>NW_027361776.1:1200000-1545000 GCF_039654945.1 Dendrobates tinctorius | reverse complement strand
ACCCGGGGAGAGGCGTTGTCCCAGCCATCCATCAGCGATGCGGCCACCTCGTTCCAGAGCCGCCGGATCACCACGTTGTCCGAGTGCAGTTGGTGACGGGTGTCCCACAACGGGACTCGCTCCTGGACTAGACGGATGAGCTCGTCGTTGTCCAGGGCGAGGTCCTCCTCCCGCTGTGGAGCCTAGAAAAGAAAGACAAACATTAATCTTTGAAAGATTTTAAAATAAAAAATCTCGAAAACTAGCTGAAGAGCCCGGCGCTGCCCGGGCATAGTAACTAACTGTGGTTAGTTATAGAAAATTATAATTATCCTCCATCCCATAGTCCCGTGCCCATATTCCATCATACATATCCTCCATCCCATAGTCCTGTGCCCATATACCCATCATACATATTCGCCATCCCATATGCCTGTGCCCATATACCCATCATACATATTCGCCATCCCATAGTCCCGTGCCCATATACCATCATACATATCCTCCATCCCATGCCCATATACCCATCATATATATCCTCCATCCCATAGTCCCGTGCCCATATTCCATCATACATATCCTCCATCCCATAGTCCTGTGCCCATATACCCATCATACATATTCGCCATCTCATATGCCTGTGCCCATATACCCATCATACATATTCGCCATCCCATAGTCCCGTGCCCATATACCATCATACATATCCTCTATCCCATGCCCATATACCCATCATATATATCCTCCATCCCATAGTCCCGTGCCCATATACCCAAACAAACAAACATACACACACACACACACACACACACACACACATACACACTTTGAGCTTTTGATATTGATAAACAAGCCATGAAAAAATTATTTGTTTTAAATGAAAATAAATGCAAAAAAAGCAACAAACATCGAAAAAAACAACCATGAAAATTTAAAAAAAAAAAATTAAAAAATACCAAAAAAAAAAAATAAATAAACCAGACTAGAAAATAAGTAAAAAAAAAAAAAAACAGTCCGTCTGTACTTACATCACGTCTTCCCGCCCGCACTTGGCCTTGCTGCTCCTGCCGTTCCTCCGGTGGTGGTGGCGTGATGGAGGATGAGGTCTGAAAATTAAACCAAAAAAATTAATCACATGTGTTTATTTTTTCCAATCCATACGGAAGCATAGTACTCACTTCTTCTGCCTCTTGCCCTGTCCCGGGGACATATTCCTCACCAGATGAAGACATGCTGCAATAAAAAAAAAAAGAGACATAAGTACATAGAAATGTATTGAAATTTCAGCCAGACATTAGGTTTTTCATACTTACATTGGTGCAGCTTGTGCTGTGTGTCCACTCGTGAGCAATCCTTAAAGTATTGTGGAATCCCAGTGCCCACACCATTTTATCACCTTGGTTTAATTTTTTTTTTTACTGTCTAGACCAAATTTCAGTCATGTTTATTTAAAAAACGCATGCGCATAAAAACGCAAGCGTGCGCAAGACCATGCGCAAGTATTGCGCTTCCATAGGCTCCAATGTGGTGTTTTTGCGCATTCCGTGCGCATTCCGTGCGCATGCGTTGTTTTAACGAGACAGGGCGGAACCAAAAATGCAACATGTTGCGTCTGACGCGCCTGGCGCGAAAGACAAAAAAACGCATTATCCTTGTAGTGTGACATCACAGTTTGCATTATTCTTGTAGTATGACATCACAGTTTACATTATCCTTGTAGTGTGACATCTCACTACATTATCCTTGTAGTGTGACATCACATTATGCATTATCCTTGTAGTATGACATCAAAGTTTGCATTATCCTTGTAGTGTGATATCACAGTATGCATTATCCTTGTAGTGTGACATCACAGTATGCATTATCCATGTAGTGTGACATCACAGTATGCATTATCCTTGTAGTGTGATATCACAGTTTGCAGTATCCTTGTAGTGTGACATCTCAGTATGCAATATCCTTGTAGTGTGACATCACACTCTGCATTATCCATGTAGTGTGACATCTCAGTATGCATTATCTTTGTAGTGTGACATCACACTATGCATTATCCTTGTAGTGTGACAACACAGTTTGAATTATCCTTGTAGTGTGACATCACAGTATACATTATCCTTGTACTGTGACATCACAGTATGCATATCCATGAAGTGTGGCATCACAGTATGCATTATCCTTGTACTGTGACATCACATTATGCATATCCTTGTAGTGTGACATCACAGTATGCATTATCCTTGTAGTGTGACATCACAGTTTGCATTATTCTTGTAGTGTGACATCACAGTTTACATTATCCTTGTAGTGTGAAATCTCAGTATGCATTATCCTTGTAGTGTGACAACACAGTTTGCATTATCCTTGTAGTGTGACATCACAGTATACATTATCCTTGTACTGTGACATCACAGTATGCATATCCTTGTAGTGTGGCATCACAGTATGCAATATCCTTGTAGTGTGACATCTCAGTATGCATTATCCTTGTAGTGTGACATCACAGTATGCATTATCCTTGTAGTGTGACATCACAGTATACATTATTCTTGCAGTACGACATGTCAGTATGCTCTATCCTTGTAGTGTGAAATTATGAAATTACACTATGCATTTTCCTTGTAGTGTGACATCACAGTATGCATTATACTTGTAGTCTGACATTACACTATGCATTATCCTTGTAGTGTGACATTACACTATGCATTATCCTTGTATTGTGACATCACAGTTTGCATTATTCTTGTAGTGTGACATCTCAGTATGCATTATCCTTGTAGTGTGACATCACAGTATGCATTATCCTTGTAGTGTGACATCACAGTTTGCATTATTCTTGTAGTGTGACATCACAGTATGCATTATCCTTGTTGTGTGACATCACAGTTTGCATTATCCTTGTAGTTTGACATCACAATTTTCATTATCCTTGTAGTTCGACATCACAGTATGCATTATCCTTGTAGTGTGACATGCACAGTTTCCATTATCCTTGTAGTGTGACATCACAGCATGCATTATCATTGTAGTGTGACATCACAGTACGCGTTATCCTTGTAGTGTGACATCACAGTTTGCATTATAATTGTAGTTTGGCATCACTGTTTGTATTATCTTTATAGTGTGACATCACATTATGCATTATCCTTGTAGTTTGACATTATAGTTTGCATGATCCTTGTAGTTTGACATCACAGTTTGCATTATCCTTGAAGTGTGACATCACAGTATGCATTATCCTTGTAGTGTGACATCACAGTATGCATTATCCTTGCAGTGTGACATCACAGTTAGTTTTTCATTTTCCTTGTAGTGTGACATCTCAGCATGCATTATCCTTGTAGTCTGACATTAGACTATGCATTATCCTTGCAGTGTGACATTACAGTATGCATTATCCTTGTAGTGTGACATCACGGTATGCATTATCCTTGTAGTGTGATATCACAGTATGAATTATCCTTGTAGTATCACATTACACTATGCAATATCCTTGCAGTGTGTCATTACACTGTACATTATCCTTGTAGTGTGATATCACAGTTTGCATTATCCGTGTAGTGTGACATCACAGTTTGCATTATCCTTGTAGTGTGACATCTCAGTATGCATTATCCTTCTAGTGTGACATTACAGTATACATTATCCTTGTAGTGTGACATCACAGTTTGCATTATCCTTGTAGTGAGACATCTCAGTATACATTATCTTCGTAGTGAGACATTACAGTATGCATTATCCTTCTAGTGTGACATTACAGTATGCATTTTCCTTGTAGTGTGACATCTCAGTATGCATTATCCTTGTAGTGTGACATCATAGTTTGCATTATCCTTGTAGTGTGACATCTCAGTATACATTATATTCGTAGTGTGACATTACAGTATGCATTATCCTTGTAGTGTGACATTACAGTATGCACTATCCTTGTAGAGTGACATCACATTATACATTATCCTTGTAGTATGGCATTACAATATGCATTATCCTTGTAGTGTGACATTGCACTATGCATTATCCTTGTAGTGTGACATCACAGTATGCATTATCCTTGTAGTGTGACATCTCAGTATATATTATCTTCGTAGTGTGACATTACAGTATGCATTATCCTTGTAGTGTGTCATCACAGTATACATTATCCTTTTAGTATGACATTACACTATGCATTATCCTTGTAGTGTGACATCACAGTTTGCATTAACCTTGTATTGTGACAATACAGTATACATTATCCTTGTAGTGTGACATTACAGTATGCACTATCCTTGTAGTATGACATCAAAGTTTGCCATATCCTTGTAGTGTGACATCACAGTACACATTATCCTTGCAGTATGACATTACACTATGCATTTTACTTTTAGTGTGACATCACAATATGCATTATACTTGTTGTCTGACATTACACCATGCATTATTCTTGTAGTGCGACAATACACTATGCATTATCCTTGCAGTGTGACATCACAGTTTGCATTATCCGTGTAGTGTGACATCTCAGTATGCATTATCCTTGTAGTGTGACATCACAGTTTGCATTATCCTTGTAGTGTGACATGTCAGTATGCATTATCATTGTAGTGTGAAATTACACTATGCATTATACTTGCAGTGTGACATCACAGTTTGCATTTTCCTTGTAGTGTGACATCTCAGTATGCATTATCCTTGTAGTGTGACATCACAGTATGCATTATCCTTCTAGTGTGATATCACAGTTTGCATTATCTGTGAAGTGTGACATCACAGTTTGCATTATCCTTGTAGTCTGACATCTCAGTATACATTATCCTTGTAGCGTGACATCTCAGTATGCATTATCCTTGTAGTGTGACATCTCAGTATGCATTATCCTTGTAGTATGACATCACAGTATGCATTATCCTTGTAGTATGACATGTCAGTATGCACTATCCTTGTAGTGTGAGACATCACAGTTTGCATTATCCTTGCAGTATGACATGTCAGTATGCACTATCCTTGTAGTGTGAAATTACACTATGCATTATCCTTGTAGTGTGACATTACACTATGAATTATCCTTGTAATGTGACATCACAGTTTGCATTATCCTTGAAGTGTGACATCTCAGTATGCATTATCCTCGTAGTGTGACATCTCAGTATGCATTATCCTCGTAGTGTGGCATCACAGTATGCATTATCCTTGTAGTGTGACATCACAGTATGCATTATCCTTGTAGTGTGACATCACAGTTTGCATTATCATTGTAGTGTGACATCTCAGTATGCATTATCCTTCTAGTGTGACATTGCAGTATACATTATCCTTGCAGTATGACATGTCAGTATGCACTATCCTTGTAGTGTGACATCACAGTTTGCATTATCCTTGTAGCGTGACATCACAGTACGCATTATCCTTGTAGTGTGACATCTCAATATGCATTATCCTTGTAGTGTGACATCACAGTATGCATTATCCTTGTAGTTTGACATCACAGTTTGCATTATCCTTGTAGTGTGACATCTCAGTATGCATTATCCTTGTAGTGTGACATCACAGTATGCATTATCCGTGTAGTGTGACATCACAGTAAGCATTATCCTTGTAGTGTGACATCACAGTATGCATTATCCACATAGTGTGACATCACAGTATGCATTATCCATGTAGTGTGACATCACAGTTTGCATTATCCTTGTAGTGTGACATTACAGTATGCATTATCCTTGTAGTGTGACATCACACTATGCATTATCCTTGTAGTATGACATTACAGTATGCATTATCCTTGTAGTGTGACATCACAGTATGCATTATCCGTGTAGTGTGACATCATAGTTTGCATTATCCTTGTAGTGTGACATCTCAGTATGCATTATCCTTTTAGCGTGAAATTACACTATGCATTGTCCTTGTAGTGTGACATCACAGTATGCATTATCATTGTAGTGTGACATCACAGTATGCATTATCCTTGTAGTGTGACATCACAGTTAGTTTGCATTTTCCTTGTAGTGTGACATCACAGTATGCATTATCCTTGCAGTGTGACATTATACTATGCATTATCCTTGTAGTGTGACATCACAGTTTGCATTATCCTTGTAGAGTGATATCACAGTTTGCATTATCCGTGTAGTGTGACATCACAGTTTGCATTATCCTTGTAGTGTGACATCTCAGTATGCATTACCCTTGTTGCGTGACATCACAGTATGCATTATCCTTGCAGTGTGAAATCACAGATAGTTTGCATTTTCCTTGTAGTGTGACATCTCAGTATGCATTATCCTTGTAGTCTGACATTACACAATGCATTATCCTTGTAGTGTGACATCACAGTATGCATTATCCTTGTAGTGTGACATCATAGTATACACTATCCTTGTAGTATGACATTACAGTATGCATTATCCTTGTAGTGTGACATCTCAGTATGCATTATCCTTGTAGTGTGACATCACAGTATGCATTATCCTTGTAGTGTGACATCACAGTTTGCATTATCCTTGTAGTTTAACATTACAGTATGCATTATCCTTGTAGTGTGACATTACACTATGCATTATCCTTGTAGTGTGACGTCACAGTATGCATTATCCTTGTAGTTTGACATCACAGTATGCATTATCCTTGTAGTATGACATCAAAGTTTGCATTATCCTTGCAGTGTGACATCAAAGTTTGCATTATCCTTGTAGTGTGACATCTTACTACATTATCCTTGTAGTGTGACATCACATTATGCATTATCCTTGTAGTATGACATCAAAGTTTGCATTATCCTTGTAGTGTGATATCACAGTATGCATTATCCTTGTAGTGTGACATCACAGTATGCATTATCCATGTAGTGTGACATCTCAGTATGCATTATCTTTGTAGTGTGACATCACACTATGCATTATCCTTGTAGTGTGACAACACAGTTTGAATTATCCTTGTAGTGTGACATCACAGTATACATTATCCTTGTACTGTGACATCACAGTATGCATATCCATGAAGTGTGGCATCACAGTATGCATTATCCTTGTACTGTGACATCACATTATGCATATCCTTGTAGTGTGACATCACAGTATGCATTATCCTTGTAGTGTGACATCACAGTTTGCATTATTCTTGTAGTATGACATCACAGTTTACATTATCCTTGTAGTGTGACATCTCAGTATGCATTATCCTTGTAGTGTGACAACACAGTTTGCATTATCCTTGTAGTGTGATATCACAGTATACATTTTCCTTGTACTGTGACATCACAGTATGCATATAATTGTAGTGTGGCATCACAGTATGCAATATCCTTGTAGTGTGACATCTCAGTATGCATTATCCTTGTAGTGTGACATCACAGTATGCATTATCCTTGTAGTGTGACATCACAGTATACATTATCCTTGCAGTATGACATGTCAGTATGCTCTATCCTTGTAGTGTGAAATTATGAAATTACACTATGCATTTTCCTTGTAGTGTGACATCACAGTATGCGTTATACTTGTAGTCTGACATTACACTATGCATTATCCTAGTAATGTGACATTACTCTATGCATTATCCTTGTATTGTGACATCACAGTTTGCATTATTCTTGTAGTGTGACATCTCAGTATGCATTATCCTTGTAGTGTTACATCACAGTATGCATTATCCTTGTAGTGTGACATCACAGTATGCATTATCCTTGTAGTGTGACATCACAGTTTGCATTATCCTTGTAGTGCGACAGCACAGTATGCATTATCCTTGTTGTGTGACATCACAGTTTGCATTATCCTTGTAGTGTGACATCACAGTATGCATTATCCTTGTTGTGTGACATCACAGTTTGCATTATCCTTGTAGTTTGACACCACAATTTTCATTATCCTTGTAGTTCGACATCACAGTATGCATTATCCTTGTAGTGTGACATGCACAGTTTCCATTATCCTTATAGTGTGACATCACAGCATGCATTATCCTTGTAGTGTGACATCACAGTACGCGTTATCCTTGTAGTGTGACATCACAGTTTGCATTATAATTGTAGTTTGTCATCACTGTTTGAATTATCTTTATAGTGTGACATCACATTATGCATTATCCTTGTAGTTTGACATCATAGTTTGCATGATCCTTGTAGTTTGACATCACAGTTTGCATTATCCTTGAAGTGTGACATCACAGTATGCATTATCCTTGTAGTGTGACATCACAGTATGCATTATCCTTGCAGTGTGACATCACAGTTAGTTTTTCATTTTCCTTGTAGTGTGACATCTCAGCATGCATTATCCTTGTAGTCTGACATTAGACTATGCATTATCCTTGCAGTGTAACATTACAGTATGCATTATCCTTGTAGTGTGACATCACGGTATGCATTATCCTTGTAGTGTGATATCACAGTATGAATTATCCTTGTAGTATCACATTACACTATGCAATATCCTTGCAGTGTGTCATTACACTGTACATTATCCTTGTAGTGTGATATCACAGTTTGCGTTATCCTTGTAGTGTGACATCACAGTTTGCATTATCCTTGTAGTGTGACATCTCAGTATGCATTATCCTTCTAGTGTGACATTACAGTATACATTATCCTTGTAGTGTGACATCACAGTTTGCATTATCCTTGTAGTGTGACATCTCAGTATACATTATCTTCGTAGTGAGACATTACAGTATGCATTATCCTTCTAGTGTGACAATACAGTATGCATTTTCCTTGTAGTGTGACATCTCAGTATGCATTATCCTTGTAGTGTGACATCATAGCTTGCATTATCCTTGTAGTGTGACATCTCAGTATGCATTATCCTTCTAGTGTGACATTACAGTATACATTATCCTTGTAGTGTGACATCACAGTTTGCATTATCCTTGTAGTGTGACATCTCAGTATACATTATCTTCGTAGTGAGACATTACAGTATACATTATATTCGTAGTGTGACATTACAGTATGCATTATCCTTGTAGTGTGACATTACAGTATGCACTATCCTTGTAGAGTGACATCACATTATACATTATCCTTGTAGCATGGCATTACAATATGAATTATCCTTGTAGTGTGACATTGCACTATGCATTATCCTTGTAGTGTGACATCACAGTATGCATTATCCTTGTAGTGTGACATCTCAGTATATATTATCTTCGTAGTGTGACATTACAGTATGCATTATCCTTGTAGTGTGTCATCACAGTATACATTATCCTTTTAGTATGACATTACACTATGCATTATCCTTGTAGTGTGACATCACAGTTTGCATAATCCTTGTAGTGTGAAATCACAGTATGCATTATCCTTGAAGTGTGACATCACAGTTTGCAGTATCCTTGTAGTGTGACATCTCAGTATGCAATATCCTTGTAGTGTGACATCACACTCTGCATTATCCTTGTAGTGTGACATTACAGTATGCATTATCCTTGTAGTGTGACATCTCAGTATGCATTATCTTTGTAGTGTGACATCACACTATGCATTATCCTTGTAGTGTGACAACACAGTTTGAATTATCCTTGTAGTGTGACATCACAGTATACATTATCCTTGTACTGTGATATCACAGTATGCATATCCTTGTAGTGTGGCATCACAGTATGCATTATCCTTGTACTGTGACATCACATTATGCATATCCTTGTAGTGTGACATCACAGTATGCATTATCCTTGTAGTGTGACATCACAGTTTGCATTATTCTTGTAGTGTGACATCACAGTTTGCATTATCCTTGTAGTGTGACATCTCAGTATGCATTATCCTTGTAGTGTGACATCACAGTATGCATTATCCTTGTAGTGTGACATCACAGTATGCATTATCCTTGTAGTGTGATATCACAGTTTGCATTATCCTTGTAGTGCGACAGCACAGTATGCATTATCCTTGTAGTGTGACATGCACAGTTTCCATTATCCTTGTAGTGTGACATCATAGCATGCATTATCCTTGTAGTGTGACATCACAGTACGCGTTATCCTTGTAGTGTGACATCACAGTTTGCATTATAATTGTAGTTTGGCATCACTGTTTGTATTATCTTTATAGTGTGACATCACATTATGCATTATCCTTGTAGTTTGACATCATAGTTTGCATGATCCTTGTAGTTTGACATCACAGTTTGCATTATCCTTGAAGTGTGACATCACAGTATGCATTATCCTTGTAGTGTGACATCACATTATGCATTATCCTTGCAGTGTGACATTACAGTTAGTTTGCATTTTCCTTGTAGTGTGACATCTCAGCATGCATTATCCTTGTAGTCTGACATTAGACTATGCTTTATCCTTGCAGTGTGACATTACAGTATGCATTATCCTTGTAGTGTGACATCACGGTATGCATTATCCTTGTAGTGTGATATCACAGTATGAATTATCCTTGTAGTATCACATTACACTATGCAATATCCTAGCAGTGTGTCATTACACTGTACATTATCCTTGTAGTGTGATATCACAGTTTGCATTATCCGTGTAGTGTGACATCACAGTTTGCATTATCCTTGTAGTGTGACATTTCAGTATACATTATCTTCGTAGTGAGACATTACAGTATGCATTATCCTTCTAGTGTGACATTACAGTATGCATTTTCCTTGTAGTGTGACATCTCAGTATGCATTATCCTTGTAGTGTGACATCATAGTTTGCATTATCCCTGTAGTGCGACATCTCAGTATACATTATATTCGTAGTGTGACATTACAGAATGCATTATCCTTGTAGTGTGACATTACAGTATGCACTATCCTTGTAGAGTGACATCACATTATACATTATCCTTGTAGTATGGCATTACAATATGCATTATCCTTGTAGTGTGACATTGCACTATGCATTATCCTTGTAGTGTGACATCACAGTATGCATTATCCTTGTAGTGTGACATCTCAGTATATATTATCTTCGTAGTGTGACATTACACTATGCATTATCCTTGTAGTGTGACATCACAGTTTGCATTAACCTTGTAGTGTGACAATACAGTATACATTATCCTTGTAGTGTGACATTACAGTATGCATTATCCTTGTAGTATGACATCAAAGTTTGCCATATCCTTGTAGTGTGACATCACAGTACACATTATCCTTGCAGTGTGACATTACACTATGCATTTTCCTTTTAGTGTGACATCACAGTATGCATTATACTTGTTGTCTGACATTACACCATGCATTATCCTTGTAGTGCGACAATACACTATGTATTATCCTTGCAGTGTGACATGTCAGTATGCATTATCATTGTAGTGTGAAATTACACTATGCATTATACTTGCAGTGTGACATCACAGTTTGCATTTTCCTTGTAGTGTGACATCTCAGTATGCATTATCCTTGTAGTGTGACATCACAGTATGCATTATCCTTGTAGTGTGACATCACAGTTTGCATTATCCTTGCAGTATGACATGCACTATCCTTGTAGTGTGAAATTACACTATGCATTATCCTTGTAGTGTGACAATACACTATGCATTATCCTTGTAGTGTGTCATCACAGGATGCATTATCCTTGTAGTGTGACATTACACTATGCATTATCCTTGTTGTGTGACGTCACAGTATGCATTATCCTTGTAGTATGACATCAAAGTTTGCATTATCCTTGTAGTGTGACATCTCAGTATACATTATCCTTGTAGTGTGAATTCACAGTATGCATTATCCTTGTAGTGTTACATTACAGTATGCATTATCCTTGTAGTGTGACTTTACAGTATGCATTATCCTTGTAGTGTGACATTACAGTATGCATTATCATTGCAGTCTGACATCACAGTATGCATTATCCTTGTAGTATGACATCTCAGTATGCATTATCCTTGTAGTGTGACATCACGGTATACATTATCATTGCAGTATGACATGTCAGTATGCAGTATCCTTGTAGTGTGAAATTACACTATGCATTTTCCTTGTAGTGTGAAATTACACTATGCATTATCCTTGTAGTGTGACATTACACTATGCATTTTTCTTGTATTGTGACATCTCAGTATGCATTTTCCTTGTAGTGTGACATCACAGTTTGCATTATCCTTGTAGTGTGACATCTCAGTATGCATTATCCTTCTAGTGTGACATTACAGTATACATTATCCTTGTAGTGTGACATCACAGTTTGCATTATCCTTGTAGTGTGACATCTCAGTATACATTATCTTCGTAGTGAGACATTACAGTATGCATTATCCTTCTAGTGTGACATTACAGTATGCATTTTCCTTGTAGTGTGACATCTCAGTATGCATTATCCTTGTAGTGTGACATCATCGTTTGCATTATCCTTGTAGTGTGACATCTCAGTATACATTATATTCGTAGTGTGACTTTACATTATGCATTATCCTTGTAGTGTGACATCAAAGTTTGCCATATCCTTGTAGTGTGACATCACAGTATGCATTATCCTTGTAGTGTGACATCATAGTTTGCATTATCCTTGTAGTGTGACATCTCACTATACATTATATTCGTAGTGTGACTTTACAGTATGCATTGTCCTTGTAGTGTGACATCAAAGTTTGCCATATCCTTGTAGTGAGACATTACAGTATGCATTATCCTTCTAGTGTGACATTACAGTATGCATTTTCCTTGTAGTGTGACATCTCAGTATGCATTATCCTTGTATTGTGACATCATAGTTTGCATTATCCTTGTAGTGTGACATCTCAGTATACATTATATTCGTAGTGTGACTTTACAGTATGCACTATCCTTGTAGAGTGACATCACATTATACATTATCCTTGTAGTATGGCATTTCAATATGCATTATCCTTGTAGTGTGACATTGCACTATGCATTATCCTTGTAGTGTGACATCTCAGTATATATTATCTTCGTAGTGTGACATTACAGTATGCATTATCCTTGTAGTGTGTCATCACAGTATATATTATCCTTTTAGTATGACATTACACTATGCATTATCCTTGTAGTGTGACATCACAGTTTGCATTAACCTTGTAGTGTGACAATACAGTATACATTATCCTTGTAGTGTGACATTACAGTATGCATTATCCTTGTAGTATGACATCAAAGTTTGCCATATGCTTGTAGTGTGACATCACAGTACACATTATCCTTACAGTATGACATTACACTATGTATTTTCCTTTTAGTGTGACATCACAGTATGCATTATACTTGTTGTCTGACATTACACCATGCATTATCCTTGTAGTGCGACAATACACTATGCATTATCCTTGCAGTGTGACATCACAGTTTGCATTATCCGTGTAGTGTGACATCTCAGTATGCATTATCTTTGTAGTGTGAAATTACACTATGCATTATACTTGCAGTGTGACATCACAGTTTGCATTTTCCTTGTAGTGTGACATCTCAGTATGCATTATCCTTGTAGTGTGACATCACAGTATGCATTATCCTTCTAGTGTGATATCACAGTTTGCATTATCTGTGAAGCGTGACATCACAGTTTGCATTATCCTTGTAGTGTGACATCTCAGTATACATTATCCTTGTAGCGTGACATCTCAGTATGCATTATCCTTGCAGTGTGACATCACAGTATGTGTGACGAACAGCCCACGGCCGTTCGTCCACTTACGGGCGACGACTAACGGGGGTCCCGCTGCCACCAAAACGCGACGGACAGCGGACCCTGTGTCACCACTATGTCACAATCCCACCACTGACACCGGTGTATCAGCGGACGGAGGGACGTGACACAATGCCGGCACACGGCTATCACAGGCGCTGTTGGGGCTTATCTTAGTTATCCCACCCCTGGCACCATGTGACAAAAATATCCAGCAAGCTAATTTCGCTCTACAATTTGCCGCAGGGGGAGTTTAATTTGGATGCCCCACCACTGCTATCAATCTTCCAAGTACTGCGGGGATTTGTGTATATCCCACTTTCTCAGTTCCACCTTGGAACTCGCAGCTCTCCGGCGCCCCCCTTACCCTCAGGTCAGTCAGGGAACTGCACCTAGGATAATTAGTCGCCGGACGGGCTGCCTGTTGTGAACCGGCAATTAGGCTTCTGCAGTAAGGGAATTATCAATGCTGTGGCCGCAGCCCCTTATTCAGCAATATAAGACCCTTCTGTACTGCCAGCAAGCCGTAATAGCCGTACACAACGCGCTGCCACCAGTCACGGTTACTTAATTCACAGTGTTAAATTAAGAGGGTCCGTGGCAAACCCCTTGAATTAGTAGCGATTATCTATCAAAGGCGTATAGTTCGAGTCTTAGAGCATAGAGACAGATCTAAATAATTATTTCATTTATTTTCCGAAAGAGGACAGTGATTACAGATAAAAGTTGCTATAAAATTGAGACATAAAATATGTACAGTACAGGTAGAAAATAAAAGTGGAGAAAACAAAGAGATTACACTCACAGTTCCATATTGTTCCTTAGGCAGACCATGCGGCTAAGGTGGGTGGAGGCGGAGCTGCACTTCTCCGCTCATCTGAGTTCTTGTCAGCACGGACTCTGCAGCTGTTCTGAGCTGGTTCTGCCAGGGAATGCCTTATAGACTTTCCTATGTGACATCACAGAGAGGTGCATTCTGGGTTGATCCCACCTCTCTTATCCAAGTTATGTTTTGGCTACAAAACTTAGATTAGCTATAACTTTATGGGAGAAGCTGGTATGGACTCATCAGTGGTATCATGTTTCCCAGCGTAATGAGCCTATCAAGAAAACATCAAACATCTATGCGATATGACCATCCATTTGGGCGCAAATCCTATCTCATGTTCTGGACAGGGTAGAACTTCGAAACATACGCGGTCTCGAAGCTGGGACCGCTCAGGTTACAAAAATATGATTTTCATATCTCTACTTGGTACGGTTTTCGCAGGGCAGGCTCTTAAAGTTTTATTTCAAACAAAGACCTTTTTCCCGCATTTTCTCTTTCAGCTGAGAGAAGCCAAATGGTGTGAGGAAGATGGTCTAGCTAATTAACATTCCTGCTCTTCCAGAGGAAGTGGCAGGGTTGATAAAACCTGGGGGGAAGGAATTCCTACTACTGACAGTTTACAATGTCCTAGGATGGAGGATTTGTTAGCACATTGCAACAGAAAACATATCTTCGGGCATTGTACATCACACCTCCCCCCTTAAGAGGGCGCTAAGGAGGCATTACCTCTCGGTAATCTGCCATGTGCACCTCAGCGGGTTCGCCCCGGCGGGACAACCCATCGGCATTGCCGTTTTCACTGCCCTTCCTGTGTTTTACAGTAAAATCGTACTGTTGAAGGGCAAGGCTCCAGCGGAGCAATCTTCCATTGGTTCCGGACACTGTGTGCAACCAGCTCAGAGGGTTGTGGTCAGTTACCACCGTGAAGGCGCGCCCGTACAGGTAGGGCTGCAAACGCTGCAGTGCCCACACCATGGCCAGACACTCCTTCTCGATGGTCGAGTATGCCACTTCCCTCGGCAAAAGTTTCCGGCTCAGGTACAACACGGGGTGCTCTTGGTCCCCCGAGTCGACCTGGCTAAGCACAGCACCGAGGCCAAACTCGCTGGCGTCGGTCTGTACCAGAAACGGGCGACTGCTGTCGACTGCTCTCAACACTGGAGAGTTGCACAGGGCTGCTTTCAAAGCTTGGAAAGCCGCCTCACAGTCATCTGTCCAGTTGACTGTTTGGGGTAGCCTCTGCTTGGTGAGGTCAGTCAAGGGTTTGGCAAGGGCGCTATAGTCCTGTACGAACCGCCTATAGTACCCTGCAGTGCCCAAGAAGGACTTCACCTGTTTCTTGGTCCTGGGGGTGGGCCAGGACACGATTGCATCCACTTTTTCTGGCTCCGGGCTCATGGAACCCCCGCCTACCCGGTGCCCCAGGTAGTGGACCTCGCGCATGCCTATCTGGCACTTCCCTGGCTTGATGGTCAGGCCTGCCTGGTGAAGACGCTTGAGCACCTCCTGGAGGTGCTGAAGGTGTTCCTCCCAGGTGGAACTGAAGACGGCAATATCGTCTAAGTACGCCACCGCGTACTCCTCCAGTCCCCGAAGCAGGTGGTTGACCATCCGCTGGAAAGTGGCAGGGGCATTCTTCATGCCGAAGGGCATGACCGTGGACTCGTACAGTCCAAAGGGGGTGATAAAGGCGGATTTCTCCTGCGCCTCAGGGCTCAGGGGAATCTGCCAGTATCCCCGACTCAAATCCATGATGGATATGTAGTTGGCGTTTGTCAACCGCTCGAGCAGATCCTCGATGCGCTGCATTGGGTGGGCATCAGAGGTTGTGATGGCGTTGAGCCCCCTGTAGTCCACGCAGAACCGGGTGGTTCGATCCTTTTTAGGCACGAGGACTACAGGTGAAGCCCACGCACCTTTTGACCGTCGAATCACTCCCAGCCTTAACATCTCATCGACCTCTTGGCGCATGACTTGTTGCACCGTTTCAGAGATCCGATAAGGTGTTCGCCGTAATGGGGCATGATTCCCGGTGTCCACCTCATGAACCGCTAACTCCGTCCTCCCAGGACGGTTGGTGAACACGGGCCGGAAGAGTTCCAGGGTGGCCATCAACTGCAACCGCTGGGACACGGTGAGCGAACCACTTATCTCCATGTCCTCAATGGACCCATCGGCCTTGGCCTGGGCCAGCATGTCCAGGAGGGGAGCTTCCTCCCCATCCTCTGGCAGATTGCAGACCGGTAGGACGCAAGCTTCACGTTCGTAGTGCGCCTTCAGCATGTTGACGTGAAAGGCCTTGCGCCTACCCCGAGCATGGTCAAGCGTGACCACGTAGGTGACCGGGTTGAGCTGTTGGTGGACGACATACGGGCCTTCCCAGGCTGCCTGAAGCTTATCCGTTGGTACAGGGACCAACACCCACACCTTTTGACCCACCTGGTAGGTCCGCTCCCGGGCGTTCTGGTCGTACCAGCGCTTCTGGTCAGCCTGAGCCTGCGTCATGTTGTCATGCACCAACTGCGTCAAGGTCTGCATCTTGTCACGGAAGCGCATGACATAATCCACGATGGACACTTCTGTGGGGTTTGGCTCATCTTCCCAGGATTCTCTTATCAACCCAAGGGGTCCCCGGACTCGCCTGCCATACAGGAGCTCGAAGGGGGAGAACTCGGTCGAGGCCTGCGGAACTTCTCTGTAAGCGAACAGCAGGTGTGGGAGGTACCGCTCCCAGTCGCGCCCTTGGGTCTCAACCAGTATGCGGAGCATCTGTTTGAGGGTACCGTTGAAACGTTCACACAAACCATTAGTCTGTGGGTGATACGGACTCGATACCAGCTGCGTCACCTGCATTTTCTCACAGAGAGCCTCCATTAGGCGAGACATGAATTGGGGCCCTTGATCGGTAAGCATCTCCCTGGGAAATCCTACTCTTGAAAAGATGGTCACCAGTGCGTCAGCCACCTTATCTGCCCTGGTTGAAGACAGAGCTACTGCCTCTGGGTACCGGGTAGCGTAGTCTACCACGGTGAGAATGTATCGCTTTCCGGAGCTGCTGGGGACGGACAGCAGTCCTACAATGTCCACCGCGATTCTCTGGAAAGGCTCCTCTATCACCGGCAAAGGAATAAAGGGAGCCTTAAGAGCAGGCCCCGCCTTACCCACTTTTTGACAGGTGGCGCAGGAGCGGCAGTAGTGTGTTACATCTGTCCCCATCTTGGGCCAATAGAAGTGTTGAGACAGCCGTGCCTTTGTTTTGCTGATCCCCAAGTGTCCAGCGAGTGGAATCTCATGGGCAATCCGCAACAACTCGGTTCTGAACTGATAGGGGACGACCAGCTGTCTTTCCCTCAACCACTCCTTTTTAGGATCTCCAGGTACTGTCTCCCGGTACAACCTTCCTCGTTCCCAGAACACCCTCTCCTTATCAGGCTTGGAGGTGGGCGTCTCGGCGAGACCTCTCAATTTCTCCAGGCTGGCATCTGAGTGCAGAGCAGCCTGGAACTCCATGCTGGAGGCTGCCAGAAGTGACGTCAGGGTACCTCCTTTACTAGGACCCTCTGGAACCGGCTCTGGGTTCACCTCTGGTTCAGTCTCTCCTGTAGCAGCAGAGGGTCCAGAAGACAGTGCGTTACCTGCGATCTGGGCACTCTGACTGCGTGTGACAGCTGCTATGTATGCTGTCTCCCTGGGGATTTCTACAGACCCACCAGCCGGTGCTGCCCTGGGCTCTCCCTCCCCATCCACCCCCAACACTTTAGGAGCAGTGCTACTTATGGGCCAGTTACCTTCCTCGGTGGCACTGGTCAGCTGCATGGCATTACCTTCCTCATGGTCCCCATGCACCTCCCCATTCTCTTGAGCACCGTTGCTTGCTCCTGCCAGGGGTTCCTCAGCCGTCTCACTCCGCAGAGTGACGGGGCTGAGCACCTCGGTACCTGTGGACACATCTACCGTTTCAAAGAAAGGGTTAACGGGTTCAGTCGGCACAGATACATCAACATCATCATTCCTAGGAAAAGAATGGTTATCAGTTTGCTTTGGTACATTCACATCAGCATCAGCATCATACCTTGGGAAAGAATGGTTGTTAGTTGCATCATTACTCATCAAGGCATTAGCAGGTAACACATTCAGTTTCCCATCATCAACATCATCAGGGTTAACGTTACCCTTATTATCAGTTTGGGGAAGGGTGTCAGGGACATAGTATGCAACCATCCTCCCCAAGTCAGTCCCCAATAAAACATCAGTGGGCAAATTTTCAGACACTCCCACCTCCCTCAACCCGCTCCCGGCACCCCAATCAAGAAAAACTCGTGCCACTGGCAAGGGACAACGGGTGCCTCCAATCCCGGTGACAGTCAAGGTTTTCCCCTCAACAAACTCTTCAGGGGCCGCCAGTCCAGGACGGATGAGGGTTCGTTCAGCCCCGGTGTCCTTGAGGCCTGTAGCAAGACGGGCCCCCACTTGAACAGGTTGAACGTTGTCGTCAGCCCTCCCAACCACACCTCACACCAAAAGAACAGAGGCGTTGGGCCCGGGGGCCTTGGCTGGGGGGTTCTTCTGCCTATCCGGACAGGTGTAAGAGAAGTGACCAGGCCGCTTGCAGTGGTGACACAGGCGACTGTCAGTAGCCGGCCTGTTGTTGGCAACAGGGACAGGGCCTCCAGAGGGACGGCTAGCTGGGGCATTGGGGTTGGTTGCTGGCTTACCCACTTTCCAGCTGGTGGCGACTGGCCTCCGCGTCTCGGGCTTCCGGTTGGCCTCGTGGTTGTCGGCGATCTGCGCCGCTTTGTCCGCGTTTGTTGGTTCGCGGTCCAGGATGAACTGTCGGACCTCAGCTGGGCAGAGATGCAGGAACTGGTCTTTGATCATCAGGTCCCGTAGCTGCTCAAAGGTTTCAACAGACAGTCCATGGATCCACTGGTCAAAGTGGGTCCTGAGTCCTTGCACCACATCACTGTAGCTATCATGTGGGCCACGTTGGAGGTGCCGGAACTTCTTTCGGTATACCTCAGGTGTCAGCCGGTATTTGGCGATCAGCGCCTGCTTTATGGCGTCATAGTCGTCATCGGCTTCTGGCGGAAGAGAAGCAAATGCCTCCAGGGCTTTGCCTTTTAGCCCTGGGGTCAAGTACCTTGCCCATTGGTCTCTAGGCAGCTGGTACTGTCTGCAGGCTTTCTCAAAGGCTCGCAGAAATGTGTCCAAGTCCCCATCCTTTTCCATCACGGGAAAATGCTCTGGCCGGGGTTTAGGAGTCTGGACGCTGCTGGGCTCACTGCTTCGGGCTGTGGGGGCATTCCCACCCCGCTGGAGTACCTCCAGTTCATGGGCCCTCTGCGCCTGGCGCTCGGCTCTCTCAGCCTCAGCTTGCCGCTCACGTTCGGCTTGGGCCTCCTGCCGATATTGCTGGATCAGCCTCACCCGCCCATCCCTGTCTTCGGCGGGGAGTTCGTCCAAGGCCATTTGCAGATAGGGGTCCACCCCGTTCTGGTAGAATGTGGGGCCAGCGCTCAGGAGTGGAGCCTCTGCTGCAGCCCCATGGCAACTTGGGCCAACTTCTGCGCTCGCTGGATTCTGGTCGTTGTCCAGCTGCACTAGAGCCGCGATCATTTGATCTTTGGTTCCGCCTGCGGCGTCTATGCCTCGGTACGTGCATAACCCAGCAAGGGTGTCCTTTTTCTGCTTCTGATACCACTCCACTGTCATCGCCGCCATGGTTGCCAAATAAAAGATAGAAAAAGAAAAACGAAGAAACGGGAGGGGGATACTTGCAAGTACACACTAATGTCTCAGGACTAGTAACCACTGAGTCTGTTCTCCAAAACCTATGATGCAGGATTCCCGCAGGAACCGTGCAGGTCTTTAGTGAGAGGAATGATTGCTCAAACCAAATCACTAATGCTCTAGGATTATCCCACCGCTCTGCCACCAATATGTGACGAACAGCCCACGGCCGTTCGTCCACTTACGGGCGACGACTAACGGGGGTCCCGCTGCCACCAAAACGCGACGGACAGCGGACCCTGTGTCACCACTATGTCACAATCCCACCACTGACACCGGTGTATCAGCGGACGGAGGGACGTGACACAATGCCGGCACATGGCTATCACAGGCGCTGTTGGGGCTTATCTTAGTTATCCCACCCCTGGCACCATGTGACAAAAATATCCAGCAAGCTAATTTCGCTCTACAATTTGCCGCAGGGGGAGTTTAATTTGGATGCCCCACCACTGCTATCAATCTTCCAAGTACTGCGGGGATTTGTGTATATCCCACTTTCTCAGTTCCACCTTGGAACTCGCAGCTCTCCGGCGCCCCCCTTACCCTCAGGTCAGTCAGGGAACTGCACCTAGGATAATTAGTCGCCGGACGGGCTGCCTGTTGTGAACCGGCAATTAGGCTTCTGCAGTAAGGGAATTATCAATGCTGTGGCCGCAGCCCCTTATTCAGCAATATAAGACCCTTCTGTACTGCCAGCAAGCCGTAATAGCCGTACACAACGCGCTGCCACCAGTCACGGTTACTTAATTCACAGTGTTAAATTAAGAGGGTCCGTGGCAAACCCCTTGAATTAGTAGCGATTATCTATCAAAGGCGTATAGTTCGAGTCTTAGAGCATAGAGACAGATCTAAATAATTATTTCATTTATTTTCCGAAAGAGGACAGTGATTACAGATAAAAGTTGCTATAAAATTGAGACATAAAATATGTACAGTACAGGTAGAAAATAAAAGTGGAGAAAACAAAGAGATTACACTCACAGTTCCATATTGTTCCTTAGGCAGACCATGCGGCTAAGGTGGGTGGAGGCGGAGCTGCACTTCTCCGCTCATCTGAGTTCTTGTCAGCACGGACTCTGCAGCTGTTCTGAGCTGGTTCTGCCAGGGAATGCCTTATAGACTTTCCTATGTGACATCACAGAGAGGTGCATTCTGGGTTGATCCCACCTCTCTTATCCAAGTTATGTTTTGGCTACAAAACTTAGATTAGCTATAACTTTATGGGAGAAGCTGGTATGGACTCATCAGTGGTATCATGTTTCCCAGCGTAATGAGCCTATCAAGAAAACATCAAACATCTATGCGATATGACCATCCATTTGGGCGCAAATCCTATCTCATGTTCTGGACAGGGTAGAACTTCGAAACATACGCGGTCTCGAAGCTGGGACCGCTCAGGTTACAAAAATATAATTTTCATATCTCTACTTGGTACGGTTTTCGCAGGGCAGGCTCTTAAAGTTTTATTTCAAACAAAGACCTTTTTCCCGCATTTTCTCTTTCAGCTGAGAGAAGCCAAATGGTGTGAGGAAGATGGTCTAGCTAATTAACATTCCTGCTCTTCCAGAGGAAGTGGCAGGGTTGACAAAACCTGGGGGGAAGGAATTCCTACTACTGACAGTTTACAATGTCCTAGGATGGAGGATTTGTTAGCACATTGCAACAGAAAACATATCTTCGGGCATTGTACATCACAGTATGCATTATCCTTGTAGTGTGACATCTCAGTATGCATTATCCTTCTAGTGTGACATTGCAGTATACATTATCCTTGCAGTATGACATGTCAGTATGCACTATCCTTGTAGTGTGACATCACAGTTTGCGTTATCCTTGTAGTGTGACATCACAGTACGCATTATCCTTGTAGTGTGACATCTCAATATGCATTATCCTTGTAGTGTGACATCACAGTATGCATTATCCTTGTAGTTTGACATCACAGTTTGCATTATCCTTGTAGTGTGACATCTAAGTATGCATTATTCTTGTAGTGTAACATCACAGTTTGCATTATCCTTGCAGTATGACATGTCAGTATGCTCTATCCTTGTAGTGTGAAATTACACTATGCATTTTCCATGTAGTGTGACATTACAGTATGCATTATACTTGTAGTGTGACATTACACTATGCATTATCCTTGTAGTGTGACATTACACTATGCATTATCCTTGTGGTGTGACATCACAGTTTGCATTATCCTTGTAGTGTGACATCTCAGTATTCATTATACTTGTAGTGTGACATCACAGTATGAACTATCCTTGTAGTGTGACATCACAGTTTGCATTATCCTTGCAGTATGACATGTCAGTATGCACTATCCTTGTAGTGTAAAATAACACTATGCATTATCCTTGTAGTGTGACATCTCAGTATGCATTATCCTTGTAGTGTGACATCACAGTTTGCATTATCCTTGTAGTGTGACATGTCAGTATGCATTATCATTGTAGTGTGAAATTACACTATGCATTATACTTGCAGTGTGACATCACAGTTTGCATTTTCCTTGTAGTGTGACATCTCAGTATGCATTATCCTTGTAGTGTGACATCACAGTATGCATTATCCTTCTAGTGTGATATCACAGTTTGCATTATCTGTGAAGTGTGACATCACAGTTTGCATTATCCTTGTAGTCTGACATCTCAGTATACATTATCCTTGTAGCGTGATATCTCAGTATGCATTATCCTTGCAGTGTGAAATCACAGTATGCATTATCCTTGTAGTGTGACATCTCAGTATGCATTATCCTTGTAGTATGACATCACAGTATGCATTATCCTTGTAGTATGACATGTCAGTATGCACTATCCTTGTAGTGTGAGACATCACAGTTTGCATTATCCTTGCAGTATGACATGTCAGTATGCACTATCCTTGTAGTGTGAAATTACACTATGCATTATCCTTGTAGTGTGACATTACACTATGAATTATCCTTGTAATGTGACATCACAGCTTGCATTATCCTTGTAGTGTGACATCTCAGTATGCATTATCCTCGTAGTGTGACATCTCAGTATGCATTATCCTCGTAGTGTGGCATCACAGTATGCATTATCCTTGTAGTGTGACATCACAGTATGCATTATCCTTGTAGTGTGACATCACAGTTTGCATTATCCTTGTAGTGTGACATCTCAGTATGCATTATCCTTCTAGTGTGACATTGCAGCATACATTATCCTTGCAGTATGACATGTCAGTATGCACTATCCTTGTAGTGTGACATCACAGTTTGCATTATCCTTGTAGTGTGACATCACAGTACGCATTATCCTTGTAGTGTGACATCTCAATATGCATTATCCTTGTAGTGTGACATCACAGTATGCATTATCCTTGTAGTTTGAAATCACAGTTTGCATTATCCTTGTAGTGTGACATCTAAGTATGCATTATCCTTGTAGTGTAACATCACAGTTTGCATTATCCTTGTAGTGTGACATCACAGTTTGCATTATCCTTGCAGTATGACATGTCAGTATGCACTATCCTTGTAGTGTGAAATTACACCATGCATTTTCCATGTAGTGTGACATCACAGTATGCATTATACTTGTAGTGTGACATTACACTATGCATTATCCTTGTAGTGTGACATTACACTATGCATTATCCTTGTGGTGTGACATCACAGTTTGCATTATCCTTGTAGTGTGACATCTCAGTATTCATTATCCTTGTAGTGTGACATCACATTATGCAAATCCTTGTAGTGTGACATCACAGTATACATTATCCTTGTACTGTGACATCACAGTATGCATATCCATGAAGTGTGGCATCACAGTATGCATTATCCTTGTACTGTGACATCACATTATGCATATCCTTGTAGTGTGACATCACAGTATGCATTATCCTTGTAGTGTGACATCACAGTTTGCATTATTCTTGTAGTGTGACATCACAGTTTACATTATCCTTGTAGTGTGACATCTCAGTATGCATTATCCTTGTAGTGTGACAACACAGTTTGCATTATCCTTGTAGTGTGACATCACAGTATACATTATCCTTGTACTGTGACATCACAGTATGCATATCCTTGTAGTGTGGCATCACAGTATGCAATATCCTTGTAGTGTGACATCTCAGTATGCATTATCCTTGTAGTGTGACATCACAGTATGCATTATCCTTGTAGTGTGACATCACAGTATACATTATCCTTGCAGTATGACATGTCAGTATGCTCTATCCTTGTAGTGTGATATTATGAAATTACACTATGCATTTTCCTTGTAGTGTGACATCACAGTATGCATTATACTTGTAGTCTGACATTACACTATGCATTATCCTTGTAGTGTGACATTACACTATGCATTATCCTTGTAGTGTGACATCACAGTATGCATTATCCTTGTAGTGTGACATCACAGTTTGCATTATCCTTGTAGTGCGACAGCACAGTATGCATTATCCTTGTTGTGTGACATCACAGTTTGCATTATCCTTGTAGTGTGACATCACAGTATGCATTATCCTTGTTGTGTGATATCACAGTTTGCATTATCCTTGTAGTTTGACATCACAATTTTCATTATCCTTGTAGTTCGACATCACAGTATGCATTATCCTTGTAGTGTGACATGCACAGTTTCCATTATCCTTGTAGTGTGACATCACAGCATGCATTATCCTTGTAGTGTGACATCACAGTACGCATTATCCTTGTAGTGTGACATCACAGTTTGCATTATAATTGTAGTTTGGCATCACTGTTTGTATTATCTTTATAGTGCGACATCACATTATGCATTATCCTTGTAGTTTGACATCATAGTTTGCATGATCCTTGTAGTTTGACATCACAGTTTGCATTATCCTTGAAGTGTGACATCACAGTATGCATTATCCTTGTAGTGTGACATCACAGTATGCATTATCCTTGCAGTGTGACATCACAGTTAGTTTTTCATTTTCCTTGTAGTGTGACATCTCAGCATGCATTTTCCTTGTAGTCTGACATTAGACTATGCATTATCCTTGCAGTGTGACATTACAGTATGCATTATCCTTGTAGTGTGACATCACGGTATGCATTATCCTTGTAGTGTGATATCACAGTATGAATTATCCTTGTAGTATCACATTACACTATGCAATATCCTTGCAGTGTGTCATTACACTGTACATTATCCTTGTAGTGTGATATCACAGTTTGCATTATCCATGTAGTGTGACATCACAGTTTGCATTATCCTTCTAGTGTGACATCTCAGTATGCATTATCCTTCTAGTGTGACATTACAGTATACATTATTTTTGTAGTGTGACATCACAGTTTGCATTATCCTTGTAGTGTGACATCTCAGTATACATTATCTTCGTAGTGAGACATTACAGTATGCATTATCCTTGTAGTGTGACATTACAGTATGCATTTTCCTTGTAGTGTGACATCTCAGTATGCATTATCCTTGTAGTGTGACATCATAGTTTTTTCATTATCCTTGTAGTGTGACATCTCAGTATACATTATATTCGTAGTGTGACATTACAGTATGCATTATCCTTGTAGTGTGACATTACAGTATGCACTATCCTTGCAGAGTGACATCACATTATACATTATCCTTGTAGTATGGCATTACAATATGCATTATCCTTGTAGTGTGACATTGCACTATGCATTATCCTTGTAGTGTGACATCACAGTATGCATTATCCTTGTAGTGTGACATCTCAGTATATATTATCTTCGTAGTGTGACATTACAGTATGCATTATCCTTGTAGTGTGTCATCACAGTATACATTATCCTTTTAGTATGACATTACACTATGCATTATCCTTGTAATGTGACATCACAGTTTGCATTAACCTTGTATTGTGACAATACAGTATACATTATCCTTGTAGTGTGACATTACAGTATGCATTATCCTTGTAGTATGACATCAAAGTTTGCCATATCCTTGTAGTGTGACATCACAGTACACATTATCCTTGCAGTATGACATTACACTATGCATTTTACTTTTAGTGTGACATCACAATATGCATTATACTTGTTGTCTGACATTACACCATGCATTATTCTTGTAGTGCGACAATACACTATGCATTATCCTTGCAGTGTGACATCACAGTTTGCATTATCCATGTAGTGTGACATCTCAGTATGCATTATCCTTGTAGTGTGACATCACAGTTTGCATTATCCTTGTAGTGTGACATGTCAGTATGCATTATCATTGTAGTGTGAAATTACACTATGCATTATACTTGCAGTGTGACATCACAGTTTTCATTTTCCTTGTAGTGTGACATCTCAGTATGCATTATCCTTGTAGTGTGACATCACAGTATGCATTATCCTTCCAGTGTGATATCACAGTTTGCATTATCTGTGAAGTGTGACATCACAGTTTGCAATATCCTTGTAGTCTGACATCTCAGTATACATTATCCTTGTAGCGTGACATCTCAGTATGCATTATCCTTGCAGTGTGACATCACAGTATGCATTATCCTTGTAGTGTGACATCTCAGTATGCATTATCCTTGTAGTATGACATCACAGTATGCATTATCCTTGTAGTATGACATGTCAGTATGCACTATCCTTGTAGTCTTAGACATCACAGTTTGCATTATCCTTGCAGTATGACATGTCAGTATGCACTATCCTTGTAGTGTGAAATTACACTATGCATTATCCTTGTAGTGTGACATTACACTATGAATTATCCTTGTAATGTGACATCACAGTTTGCATTATCCTTGTAGTGTGACATCTCAGTATGCATTATCCTCGTAGTGTGACATCTCAGTATGCATTATCCTCGTAGTGTGGCATCACAGTATGCATTATCCTTGTAGTGTGACATCACAGTATGCATTATCCTTGTAGTGTGACATCACAGTTTGCATTATCCTTGTAGTGTGACATCTCAGTATGCATTATCCTTCTAGTGTGACATTGCAGTATACATTATCCTTGCAGTATGACATGTCAGTATGCACTATCCTTGTAGTGTGACATCACAGTTTGCATTATCCTTGTAGTGTGACATCACAGTACGCATTATCCTTGTAGTGTGACATCTCAATATGCATTATCCTTGTAGTGTGACATCACAGTATGCATTATCCTTGTAGTGTGACATCTCAGTATGCATTATCCTTGTAGTGTGACATCACAGTATGCATTATCCGTGTAGTGTGACATCACAGTATGCATTATCCTTGTAGTGTGACATCACAGTATGCATTATCCACATAGTGTTACATCACAGTATGCATTATCCATGTAGTGTGACATCACAGTTTGCATTATCCTTGTAGTGTGACATCACAGTATGCATTTTCCTTGTAGTGTGACATCTCAGTTTGCATTATCCTTGTAGTGTGACATCACAGTATGCATTATCCTTGTAGTGTGACATCTCAGTAAACATTATCTTTGTAGTGTGACATCTCAGTATACCTTATCCTTATAGTGTGACATCACAGTATGCATTATCCTTGTAGTGTTACATCACAGTTTGCATTATCCTTGTAGTGTGACATTACAGTTGCATTATCCTTGTATTGTGACATCTCAGTATGCATTATCCTTGTAGTGTGACATCACAGTAAGCATTATCCTTGTAGTGTGACATTGCAGTATGCATTATCCTTGTAGTGTGACATCACACTATGCATTATCCTTGTAGTATGACATTACAGTATGCATTATCCTTGTAGTGTGACATCACAGTATGCATTATCCGTGTAGTGTGACATCACAGTTTGCATTATCCTTGTAGTGTGACATCTCAGTATGCATTATCCTTTTAGCGCGAAATTACACTATGCATTGTCCTTGTAGTGTGACATCACAGTATGCATTATCATTGTAGTGTGACATCACAGTATGCATTATCCTTGTAGTGTGACATCACAGTTAGTTTGCATTTTCCTTGTAGTGTGACATCACAGTATGCATTATCCTTGCAGTGTGACATTATACTATGCATTATCCTTGTAGTGTGACATCACAGTTTGCATTATCCTTGTAGAGTGATATCACAGTTTGCATTATCCGTGTAGTGTGACATCACAGTTTGCATTATCCTTGTAGTGTGACATCTCAGTATGCATTATCCTTGTAGTCTGACATTACACAATGCATTATCCTTGTAGTGTGACATCACAGTATGCATTATCCTTGTAGTGTGACATCATAGTATACACTATCCTTGTAGTATGACATTACAGTATGCATTATCCTTGTAGTGTGACATCTCAGTATGCATTATCCTTGTAGTGTGACATCACAGTATGCAAAATCCTTGTAGTGTGACATCACAGTTTGCATTATCCTTGTAGTTTAACATTACAGTATGCATTATCCTTGTAGTGTGACATTACACTATGCATTATCCTTGTAGTGTGACGTCACAGTATGCATTATCCTTGTAGTTTGACATCACAGTATGCATTATCCTTGTAGTATGACATCAAAGTTTGCAATATCCTTGTAGTGTGACATCTCAGTATTCATTATCCTTGTAGTGTGACATCACAGTATGAACTATCCTTGTAGTGTGACATCACAGTTTGCATTATCCTTGCAGTATGACATGTCAGTATGCACTATCCTTGTAGTGTAAAATTACACTATGCATTATCCTTGTAGTGTGACATCACAGTATGCATTATCCTTGTAGTGTGACAATACACTATGCATTATACTTGTAGTGTGTCATCACAGTATGCATTATCCTTGTAGTGTGACATTACACTATGCATTATCCTTGTAGTATGACATTACAGTATGCATTATCCTTGTAGTGTGACATCACAGTATGCATTATCCGTGTAGTGTGACATCACAGTTTGCATTATCCTTGTAGTGTGACATCTCAGTATGCATTATCCTTTTAGTGCGAAATTACACTATGCATTGTCCTTGTAGTGTGACATCACAGTATGCATTATCATTGTAGTGTGACATCACAGTATGCATTATCCTTGTAGTGTGACATCACAGTTAGTTTGCATTTTCCTTGTAGTGTGACATCACAGTATGCATTATCCTTGCAGTGTGACATTATACTATGCATTATCCTTGTAGTGTGACATCACAGTTTGCATTATCCTTGTAGAGTGATATCACAGTTTGCATTATCCGTGTAGTGTGACATCACAGTTTGCATTATCCTTGTAGTGTGACATCTCAGTATGCATTATCCTTGTAGTCTGACAGTATGACTGACATGTCATACTGCAATGATAATGTATACCATGATGTCACACTACAAGGATAATGCATACTGATGCATTATCCTTGTAGTGTGACATCATGGTATACATTATCATTGCAGTATGACATGTCAGTATGCAGTATCCTTGTAGTGTGAAATTACACTATGCATTTTCCTTGTAGTGTGACATTACACTATGCATTATCCTTGTAGTGTGACATTACACTATACATTTTTCTTGTAGTGTGACATCTCAGTATTCATTTTCCTTTTAGCGTGACATCACAGTTTGCATTATACTTGTAGTGTGATATCACAGTATACATTATCATTGTACTGTGACATCACAGTATGCATATCCTTGTAGTGTGACATCACAGTATGCATTATTATTGTACTGTGACATCACATTATGCATATCCTTGTAGTGTGATATCACAGTATGCATTATCCTTGTAGTTTGACATCACAGTTTGCATTATTCTTGTAGTGTGACATCCCAGTATGCATTATCCTTGCAGTGTGACATCTCAGTATGCATTAACCTTATAGAGTGACATCACAGTATGCTTTATCCTTGTGGTGTGACATCACAGTATACATTATCCTTGCAGTATGACATGTCAGCATGCTCTATCCATGTAGTTTGAAATTACACTATGCATTTTCCTTGTAGTGTGACTTCACAGTATGCATTACACTTGTAGTATGACATCACACTCTGCATTATCCTTTTAGTGTGACATCACAGTATGCATTATCCTTGTAGTGTGACATTACACTATGCACTATCCTTGTAGTGTGACATCACAGTATGCATTATCCTTGTAGTGTGACATCACGGTATACATTATCATTGCAGTATGACATGTCAGTATGCAGTATCCTTGTAGTGTGAAATTACACTATGCATTTTCCTTGTAGTGTGACATTACACTATGCATTATCCTTGTAGTGTGACATTACACTATGCATATTTCTTGTAGTGTGACATCTCAGTATGCATTATCCTTGTAGTGTGACATCACAGTTTGCATTATCCCATTATCCTTGTAGTATGACATCTCAGTGTGCAATATCCTTGTAGTGTGACATCACGTTATGCATTATCCTTGTAGCATGACATTACGATACGCATTATCCTTGTAGTGTGACATCACAGTTTGCATTATCCTTGTAGTGTGAAATCACAGTATGCATTATCCTTGAAGTGTGACATCACAGTTTGCAGTATCCTTGTAGTGTGACATCTCAGTATGCAATATCCTTGTAGTGTGACATCACACTCTGCATTATCCTTGTAGTGTGACATTACAGTATGCATTATCCTTGTAGTGTGACATCTCAGTATGCATTATCTTTGTAGTGTGACATCACACTATGCATTATCCTTGTAGTGTGACAACACAGTTTGAATTATCCTTGTAGTGTGACATAACAGTATACATTATCCTTGTACTGTGATATCACAGTATGCATATCCTTGTAGTGTGGCATCACAGTATGCATTATCCTTGTACTGTGACATCACATTATGCATATCCTTGTAGTGTGACATCACATTATGCATTATCCTTGTAGTGTGACATCACAGTTTGCATTATTCTTGTAGTGTGACATCACAGTTTGCATTATCCTTGTAGTGTGACATCTCAGTATGCATTATCCTTGTAGTGTGACATCACAGTATGCATTATCCTTGTAGTGTGACATCACAGTATGCATTATCCTTGTAGTGTGATATCACAGTTTGCATTATCCTTGTAGTGCGACAGCACAGTATGCATTATCCTTGTTGCGTGACATCACAGTTTGCATTATCCTTGTAGTGTGACATCACAGTATGCATTATCCTTGTTGTGTGACATCACAGTTTGCATTATCCTTGTAGTTTGACATCACAATTTTCATTATCCTTGTAGTTCGACATCACAGTATGCATTATCCTTGTAGTGTGACATGCACAGTTTCCATTATCCTTGTAGTGTGACATCATAGCATGCATTATCCTTGTAGTGTGACATCACAGTACGCGTTATCCTTGTAGTGTGACATCACAGTTTGCATTATAATTGTAGTTTGGCATCACTGTTTGCATGATCCTTGTAGTTTGACATCACAGTTTGCATTATCCTTGAAGTGTGACATCACAGTATGCATTATCCTTGTAGTGTGACATCACAGTATGCATTATCCTTGCAGTGTGACATTACATTTAGTTTGCATTTTCCTTGTAGTGTGACATCACAGCATGCATTATCCTTGTAGTCTGACATTAGACTATGCTTTATCCTTGCAGTGTGACATTACAGTATGCATTATCCTTGTAGTGTGACATCACGGTATGCATTATCCTTGTAGTGTGATATCACAGTATGAATTATCCTTGTAGTATCCCATTACACTATGCAATATCCTAGCAGTGTGTCATTACACTGTACATTATCCTTGTAGTTTGATATCACAGTTTGCATTATCCGTGTAGTGTGACATCACAGTTTGCATTATCCTTGTAGTGTGACATCTCAGTATGCATTATCCTTCTAGTGTGACATTACAGTATACATTATCTTTGTAGTGTGACATCACAGTTTGCATTATCCTTGTAGTGTGACATTTCAGTATACATTATCTTCGTAGTGAGACATTACAGTATGCATTATCCTTCTAGTGTGACATTACAGTATGCATTTTCCTTGTAGTGTGACATCTCAGTATGCATTATCCTTGTAGTGTGACATCATAGTTTGCATTATCCTTGTAGTGCGACATCTCAGTATACATTATATTCGTAGTGTGACATTACAGAATGCATTATCCTTGTAGTGTGACATTACAGTATGCACTATCCTTGTAGAGTGACATCACATTATACATTATCCTTGTAGTATGGCATTACAATATGCATTATCCTTGTAGTGTGACATTGCACTATGCATTATCCTTGTAGTGTGACATCACAGTATGCATTATCCTTGTAGTGTGACATCTCAGTATATATTATCTTCGTAGTGTGACATTACAGTATGCATTATCCTTGTAGTGTGTCATCACAGTATACATTATCCTTTTAGTATGACATTACACTATGCATTATCCTTGTAGTGTGACATCACAGTTTGCATTAACCTTGTAGTGTGACAATACAGTATACATTATCCTTGTAGTGTGACATTACAGTATGCATTATCCTTGTAGTATGACATCAAAGTTTGCCATATCCTTGTAGTGTGACATCACAGTACACATTATCCTTGCAGTGTGACATTACACTATGCATTTTCCTTTTAGTGTGACATCACAGTATGCATTATACTTGTTGTCTGACATTACACCATGCATTATCCTTGTAGTGCGACAATACACTATGTATTATCCTTGCAGTGTGACATCACAGTTTGCATTATCCGTGTAGTGTGACATCTCAGTATGCATTATCCTTGTAGTGTGACATCACAGTTTGCATTATCCTTGTAGTGTGACATGTCAGTATGCATTATCATTGTAGTGTGAAATTACACTATGCATTATACTTGCAGTGTGACATCACAGTTTGCATTTTCCTTGTAGTGTGACATCTCAGTATGCATTATCCTTGTAGTGTGACATCACAGTATGCATTATCCTTGCAGTGTGACATCACAGTTTGCATTATCCTTGCAGTATGACATGTCAGTATGCACTATCCTTGTAGTGTGAAATTACACTATGCATTATCCTTGTAGTGTGACATCACAGTATGCATTATCCTTGTAGTGTGACAATACACTATTCATTATCCTTGTAGTGTGTCATCACAGGATGCATTATCCTTGTAGTGTGACATTACACTATGCATTATCCTTGTTGTGTGATGTCACAGTATGCATTATCCTTGTAGTATGATATCAAAGTTTGCATTATCCTTGTAGTGTGACATCTCAGTAAACATTATCTTTGTAGTGTGACATCTCAGTATACCTTATCCTTATAGTGTGACATCACAGTATGCATTATCCTTGTAGTGTTACATCACAGTTTGCATTATCCTTGTAGTGTGACATTACAGTTGCATTATCCTTGTATTGTGACATCTCAGTATGCATTATCCTTGTAGTGTGACATCACAGTAAGCATTATCCTTGTAGTGTGACATTGCAGTATGCATTATCCTTGTAGTGTGACATCACACTATGCATTATCCTTGTAGTATGACATTACAGTATGCATTATCCTTGTAGTGTGACATCACAGTATGCATTATCCGTGTAGTGTGACATCACAGTTTGCATTATCCTTGTAGTGTGACATCTCAGTATGCATTATCCTTTTAGCGCGAAATTACACTATGCATTGTCCTTGTAGTGTGACATCACAGTATGCATTATCATTGTAGTGTGACATCACAGTATGCATTATCCTTGTAGTGTGACATCACAGTTAGTTTGCATTTTCCTTGTAGTGTGACATCACAGTATGCATTATCCTTGCAGTGTGACATTATACTATGCATTATCCTTGTAGTGTGACATCACAGTTTGCATTATCCTTGTAGAGTGATATCACAGTTTGCATTATCCGTGTAGTGTGACATCACAGTTTGCATTATCCTTGTAGTGTGACATCTCAGTATGCATTATCCTTGTAGTCTGACATTACACAATGCATTATCCTTGTAGTGTGACATCACAGTATGCATTATCCTTGTAGTGTGACATCATAGTATACACTATCCTTGTAGTATGACATTACAGTATGCATTATCCTTGTAGTGTGACATCTCAGTATGCATTATCCTTGTAGTGTGACATCACAGTATGCAAAATCCTTGTAGTGTGACATCACAGTTTGCATTATCCTTGTAGTTTAACATTACAGTATGCATTATCCTTGTAGTGTGACATTACACTATGCATTATCCTTGTAGTGTGACGTCACAGTATGCATTATCCTTGTAGTTTGACATCACAGTATGCATTATCCTTGTAGTATGACATCAAAGTTTGCATTATCCTTGTAGTGTGACATCTCAGTATTCATTATCCTTGTAGTGTGACATCACAGTATGAACTATCCTTGTAGTGTGACATCACAGTTTGCATTATCCTTGCAGTATGACATGTCAGTATGCACTATCCTTGTAGTGTAAAATTACACTATGCATTATCCTTGTAGTGTGACATCACAGTATGCATTATCCTTGTAGTGTGACAATACACTATGCATTATACTTGTAGTGTGTCATCACAGTACACATTATCCTTGCAGTGTGACATTACACTATGCATTTTCCTTTTAGTGTGACATCACAGTATGCATTATACTTGTTGTCTGACATTACACCATGCATTATCCTTGTAGTGCGACAATACACTATGTATTATCCTTGCAGTGTGACATCACAGTTTGCATTATCCGTGTAGTGTGACATCTCAGTATGCATTATCCTTGTAGTGTGACATCACAGTTTGCATTATCCTTGTAGTGTGACATGTCAGTATGCATTATCATTGTAGTGTGAAATTACACTATGCATTATACTTGCAGTGTGACATCACAGTTTGCATTTTCCTTGTAGTGTGACATCTCAGTATGCATTATCCTTGTAGTGTGACATCACAGTATGCATTATCCTTGCAGTGTGACATCACAGTTTGCATTATCCTTGCAGTATGACATGTCAGTATGCACTATCCTTGTAGTGTGAAATTACACTATGCATTATCCTTGTAGTGTGACATCACAGTATGCATTATCCTTGTAGTGTGACAATACACTATGCATTATCCTTGTTGTGTGACGTCACAGTATGCATTATCCTTGTAGTATGACATCAAAGTTTGCATTATCCTTGTAGTGTGACATCTCAGTAAACATTATCTTTGTAGTGTGACATCTCAGTATACCTTATCCTTATAGTGTGACATCACAGTATGCATTATCCTTGTAGTGTTACATCACAGTTTGCATTATCCTTGTAGTGTGACATTACAGTTGCATTATCCTTGTATTGTGACATCTCAGTATGCATTATCCTTGTAGTGTGACATCACAGTAAGCATTATCCTTGTAGTGTGACATTGCAGTATGCATTATCCTTGTAGTGTGACATCACACTATGCATTATCCTTGTAGTATGACATTACAGTATGCATTATCCTTGTAGTGTGACATCACAGTATGCATTATCCGTGTAGTGTGACATCACAGTTTGCATTATCCTTGTAGTGTGACATCTCAGTATGCATTATCCTTTTAGCGCGAAATTACACTATGCATTGTCCTTGTAGTGTGACATCACAGTATGCATTATCATTGTAGTGTGACATCACAGTATGCATTATCCTTGTAGTGTGACATCACAGTTAGTTTGCATTTTCCTTGTAGTGTGACATCACAGTATGCATTATCCTTGCAGTGTGACATTATACTATGCATTATCCTTGTAGTGTGACATCACAGTTTGCATTATCCTTGTAGAGTGATATCACAGTTTGCATTATCCGTGTAGTGTGACATCACAGTTTGCATTATCCTTGTAGTGTGACATCTCAGTATGCATTATCCTTGTAGTCTGACATTACACAATGCATTATCCTTGTAGTGTGACATCACAGTATGCATTATCCTTGTAGTGTGACATCATAGTATACACTATCCTTGTAGTATGACATTACAGTATGCATTATCCTTGTAGTGTGACATCTCAGTATGCATTATCCTTGTAGTGTGACATCACAGTATGCAAAATCCTTGTAGTGTGACATCACAGTTTGCATTATCCTTGTAGTTTAACATTACTGTATGCATTATCCTTGTAGTGTGACATTACACTATGCATTATCCTTGTAGTGTGACGTCACAGTATGCATTATCCTTGTAGTTTGACATCACAGTATGCATTATCCTTGTAGTATGACATCAAAGTTTGCATTATCCTTGTAGTGTGACATCTCAGTATTAATTATCCTTGTAGTGTGACATCACAGTATGAACTATCCTTGTAGTGTGACATCACAGTTTGCATTATCCTTGCAGTATGACATGTCAGTATGCACTATCCTTGTAGTGTAAAATTACACTATGCATTATCCTTGTAGTGTGACATCACAGTATGCATTATCCTTGTAGTGTGACAATACACTATGCATTATACTTGTAGTGTGTCATCACAGTATGCATTATCCTTGTAGTGTGACATTACACTATGCATTATCCTTGTTGTGTGATGTCACAGTATGCATTATCCTTGTAGTATGACATCAAAGTTTGCATTATCCTTGTAGTGTGACATCTCAGTATACATTATCCTTGTAGTGTGAATTCACAGTATGCATTATCCTTGTAGTGTGACATTACAGTATGCATTATCCTTGTAGTGTGACTTTACAGTATGCATTATCCTTGTAGTGTGACATTACAGTATGCATTATCCTTGCTGTCTGACATCACAGTATGCATTATCCTTGTAGTATGACATCTCAGTATGCATTATCCTTGTAGTGTGACATCATGGTATACATTATCATTGCAGTATGACATGTCAGTATGCAGTATCCTTGTAGTGTGAAATTACACTATGCATTTTCCTTGTAGTGTGACATTACACTATGCATTATCCTTGTAGTGTGACATTACAGTATGCATTATCCTTGTAGTATGACATCAAAGTTTGCCATATCCTTGTAGTGTGACATCACAGTACACATTATCCTTGCAGTGTGACATTACACTATGCATTTTCCTTTTAGTGTGACATCACAGTATGCATTATACTTGTTGTCTGACATTACACCATGCATTATCCTTGTAGTGCGACAATACACTATGTATTATCCTTGCAGTGTGACATCACAGTTTGCATTATCCGTGTAGTGTGACATCTCAGTATGCATTATCCTTGTAGTGTGACATCACAGTTTGCATTATCCTTGTAGTGTGACATGTCAGTATGCATTATCATTGTAGTGTGAAATTACACTATGCATTATACTTGCAGTGTGACATCACAGTTTGCATTTTCCTTGTAGTGTGACATCTCAGTATGCATTATCCTTGTAGTGTGACATCACAGTATGCATTATCCTTGCAGTGTGACATCACAGTTTGCATTATCCTTGCAGTATGACATGTCAGTATGCACTATCCTTGTAGTGTGAAAATACACTATGCATTATCCTTGTAGTGTGACATCACAGTATGCATTATCCTTGTAGTGTGACAATACACTATGCATTATCCTTGTTGTGTGACGTCACAGTATGCATTATCCTTGTAGTATGACATCAAAGTTTGCATTATCCTTGTAGTGTGACATCTCAGTAAACATTATCTTTGTAGTGTGACATCTCAGTATACCTTATCCTTATAGTGTGACATCACAGTATGCATTATCCTTGTAGTGTTACATCACAGTTTGCATTATCCTTGTAGTGTGACATTACAGTTGCATTATCCTTGTATTGTGACATCTCAGTATGCATTATCCTTGTAGTGTGACATCACAGTAAGCATTATCCTTGTAGTGTGACATTGCAGTATGCATTATCCTTGTAGTGTGACATCACACTATGCATTATCCTTGTAGTATGACATTACAGTATGCATTATCCTTGTAGTGTGACATCACAGTATGCATTATCCGTGTAGTGTGACATCACAGTTTGCATTATCCTTGTAGTGTGACATCTCAGTATGCATTATCCTTTTAGCGCGAAATTGCACTATGCATTGTCCTTGTAGTGTGACATCACAGTATGCATTATCATTGTAGTGTGACATCACAGTATGCATTATCCTTGTAGTGTGACATCACAGTTAGTTTGCATTTTCCTTGTAGTGTGACATCACAGTATGCATTATCCTTGCAGTGTGACATTATACTATGCATTATCCTTGTAGTGTGACATCACAGTTTGCATTATCCTTGTAGAGTGATATCACAGTTTGCATTATCCGTGTAGTGTGACATCACAGTTTGCATTATCCTTGTAGTATGACATCTCAGTATGCATTATCCTTGTAGTCTGACATTACACAATGCATTATCCTTGTAGTGTGACATCACAGTATGCATTATCCTTGTAGTGTGACATCATAGTATACACTATCCTTGTAGTATGACATTACAGTATGCATTATCCTTGTAGTGTGACATCTCCGTATGCATTATCCTTGTAGTGTGACATCACAGTATGCAAAATCCTTGTAGTGTGACATCACAGTTTGCATTATCCTTGTAGTTTAACATTACAGTATGCATTATCCTTGTAGTGTGACATTACACTATGCATTATCCTTGTAGTGTGACGTCACAGTATGCATTATCCTTGTAGTTTGACATCACAGTATGCATTATCCTTGTAGTATGACATCAAAGTTTGCATTATCCTTGTAGTGTGACATCTCAGTATTCATTATCCTTGTAGTGTGACATCACAGTATGAACAATCCTTGTAGTGTGACATCACAGTTTGCATTGTCCTTGCAGTATGACATGTCAGTATGCACTATCCTTGTAGTGTAAAATTACACTATGCATTATCCTTGTAGTGTGACATCACAGTATGCATTATCCTTGTAGTGTGACAATACACTATGCATTATACTTGTAGTGTGTCATCACAGTATGCATTATCCTTGTAGTGTGACATTACACTATGCATTATCCTTGTTGTGTGATGTCACAGTATGCATTATCCTTGTAGTATGACATCAAAGTTTGCATTATCCTTGTAGTGTGACATCTCAGTATACATTATCCTTGTAGTGTGAATTCACAGTATGCATTATCCTTGTAGTGTGACATTACAGTATGCATTATCCTTGTAGTGTGACTTTACAGTATGCATTATCCTTGTAGTGTGACATTACAGTATGCATTATCCTTGCTGTCTGACATCACAGTATGCATTATCCTTGTAGTATGACATCTCAGTATGCATTATCCTTGTAGTGTGACATCATGGTATACATTATCATTGCAGTATGACATGTCAGTATGCAGTATCCTTGTAGTGTGAAATTACACTATGCATTTTCCTTGTAGTGTGACATTACACTATGCATTATCCTTGTAGTGTGACATTACACTATGCATTTTTCTTGTAGTGTGACATCTCAGTATTCATTTTCCTTTTAGTGTGACATCACAGTTTGCATTATACTTGTAGTGTGATATCACAGTATACATTATCATTGTACTGTGACATCACAGTATGCATATCCTTGTAGTGTGACATCACAGTATGCATTATTCTTGTACTGTGACATCACATTATGCATATCCTTGTAGTGTGATATCACAGTATGCATTATCCTTGTAGTTTGACATCACAGTTTGCATTATTCTTGTAGTGTGACATCACAGTATGCATTATCCTTGCAGTGTGACATCTCAGTATGCATTAACCTTATAGAGTGACATCACAGTATGCTTTATCCTTGTGGTGTGACATCACAGTATACATTATCCTTGCAGTATGACATGTCAGCATGCTCTATCCATGTAGTTTGAAATTACACTATGCATTTTCCTTGTAGTGTGACTTCACAGTATGCATTACACTTGTAGTATGACATCACACTCTGCATTATCCTTGTAGTTTGACATTACAGTATGCATTATCCTTGTAGTGTGACATCTCAGTATGCATTATCCTTGCAGTGTGACATCAGAGTTTGCATTATCCTTGTAGTGTGACATCACAGTATGCATTATCCTTGTAGTGTGACATTACACTATGCACTATCCTTGTAGTGTGACATCACAGTATGCATTATCCTTGTAGTATGACATCTCAGTATGCATTATCCTTGTAGTGTGACATCACGGTATACATTATCATTGCAGTATGACATGTCAGTATGCAGTATCCTTGTAGTGTGAAATTACACTATGCATTTTCCTTGTAGTGTGACATTACACTATGCATTATCCTTGTAGTGTGACATTACACTATGCATATTTCTTGTAGTGTGACATCTCAGTATGCATTATCCTTGTAGTGTGACATCACAGTTTGCATTATCCCATTATCCTTGTAGTATGACATCTCAGTGTGCAATATCCTTGTAGTGTGACATCACGTTATGCATTATCCTTGTAGCATGACATTACGATACGCATTATCCTTGTAGTGTGACATCACAGTTTGCATTATCCTTGTAGTGTGAAATCACAGTATGCATTATCCTTGAAGTGTGACATCACAGTTTGCAGTATCCTTGTAGTGTGACATCTCAGTATGCAATATCCTTGTAGTGTGACATCACACTCTGCATTATCCTTGTAGTGTGACATTACAGTATGCATTATCCTTGTAGTGTAACATCTCAGTATGCATTATCTTTGTAGTGTGACATCACACTATGCATTATCCTTGTAGTGTGACAACACAGTTTGAATTATCCTTGTAGTGTGACATCACAGTATACATTATCCTTGTACTGTGATATCACAGTATGCATATCCTTGTAGTGTGGCATCACAGTATGCATTATCCTTGTACTGTGACATCACATTATGCATATCCTTGTAGTGTGACATCACAGTATGCATTATCCTTGTAGTGTGACATCACAGTTTGCATTATTCTTGTAGTGTGACATCACAGTTTGCATTATCCTTGTAGTGTGACATCTCAGTATGCATTATCCTTGTAGTGTGACATCACAGTATGCATTATCCTTGTAGTGTGACATCACAGTATGCATTATCCTTGTAGTGTGATATCACAGTTTGCATTATCCTTGTAGTGCGACAGCACAGTATGCATTATCCTTGTTGCGTGACATCACAGTTTGCATTATCCTTGTAGTGTGACATCACAGTATGCATTATCCTTGTTGTGTGACATCACAGTTTGCATTATCCTTGTAGTTTGACATCACAATTTTCATTATCCTTGTAGTTCGACATCACAGTATGCATTATCCTTGTAGTGTGACATGCACAGTTTCCATTATCCTTGTAGTGTGACATCATAGCATGCATTATCCTTGTAGTGTGACATCACAGTACGCGTTATCCTTGTAGTGTGACATCACAGTTTGCATTATAATTGTAGTTTGGCATCACTGTTTGTGTTATCTTTATAGTGTGACATCACATTATGCATTATCCTTGTAGTTTGACATCATAGTTTGCATGATCCTTGTAGTTTGACATCACAGTTTGCATTATCGTTGAAGTGTGACATCACAGTATGCATTATCCTTGTAGTGTGACATCACAGTATGCATTATCCTTGCAGTGTGACATTACAGTTAGTTTGCATTTTCCTTGTAGTGTGACATCTCAGCATGCATTATCCTTGTAGTCTGACATTAGACTATGCTTTATCCTTGCAGTGTGACATTACAGTATGCATTATCCTTGTAGTGTGACATCACGGTATGCATTATCCTTGTAGTGTGATATCACAGTATGAATTATCCTTGTAGTATCACATTACACTATGCAATATCCTAGCAGTGTGTCATTACACTGTACATTATCCTTGTAGTATGATATCACAGTTTGCATTATCCGTGTAGTGTGACATCACAGTTTGCATTATCCTTGTAGTGTGACATCTCAGTATGTATTATCCTTCTAGTGTGACATTACAGTATACATTATCTTTGTAGTGTGACATCACAGTTTGCATTATCCTTGTAGTGTGACATTTCAGTATACATTATCTTCGTAGTGAGACATTACAGTATGCATTATCCTTCTAGTGTGACATTACAGTATGCATTTTCCTTGTAGTGTGACATCTCAGTATGCATTATCCTTGTAGTGTGACATCATAGTTTGCATTATCCTTGTAGTGCGACATCTCAGTATACATTATATTCGTAGTGTGACATTACAGAATGCATTATCCTTGTAGTGTGACATTACAGTATGCACTATCCTTGTAGAGTGATATCACATTATACATTATCCTTGTAGTATGGCATTACAATATGCATTATCCTTGTAGTGTGACATTGCACTATGCATTATCCTTGTAGTGTGACATCACAGTATGCATTATCCTTGTAGTGTGACATCTCAGTATATATTATCTTCGTAGTGTGACATTACAGTATGCATTATCCTTGTAGTGTGTCATCACAGTATACATTATCCTTTTAGTATGACATTACACTATGCATTATCCTTGTAGTGTGACATCACAGTTTGCATTAACCTTGTAGTGTGACAATACAGTATACATTATCCTTGTAGTGTGACATTACAGTATGCATTATCCTTGTAGTATGACATCAAAGTTTGCCATATCCTTGTAGTGTGACATCACAGTACACATTATCCTTGCAGTGTGACATTACACTATGCATTTTCCTTTTAGTGTGACATCACAGTATGCATTATACTTGTTGTCTGACATTACACCATGCATTATCCTTGTAGTGCGACAATACACTATGTATTATCCTTGCAGTGTGACATCACAGTTTGCATTATCCGTGTAGTGTGACATCTCAGTATGCATTATCCTTGTAGTGTGACATCACAGTTTGCATTATCCTTGTAGTGTGACATGTCAGTATGCATTATCATTGTAGTGTGAAATTACACTATGCATTATACTTGCAGTGTGACATCACAGTTTGCATTTTCCTTGTAGTGTGACATCTCAGTATGCATTATCCTTGTAGTGTGACATCACAGTATGCATTATCCTTGCAGTGTGACATCACAGTTTGCATTATCCTTGCAGTATGACATGTCAGTATGCACTATCCTTGTAGTGTGAAATTACACTATGCATTATCCTTGTAGTGTGACATCACAGTATGCATTATCCTTGTAGTGTGACAATACACTATGCATTATCCTTGTAGTGTGTCATCACAGGATGCATTATCCTTGTAGTGTGACATTACACTATGCATTATCCTTGTTGTGTGACGTCACAGTATGCATTATCCTTGTAGTATGACATCAAAGTTTGCATTATCCTTGTAGTGTGACATCTCAGTATACATTATCCTTGTAGTGTGAATTCACAGTATGCATTATCCTTGTAGTGTGACTTTACACTATGCATTTTCCTTGTAGTGTGACATTACACTATGCATTATCCTTGTAGTGTGTCATCTCAGTATACATTATCCTTGTAGTGTGAATTCACAGTATGCATTATCCTTGTAGTGTGACTTTACAGTATGCATTATCCTTGCAGTGTGACATTACAGTATGCATTATCCTTGCTGTCTGACATCACAGTATGCATTATCCTTGTAGTATGACATCTCAGTATGCATTATCCTTGTAGTGTGACATCACGGTATACATTATCATTGCAGTATGACATGTCAGTATGCAGTATCCTTGTAGTGTGAAATTACACTATGCATTTTCCTTGTAGTGTGACATTACACTATGCATTATCCTTGTAGTGTGACATTACACTATGCATTTTTCTTGTAGTGTGACATCTCAGTATGCATTTTCCTTGTAGTGTGACATCACAGTTTGCATTATCCTTGTAGTGTGACATCTCAGTATGCATTATCCTTCTAGTGTGACATTACAGTATACATTATCTTTGTAGTGTGACAACACAGTTTGCATTATCCTTGTAGTGTGACATCTCAGTATACATTATCTTCGTAGTGAGGCATTACAGTATGCATTATCCTTCTAGTGTGACATTACAGTATGCATTTTACTTGTAGTGTGACATCACAGTATGCATTATCCTTGTAGTGTGACATCATAGTTTGCATTATCCTTGTAGTGTGACATCTCAGTATACATTATATTCGTAGTGTGACTTTACAGTATGCATTATCCTTGTAGTGTGACATCAAAGTTTGCCATATCCTTGTAGTGAGACATTACAGTATGCATTATCCTTCTAGTGTGACATTACAGTACGCATTTTCCTTGTAGTGTGACATCTCAGTATGCATTATCCTTGTAGTGTGACATCATAGTTTGCATTATCCTTGTAGTGTGACATCTCAGTATACATTATATTCGTAGTGTGACTTTACAGTATGCACTATCCTTGTAGAGTGACATCACATTATACATTATCCTTGTAGTATGGCATTTCAATATGCATTATCCTTGTAGTGTGACATTGCACTATGCATTATTCTTGTAGTGTGACATCACAGTATGCATTATCCTTGTAGTGTGACATCTCATTATGCATTATCCTTGTAGTGTGACTTCTCAGTATACATTATCCTTGTAGTGTGACATCACAGTTTGCATTATCCTTGTACTGTGACATCTCAGTATACATTATCCTTGTAGTGTGACATTTCAGTATACATTATCCTTGTAGTGTGACAGCTCAGTATGCATTATTCTTGTAGTGTGACATCACAGTTTGCATTATCCTTGTAGTGTGACATCACACTATGCATTATCCTTGTAGTGTGACATCTCAGTATACATTATCCTTGTAGTGTGACATCTCAGTATACCTTATCCTTATAGTGTGACATCACAGTATGAATTATCCTTGCAGTGTGACATCACAGTTTGCATTATCCGTGTAGTGTGACATCTCAGTATGCATTATCCTTGTAGTGTGACATCACAGTTTGCATTATTCTTGTAGTGTGACATGTCAGTATGCATTATCATTGTAGTGTGAAATTACACTATGCATTATACTTGCAGTGTGACATCACAGTTTGCATTTTCCTTGTAGTGTGGCATCTCAGTATGCATTATCCTTGTAGTGTGACATCACAGTATGCATTATCCTTCTAGTGTGATATCACAGTTTGCATTATCTGTGAAGCGTGACATCACAGTTTGCATTATCCTTGTAGTGTGACATCTCAGTATACATTATCCTTGTAGCGTGACATCTCAGTATGCATTATCCTTGCAGTGTGACATCACAGTATGCATTATCCTTGTAGTGTGACATCTCAGTATGCATTATTCTTCTAGTGTGACATTGCAGTATACATTATCCTTGTAGTATGACATGTCAGTATGCACTATCCTTGTAGTGTGACATCACAGTTTGCATTATCCTTGTAGTGTGACATCACAGTACGCATTATCCTTGTAGTGTGACATCTCAATATGCATTATCCTTGTAGTGTGACATCACAGTATGCATTATCCTTGTAGCTTGATATCACAGTTTGCATTATCCTTGTAGTGTGATATCTAAGTATGCATTATCCTTGTAGTGTAACATCACAGTTTGCATTATCCTTGCAGTATGACATGTCAGTATGCACTATCCTTGTAGTGTGAAATTACACTATGCATTTTCCATGTAGTGTGACATCACAGTATGCATTATACTTGTAGTGTGACATTACACTATGCATTATCCTTGTAGTGTGACATTACACTATGCATTATCCTTGTGGTGTGACATCACAGTTTGCATTATCCTTGTAGTGTGACATCTCAGTATTCATTATCCTTGTAGTGTGACATCACAGTATGAACTATCCTTGTAGTGTGACATCACAGTTTGCATTATCCTTGCAGTATGAAATGTCAGTATGCACTATCCTTGTAGTGTGACATTACACTATGCATTATCCTTGTTGTGTGACATCACAGTATGCATTATCCTTGTAGTGTGACATTACACTATGCATTATCCTTGTTGTGTGACATCACAGTATGCATTATCCTTGTAGTATGACATCAAAGTTTGCATTATCCTTGTAGTGTGACATCTCAGTATACATTATCCTTGTAGTGTGAATTCACAGTATGCATTATCCTTGTAGTGTGACATTACAGTATGCATTATCCTTGTAGTGTGACTTTACAGTATGCATTATCCTTGTAGTGTGACATTACATTATGCATTATCCTTGCTGTCTGACATCACAGTATGCATTATCCTTGTAGTATGACATCTCAGTATGCATTATCCTTGTAGTGAGACATCATGGTATACATTATCATTGCAGTATGACATGTCAGTATGCAGTATCCTTGTAGTGTGAAATTACACTATGCATTTTCCTTGTAGTGTGACATTACACTATGCATTATCCTTGTAGTGTGACATTACACTATGCATTTTTCTTGTAGTGTGACATCTCAGTATTCATTTTCCTTTTAGTGTGACATCACAGTTTGCATTATACTTGTAGTGTGATTTCACAGTATACATTATCATTGTACTGTGACATCACAGTATGCATATCCTTGTAGTGTGACATCACAGTATGCATTATTCTTGTACTGTGACATCACATTATGCATATCCTTGTAGTGTGATATCACAGTATGCATTATCCTTGTAGTTTGACATCACAGTTTGCATTATTCTTGTAGTGTGACATCACAGTATGCATTATCCTTGCAGTGTGACATCTCAGTATGCATTAACCTTATAGAGTGACATCACAGTATGCTTTATCCTTGTGGTGTGACATCACAGTATACATTATCCTTGCAGTATGACATGTCAGCATGCTCTATCCATGTAGTTTGAAATTACACTATGCATTTTCCTTGTAGTGTGACTACACAGTATGCATTACACTTGTAGTCTGACATCACACTCTGCATTATCCTTGTAGTTTGACATTACAGTATGCATTATCCTTGTAGTGTGACATCTCAGTATGCATTATCCTTGCAGTGTGACATCAGAGTTTGCATTATCCTTGTAGTGTGACATCACAGTATGCATTATCCTTGTAGTGTGACATTACACTATGCACTATCCTTGTAGTGTGACATCACAGTATGCATTATCCTTGTAGTATGACATCTCAGTATGCATTATCCTTGTAGTGTGACATCACGGTATACATTATCATTGCAGTATGACATGTCAGTATGCAGTATCCTTGTAGTGTGAAATTACACTATGCATTTTCCTTGTAGTGTGACATTACACTATGCATTATCCTTGTAGTGTGACATTTCACTATGCATATTTCTTTTAGTGTGACATCTCAGTATGCATTATCCTTGTAGTGTGACATCACAGTTTGCATTATCCCATTATCCTTGTAGTGTGACATCTCAGCATGCATTATCCTTGTAGTCTGACATTAGACTATGCTTTATCCTTGCAGTGTGACATTACAGTATGCATTATCCTTGTAGTGTGACATCACGGTATGCATTATCCTTGTAGTGTGATATCACAGTATGAATTATCCTTGTAGTATCACATTACACTATGCAATATCCTAGCAGTGTGTCATTACACTGTACATTATCCTTGTAGTGTGATATCACAGTTTGCATTATCCGTGTAGTGTGACATCACAGTTTGCATTATCCTTGTAGTGTGATATCTCAGTATGCATTATCCTTCTAGTGTGACATTACAGTATACATTATCTTTGTAGTGTGACATCACAGTTTGCATTATCCTTGTAGTGTGACATTTCAGTATACATTATCTTCGTAGTGAGACATTACAGTATGCATTATCCTTCTAGTGTGACATTACAGTATGCATTTTCCTTGTAGTGTGACATCTCAGTATGCATTATCCTTGTAGTGTGACATCATAGTTTGCATTATCCTTGTAGTGCGACATCTCAGTATACATTATATTCGTAGTGTGACATTACAGAATGCATTATCCTTGTAGTGTGACATTACAGTATGCACTATCCTTGTAGAGTGACATCACATTATACATTATCCTTGTAGTATGGCATTACAATATGCATTATCCTTGTAGTGTGACATTGCACTATGCATTATCCTTGTAGTGTGACATCACAGTATGCATTATCCTTGTAGTGTGACATCTCAGTATATATTATCTTCGTAGTGTGACATTACAGTATGCATTATCCTTGTAGTGTGTCATCACAGTATACATTATCCTTTTAGTATGACATTACACTATGCATTATCCTTGTAGTGTGACATCACAGTTTGCATTAACCTTGTAGTGTGACAATACAGTATACATTATCCTTGTAGTGTGACATTACAGTATGCATTATCCTTGTAGTATGACATCAAAGTTTGCCATATCCTTGTAGTGTGACATCACAGTACACATTATCCTTGCAGTGTGACATTACACTATGCATTTTCCTTTTAGTGTGACATCACAGTATGCATTATACTTGTTGTCTGACATTACACCATGCATTATCCTTGTAGTGCGACAATACACTATGTATTATCCTTGCAGTGTGACATCACAGTTTGCATTATCCGTGTAGTGTGACATCTCAGCATGCATTATCCTTGTAGTGTGACATCACAGTTTGCATTATCCTTGTAGTGTGACATGTCAGTATGCATTATCATTGTAGTGTGAAATTACACTATGCATTATACTTGCAGTGTGACATCACAGTTTGCATTTTCCTTGTAGTGTGACATCTCAGTATGCATTATCCTTGTAGTGTGACATCACAGTATGCATTATCCTTGCAGTGTGACATCACAGTTTGCATTATCCTTGCAGTATGACATGTCAGTATGCACTATCCTTGTAGTGTGAAATTACACTATGCATTATCCTTGAAGTGTGACATCACAGTATGCATTATCCTTGTAGTGTGACAATACACTATGCATTATCCTTGTAGTGTGTCATCACAGGATGCATTATCCTTGTAGTGTGACATTACACTATGCATTATCCTTGTTGTGTGACGTCACAGTATGCATTATGCTTGTAGTATGACATCAAAGTTTGCATTATCCTTGTAGTGTGCCATCTCAGTATACATTATCCTTGTAGTGTGAATTCACAGTATGCATTATCCTTGTAGTGTGACTTTACACTATGCATTTTCCTTGTAGTGTGACATTACACTATGCATTATCCTTGTAGTGTGACATCTCAGTATACATTATCCTTGTAGTGTGAATTCACAGTATGCATTATCCTTGTAGTGTGACTTTACAGTATGCATTATCCTTGCAGTGTGACATTACAGTATGCATTATCCTTGCTGTCTGACATCACAGTATGCATTATCCTTGTAGTATGACATCTCAGTATGCATTATCCTTGTAGTGTGACATCACGGTATACATTATCATTGCAGTATGACATGTCAGTATGCAGTATCCTTGTAGTGTGAAATTACACTATGCATTTTCCTTGTAGTGTGACATTACACTATGCATTATCCTTGTAGTGTGACATTACACTATGCATTTTTCTTGTAGTGTGACATCTCAGTATGCATTTTCCTTGTAGTGTGACATCACAGTTTGCATTATCCTTGTAGTGTGACATCTCAGTATGCATTATCCTTCTAGTGTGACATTACAGTATACATTATCTTTGTAGTGTGACATCACAGTTTGCATTATCCTTGTAGTGTGACATCTCAGTATACATTATCTTCGTAGTGAGGCATTACAGTATGCATTATCCTTCTAGTGTGATATTACAGTATGCATTTTACTTGTAGTGTGACATCTCAGTATGCATTATCCTTGTAGTGTGACATGACAGTATGCATTATCCTTGTAGTGTGACATCATAGTTTGCATTATCCTTGTAGTGTGACATCTCAGTATATATTATATTCGTAGTGTGACTTTACAGTATGCATTATCCTTGTAGTGTGACATCAAAGTTTGCCATATCCTTGTATTACATTACAGTATGCATTATCCTTCTAGTGTGACATTACAGTACGCATTTTCCTTGTAGTGTGACATCTCAGTATGCATTATCCTTGTAGTGTGACATCATAGTTTGCATTATCCTTGTAGTGTGACATCTCAGTATACATTATATTCGTAGTGTGACTTTACAGTATGCACTATCCTTGTAGAGTGACATCACATTATACATTATCCTTGTAGTATGGCATTTCAATATGCATTATCCTTGTAGTGTGACATTTCACTATGCATTATTCTTGTAGTGTGACATCACAGTATGCATTATCCTTGTAGTGTGACATCTCATTATGCATTATCCTTGTAGTGTGACTTCTCAGTATACATTATCCTTGTAGTGTGACATCACAGTTTGCATTATCCTTGTACTGTGACATCTCAGTATACATTATCCTTGTAGTGTGACATTTCAGTATACATTATCCTTGTAGTGTGACAGCTCAGTATGCATTATTCTTGTAGTGTGACATCACAGTTTGCATTATCCTTGTAGTGTGACATCACACTATGCATTATCCTTGTAGTGTGACATCTCAGTATACATTATCCTTGTAGTGTGACATCTCAGTATACCTTATCCTTATAGTGTGACATCACAGTATGCATTATCCTTGCAGTGTGACATCACAGTTTGCATTATCCGTGTAGTGTGACATCTCAGTATGCATTATCCTTGTAGTGTGACATCACAGTTTGCATTATTCTTGTAGTGTGACATGTCAGTATGCATTATCATTGTAGTGTGAAATTACACTATGCATTATACTTGCAGTGTGACATCACAGTTTGCATTTTCCTTGTAGTGTGACATCTCAGTATGCATTATCCTTGTAGTGTGACATCACAGTATGCATTATCCTTCTAGTGTGATATCACAGTTTGCATTATCTGTGAAGCGTGACATCACAGTTTGCATTATCCTTGTAGTGTGACATCTCAGTATACATTATCCTTGTAGCGTGACATCTCAGTATGCATTATCCTTGCAGTGTGACATCACAGTATGCATTATCCTTGTAGTGTGACATCTCAGTATGCATTATCCTTCTAGTGTGACATTGCAGTATACATTATCCTTGTAGTATGACATGTCAGTATGCACTATCCTTGTAGTGTGACATCACAGTTTGCATTATCCTTGTAGTGTGACATCACAGTACGCATTATCCTTGTAGTGTGACATCTCAATATGCATTATCCTTGTAGTGTGACATCACAGTATGCATTATCCTTGTAGTTTGACATCACAGTTTGCATTATCCTTGTAGTGTGACATCTAAGTATGCATTATCCTTGTAGTGTAACATCACAGTTTGCATTATCCTTGCAGTATGACATGTCAGTATGCACTATCCTTGTAGTGTGAAATTACACTATGCATTTTCCATGTAGTGTGACATCACAGTATGCATTATACTTGTAGTGTGACATTACACTATGCATTATCCTTGTAGTGTGACATTACACTATGCATTATCCTTGTGGTGTGACATCACAGTTTGCATTATCCTTGTAGTGTGACATCTCAGTATTCATTATCCTTGTAGTGTGACATCACAGTATGAACTATCCTTGTAGTGTGACATCACAGTTTGCATTATCCTTGCAGTATGAAATGTCAGTATGCACTATCCTTGTAGTGTAAAATTACACTATGCATTATCCTTGTAGTGTGACATCACAGTATGCATTATCCTTGTAGTGTGACAATACACTATGCATTATACTTGTAGTGTGTCATCACAGTATGCATTATCCTTGTAGTGTGACATTACACTATGCATTATCCTTGTTGTGTGACGTCACAGTATGCATTATCCTTGTAGTATGACATCAAAGTTTGCATTATCCTTGTAGTGTGACATCTCAGTATACATTATCCTTGTAGTGTGAATTCACAGTATGCATTATCCTTGGAGTGTGACATTACAGTATGCATTATCCTTGTAGTGTGACTTTACAGTATGCATTATCCTTGTAGTGTGACATTACATTATGCATTATCCTTGCTGTCTGACATCACAGTATGCATTATCCTTGTAGTATGACATCTCAGTATGCATTATCCTTGTAGTGTGACATCATGGTATACATTATCATTGCAGTATGACATGTCAGTATGCAGTATCCTTGTAGTGTGAAATTACACTATGCATTTTCCTTGTAGTGTGACATTACACTATGCATTATCCTTGTAGTGTGACATTACACTATGCATTTTTCTTGTAGTGTGACATCTCAGTATGCCTTTTCCTTGTAGTGTGACATCACAGTTTGCATTATCCTTGTAGTGTGATATCACAGTATACATTATCATTGTACTGTGACATCACAGTATGCATATCCTTGTAGTGTGACATCACAGTATGCATTATCCTTGTGCTGTGACATCACATTATGCATATCCTTGTAGTGTGATATTACAGTATGCATTATCCTTGTAGTTTGACATCACAGTTTGCATTATTCTTGTAGTGTGACATCACAGTATGCATTATCCTTATAGAGTGACATCACAGTATGCATTATCCTTGTGGTGTGACATCTCAGTATGCATTATCCTTATAGAGTGACATCACAGTATGCATTATCCTTGTGGTGTGACATCACAGTATACATTATCCTTGCAGTATGACATGTCAGCATGCTCTATCCATGTAGTTTGAAATTGCACTATGCATTTTCCTTGTAGTGTGACATCACAGTATGCATTACACTTGTAGTCTGACAATACACTATGCATTATCCTTGTAGTGTGACATTACACTATGAATTATCCTTGTATTGTGACATCACAGTTTGTATTATCCTTGTAGTGTGACATCTCAGTATGCATTATCCTTGCAGTGTGACATCAGAGTTTGCATTATCCTTGTAGTGTGACATCACAGTATGCATTATCCTTGTAGTGTGACATTACACTATGCACTATCCTTGTAGTGTGACATCACAGTATGCATTATCCTTGTAGTATGACATCTCAGTATGCATTATCCTTGTAGTGTGACATCACGGTATACATTATCATTGCAGTATCACATGTCAGTATGCAGTATCCTTGTAGTGTGAAATTACACTATGCATTTTCCTTGTAGTGTGACATTACACTATGCATTATCCTTGTAGTGTGACATTACACTATGCATATTTCTTATAGTGTGACATCTCAGTATACATTATCTTCGTAGTGAGGCATTAGAGTATGCATTATCCTTCTAGTGTGACATTACAGTATGCATTTTACTTGTAGTGTGACATCTCAGTATGCATTATCCTTGTAGTGTGACATCATCGTTTGCATTATCCTTGTAGTGTGACATCTCAGTATACATTATATTCGTAGTGTGACTTTACATTATGCATTATCCTTGTAGTGTGACATCAAAGTTTGCCATATCCTTGTAGTGTGACATCACAGTATGCATTATCCTTGTAGTGTGACATCATAGTTTGCATTATCCTTGTAGTGTGACATCTCAGTATACATTATATTCGTAGTGTGACTTTACAGTATGCATTATCCTTGTAGTGTGACATCAAAGTTTGCCATATCCTTGTAGTGAGACATTACAGTATGCATTATCCTTCTAGTGTGACATTACAGTACGCATTTTCCTTGTAGTGTGACATCTCAGTATGCATTATCCTTGTAGTGTGACATCATAGTTTGCATTATCCTTGTAGTGTGACATCTCAGTATACATTATATTCGTAGTGTGACTTTACAGTATGCACTATCCTTGTAGAGTGACATCACATTATACATTATCCTTGTAGTATGGCATTTCAATATGCATTATCCTTGTAGTGTGACATTGCACTATGCATTATTCTTGTAGTGTGACATTACACTATGCACTATCCTTGTAGTGTGACATCACAGTATGCATTATCTTTTCAGTGTGACATCACAGTATGCATTATCCTTGTAGTATGACATCTCAGTATGCATTATCCTTGTAGTGTGACATCACGGTATACATTATCATTGCAGTATCACATGTCAGTATGCAGTATCCTTGTAGTGTGAAATTACACTATGCATTTTCCTTGTAGTGTGACATTACACTATGCATTATCCTTGTAGTGTGACATTACACTATGCATATTTCTTGTAGTGTGACATCTCAGTATGCATTATCCTTGTAGTGTGACATCACAGTTTGCATTATCCCATTATCCTTGTAGTGTGACATTTCAATGTGCAATATCCTTGTAGTGTGACATCACGTTATGCATTATCCTTGTAGCATGACATTACAATACGCATTATCCTTGTAGTGTGACATCACAGTTTGCATTATCCTTGTAGTGTGAAATCTCAGTATGCATTTTCCTTGTACTGTGACATCACAGTATGCATATCCTTGTAATGTGACATCACAGTATGCATTATCCTTGTACTGTGACATCACATTATGCATATCCTTGTAGTGTGACATCACAGTATGCATTATCCTTGTAGTGTGACATCACAGTTTGCATTATCCTTGTAGTGTGACATCTCAGTATGCATTTTTCTTGTAGTGTGACATCACAGTTTGCATTATCCTTGTAGTGTGACATCACAGTATACATTATCCTTGTACTGTGACATCACAGTATGCATATCCTTGTAGTGTGACATCACAGTATGCATTATCCTTGTACTGTGACATCACAGTATGCATTATCCTTGTAGTGTGACATCACAGTTTGCATTATTCTTGTAGTGTGACATCACAGTATGCATTATCTTTTCAGTGTGACATCTCAGTATGCATTATCTTTGTAGAGTGACATCACAGTATGCATTATCCTTGTGGTGTGACATCACAGTATGCATTATCCTTCTAGTGTGATATCACAGTTTGCATTATCTGTGAAGCGTGACATCACAGTTTGCATTATCCTTGTAGTGTGACATCTCAGTATACATTATCCTTGTAGCGTGACATCTCAGTATGCATTATCCTTGCAGTGTGACATCACAGTATGCATTATCCTTGTAGTGTGACATCTCAGTATGCATTATCCTTCTAGTGTGACATTGCAGTATACATTATCCTTGCAGTATGACATGTCAGTATGCACTATCCTTGTAGTGTGACATCACAGTTTGCATTATCATTGTAGTGTGACATCACAGTACGCATTATCCTTGTAGTGTGACATCTCAATATGCATTATCCTTGTAGTGTGACATCACAGTATGCATTATCCTTGTAGTTTGACATCACAGTTTGCATTATCCTTGTAGTGTGACATCTAAGTATGCATTATCCTTGTAGTGTAACATCACAGTTTGCATTATCCTTGCAGTATGACATGTCAGTAAGAACTATCCTTGTAGTGTGAAATTACACTATGCATTTTCCATGTAGTGTGACATCACAGTATGCATTATACTTGTAGTGTGACATTACACTATGCATTATCCTTGTGGTGTGACATCACAGTTTGCATTATCCTTGTAGTGTGACATCTCAGTATTCATTATCCTTGTAGTGTGACATCACAGTATGAACTATCCTTGTAGTGTGACATCACAGTTTGCATTATCCTTACAGTATGACATGTCAGTATGCACTATCCTTGTAGTGTAAAATTACACTATGCATTATCCTTGTAGTGTGACATCACAGTATGCATTATCCTTGTAGTGTGACAATACACTATGCATTATACTTGTAGTGTGTCATCACAGTATGCATTATCCTTGTAGTGTGACATTACACTATGCATTATCCTTGTTGTGTGACGTCACAGTATGCATTATCCTTGTAGTATGACATCAAAGTTTGCATTATCCTTGTAGTGTGACATCTCAGTATACATTATCATTGTAGTGTGAATTCACAGTATGCATTATCCTTGTAGTGTGACATTACAGTATGCATTATCCTTGTAGTGTGACTTTACAGTATGCATTATCCTTGTAGTGTGACATTACAGTATGCATTATCCTTGCTGTCTGACATCACAGTATGCATTATCCTTGTAGTATGACATCTCAGTATGCATTATCCTTGTAGTGTGACATCATGGTATACATTATCATTGCAGTATGACATGTCAGTATGTAGTATCCTTGTAGTGTGAAATTACACTATGCATTTTCCTTGTAGTGTGACATTACACTATGCACTATCCTTGTAGTGTGACATCACAGTATGCATTATCCTTGTAGTGTGACATCACGGTATACATTATCATTGCAGTATGACATGTCAGTATGCAGTATCCTTGTAGTATGAAATTACACTATGCATTTTCCTTGTAGTGTGACATTACACTATGCATTATCCTTGTAGTGTGACATTACACTATGCATATTTCTTGTAGTGTGACATCTCAGTATGCATTATCCTTGTAGTGTGACATCACAGTTTGCATTATCCCATTATCCTTGTAGTATGACATCTCAGTGTGCAATATCCTTGTAGTGTGACATCACGTTATGCATTATCCTTGTAGCATGACATTACAATACGCATTATCCTTGTAGTGTGAAATCTCAGTATGCATTTTCCTTGTACTGTGACATCACAGTATGCATATCCTTGTAGTGTGACATCACAGTATGCATTATCCTTGTACTGTGACATCACATTATGCATAGCCTTGTAGTGTGACATCACAGTATGCATTATCCTTGTAGTGTGACATCACAGTTTGCATTATCCTTGTAGTGTGACATCTCAGTATGCATTTTCCTTGTAGTGTGACATCACAGTTTGCATTATCCTTGTAGTGTGACATCACAGTATACATTATCCTTATACTGTGACATCACAGTATGCATATCCTTGTAGTTTGACATCACAGTATGCATTATCCTTGTACTGTGACATCACAGTATGCATTATCCTTGTAGTGTGACATCACAGTTTGCATTATTCTTGTAGTGTGACATCACAGTATGCATTATCTTTTCAGTGTGACATCTCAGTATGCATTATCTTTGTAGAGTGACATCACAGTGTGCATTATCCTTGTGGTGTGACATCACAGTATGCATTATCCTTCTAGTGTGATATCACAGTTTGCATTATCTGTGAAGCGTGACATCACAGTTTGCATTATCCTTGTAGTGTGACATCTCAGTATACATTATCCTTGTAGCGTGACATCTCAGTATGCATTATCCTTGCAGTGTGACATCACAGTATGCATTATCCTTGTAGTGTGACATCTCAGTATGCATTATCCTTCTAGTGTGACATTGCAGTATACATTATCCTTGCAGTATGACATGTCAGTATGCACTATCCTTGTAGTGTGACATCACAGTTTGCATTATCATTGTAGTGTGACATCTCAGTATGCATTATCCTTATAGAGTGACATCACAGTATGCATTATCCTTGTGGTGTGACATCACAGTATACATTATCCTTGCAGTATGACATGTCAGCATTCTCTATCCATGTAGTTTGAAATTACACTATGCATTTTCCTTGTAGTGTGACATCACAGTATTAATTACACTTGTAGTCTGACATTACACTATGCATTATCCTTGTAGTGTGACATTACACTATGCATTATCCTTGTATTGTGACATCACAGTTTGTATTATCCTTGTAGTGTGACATCTCAGTATGCATTATCCTTGCAGCGTGACATCAGAGTTTGCATTTTCCTTGTACTGTGACATCACAGTATGCATATCCTTGTAGTGTGACATCACAGTATGCATTATCCTTGTACTGTGACATCACATTATGCATAGCCTTGTAGTGTGACATCACAGTATGCATTATCCTTGTAGTGTGACATCACAGTTTGCATTATCCTTGTAGTGTGACATCTCAGTATGCATTTTCCTTGTAGTGTGACATCACAGTTTGCATTATCCTTGTAGTGTGACATCACAGTATACATTATCCTTATACTGTGACATCACAGTATGCATATCCTTGTAGTTTGACATCACAGTATGCATTATCCTTGTACTGTGACATCACAGTATGCATTATCCTTGTAGTGTGACATCACAGTTTGCATTATTCTTGTAGTGTGACATCACAGTATGCATTATCTTTTCAGTGTGACATCTCAGTATGCATTATCTTTGTAGAGTGACATCACAGTATGCATTATCCTTGTGGTGTGACATCACAGTATACATTATCCTTGTAGTGTGACATTACTGTATGCATTATCCTTGTAGTATTAGTTCTCAGTATGCAATATCCTTGTAGTGTGACATTACAGTTTGCATTATCCTTGTAGTTTGACATCACAGTATACATTATCCTTGTAGTGTGACATTACTGTATGCATTATCCTTGTAGTATGACATCACAGTATGCATTATCCTGAGGAAGCAGCATAGCACTCTGAAACGCTCGTCGGGTGACGCTGGTACATTTTCTTATCTCCTCTCTCCATTATCATTTTGGCCAAACTAGGTATGTTATTATACATGTATTGAGAGTTAATGGAGTGCTTCTACATGTTAGCACCGCCCTGTGCCATTTCATCTAATACTATTATCTATTTATTAATGGCATGAGGGTGCTTAGGTGTTTGTTTAAACACTATATATATTTTTTGCTGTGATTTACACTCTATTAGAGATGTTTGAAGTATGTGTCAGCGTCTTGGGCTTTTAGCCAATTTTCACATTGTGGTGTTTTGCCCTTTTCATCTGTATGCTTTTTATAATAAAGAATTTTCTTATGGATATTTCATAATAATTTTGGACTTGTTGTCGCTCTTTTTTTTGTGTGGTTTGTGTTCAACTATGCGATTAGTCCGTATTTTGGTCCATTACTCTGGCATCATATTTACTTAGTATTTGTTCCATGCATTTATATATTATGATATTGGTGCGTTTGTTGAATTGTTCTCTCACCTATGCATTATCCTTGTAGTGTGACATCACAGTATGCATTATCCTTGTAGTGTGACATTACAGTATGCATTATCCTTGTAGTATGACATCTCAGTATACATTATCCTTGTAGTGTGAAATTACACAATGCATTTTCCTTGTAGTGTGACATCACAGTATGCATTATCCTTGTAGTGTGACATTACAGTTGCATTATCCTTGTCGTGTGAAATTACTCTATGCATTTTCCTTGTAGTGTGACATCACGGTATACATTATCATTGTAGTGTGATATCACAGAATGCATTATACTTGTAGTCTGACATTACACTATGCATAATCCTTGTAGTCTGACATTAAACTATGCATTATCCTTGTAGTGTGACATCACAGTTTGCATTATCCTTGTAGTGTGACATCTCAGTCTGCATTATACTTTTAGTGTGAAATTACTCTATGCATTTTCCTTGTAGTGTGACATCTCAGTCTGCATTATCCTTTTAGCGTGAAATTACTCTATGCATTATCCTTGTAGTGTGACATCTCAATATGCATTATCCTTGTAGTGTGACATCACAGTTTGCATTATCCTTGTGGTGTGACATCTCACACCATACCATACCACACCATAATGTATACATTATCCTTGTAGTGTGACTTCACACTATGCATTATCCTTGTACTATGACATCACAGTTTTCATTATCCTGGTAGTGTGACATCTCCGTATACATTATCCTTTAGTGTGACATCACAGTATGAATTATCCTTGTAGTGTGACATCTCAGTATGCATTATCCTGGTAGTGTGACATCTCAGTATACATTATCATTTAGTGTGACATCACAGTATGCATTATCCTTGTAGTGTGACATCTCAGTATGCATTATCCTTGTAGTGTGACTTCTCAGTATACATTATCCTTGTAGTGTGACATCACAGTTTGCATTATCCTTGTGGTGTGACATCTCAGTATACATTATCCTTGTAGTGTGACATCACACTATACATTATCCTTGTAGTGTGACATCACAGTATACATTATCCTTGTAGTGTGACATTACTGTATGCATTATCCGTGTAGTATGACATCTCAGTATGCCTTATCATTGTAGTGTTACATCTCAGTATACATTATCCTTGTAGTGTGACATCACAATTTGCATAATCCTTGTAGTGTGACATCTTAGTATACATTATCCTTGTAGTGTGACATTTCAGAATACATTATACTTGTAGTGTGACAGCTCAGTATGCATTATCCTTGTAGTGTGACATCACAGTTTGCATTATCCTTGTAGAGTGACATTACAGCATGGATTATCCTTGTAGTGTGACATCTCAGTATACATTATCCTTGTGGTGTGACATCACACTATGCATTATCCTTGTAGTGTGACATCTCAGTATACATTATCCTTGTAGTGTGACATCTCCGTATACATTATCCTTGTAGTGTGACATCTCAGTATACATTATACTTGCAGTGTGACATCACACTATGCATTATCCTTGTAGTGTGACATCTCAGTATGCATTATCCTTGTAGTGTGACATCACAGTATGCATTATCCGTGTAGTGTGACATCACAGTTTGCATTATCCTTGTAGTGTGACATCTCAGTATAAATTATCCTTGTAGTGTGACATCACACTATGCATTATCCTTGTAGTGTGACATCTCAGTATGCATTATCCTTGTAGTGTGACATCACAGTATGCATTATCCACGTAGTGTGACATCACAGTTTGCATTGTCCTTGTAGTGTGACATCAAAGTTTGCATTATCCTTATAGTGTGACATCTTAGTATGCATTATCCTTGTAGTGTGACATCACAGTATGCATTATCCATGTAGTGTGACATCACAGTATGCATTATCCATGTAGTGTGACATCACAGTTTGCATTATCCTTGTAGTGTGACATCACAGTATGCATTATCCTTGTAGTGTGACATCTAAGTTTGCATTATCCTTGTAGTGTGACATCACAGTATGCATTATCCTTGTAGTGTGACATCTAAGTTTGCATAATCCTTGTGTTGTGACATCACAGTATGTATTATCCTTGTAGTGTGACATCTCAGTAGACATTATCCTAATAGTGTGACATCACAGTATGCATTATCCTTGCAGTGTGACTTTACAGTACGCATTATCCTTGTAGTGTGACATTACAGTATGCATTATCCTTGCAGTCTGACATCACAGAATGCATTATCCTTGTAGTATGACATCTCAGTATGCACTATCCTTGTAGTGTGACATCACGGTATACATTATCATTGCAGTATGACATGTCAGTATGCAGTATCCTTGTAGTGTGAAATTACACTATGCATTTTCCTTGTAGTGTGACATTACACTATGCATTTTTCTTGTAGTGTGACTTCTCAGTATGCATTATCCTTGTAGTGTGACATCACAGTTTGCATTATCCTATTATCCTTGTAGTGTGACATCTCAGTGTACATTATTCTTGTAGTGTGATATCACAGTATGCATTATCCTTGTAGTGTGACATCTCAGTGTGCAATATCCTTGTAGTGTGACATCACACAATGCATTATCCTTGTAGTGTGACATTACAGTATGCATTATCCTTGTAGTGTGACATCTCAGTATGCATTTTCTTTGTAGTGTGACATCACACTATGCATTATCCTTGTAGTGTGACATCGCAGTTTGCATTACCCTTGTAGTGTGATATCACAGTATGCATTATCCTTGTAGCATGACATTACAATACTCATTATCCTTGTATTGTGACATCACAGTTTGCATTATTCTTGTAGTGTGACATCACAGTATACATTATCCTTGTACTGTGACATCACAGTATGCATATCCTTGTAGTGTGACATCACAGTATGCATTATCCTTGTAGTGTGACATCACAGTATATATTATCCTTGTACTGTGACATCACAGTATGCATATCCTTGTAGTGTGACATCAAAGTATGCATTATCCTTGTACTGTGACATCACATTAAGCATATCCTTGTAGTGTGACATCACAGTATGCATTATCCTTGTAGTGTGACATCACAGTTTGCATTATCCTTGTAGTGTGACATCTCAGTATGCATTTTCCTTGTAGTGTGACATCACAGTTTGCATTATCCTTGTAGTGTGACATCACATTATACATTATCATTGTACTGTGACATCACAGTATGCATATCCTTGTAGTGTGACATCACAGTATGCATTATCCTTGTACTGTGACATCACATTATGCATATCCTTGTAGTGTGACATAACAGTATGCATTATCCTTGTAGTGTGACATCACAGTTTGCATTATTCTTGTAGTGTGACATCACACTATGCATTATCCTTGTAGTGTGACATCACAGTTTGCATTATTCTTGTAGTGTGACATCACAGTATGCATTATCTTTGTAGAGTGACATCACAGTATGCATTATCCTTGTGGTGTGACATTACACTATGCATATTTCTGGTAGTGTGACATCTCAGTATGCATTATCCTTGTAGTGTGACATCACAATTTGCATTATCCCATTATCCCATTATTATGGCAGCACGGTGGCTCAGTGTTTAGCGCTGCAACCTTGCAGCGCTGGGGTCCTGGGTTCGAATCCCACCAAGGACAACATCTGCAAGGAGTTTGTATGTTCTCCCTGTGTTTGCGTGGGTTTCCTCCGGGCACTCCGGTTTCCTCCCACATTCTAAAGACATACTGATAGGGAATTTAGATTGTGAGCCCCATCGGGGACAGTGATGATAATATGTGCAAATTGTAAAGCGCTGCGGAATATGTTAGCGCTATATAACAAAAATAAAGAAAAAAATAAAGATTATCCTTGTAGTATGACATCTCAGTGTGCAATATCCTTGTAGTGTGACATCACGTTATGCATTATCCTTGTAGCATGACATTACAATACGCATTATCCTTGTAGTGTGACATCACAGTTTGCATTATCCTTGTAGTGTGAAATCTCAGTATGCATTTTCCTTGTACTGTGACATCACAGTATGCATATCCTTGTAGTGTGACATCACAGTATGCATTATCCTTGTACTGTGACATCACATTATGCATATCCTTGTAGTGTGACATCACAGTATGCATTATCCTTGTAGTGTGACATCACAGTTTGCATTATCCTTGTAGTGTGACATCTCAGTATGCATTTTCGTTGTAGTGTGACATCACAGTTTGCATTATCCTTGTAGTGTGACATCACAGTATACATTATCCTTGTACTGTGACATCACAGTATGCATATCCTTGTAGTGTGACATCACAGTATGCATTATCCTTGTACTGTGACATCACAGTATGCAATATCCTTGTAGTGTGACATCACAGTTTGCATTATTCTTGTAGTGTGACATCACAGTTTGCATTATCCTTGTAGTGTGACATCTCAGTATGCATTTTCCTTGTAGTGTGACATCACAGTTTGCATTATCCTTGTAGTGTGACATCACAGTATACATTATCCTTGTACTGTGACATCACAGTATGCATATCCTTGTAGTGTGACATCACAGTATGCATTATCCTTGTACTGTGACATCACATTATGCATATCCTTGTAGTGTGACATCACACTATGCATTATCCTTGTAGTGTGACATCACAGTTTGCATTATTCTTGTAGTGTGACATCACAGTATGCATTATCCTTGTAGTGTGACATCACAGTTTGCATTATCCTTGTAGTGTGACATCTCAGTATGCATTTTCCTTGTAGTGTGACATCACAGTTTGCATTATCCTTGTAGTGTGACATCACAGTATACATTTTCCTTGTACTGTGACATCACAGTATGCATATCCTTGTAGTGTGACATCACAGTATGCATTATCCTTGTACTGTGACATCACATTATGCATATCCTTGTAGTATGACATCACACTATGCATTATCCTTGTAGTGTGACATCACAGTTTGCATTATTCTTGTAGTGTGACATCACAGTATGCATTATCTTTGCAGTGTGACATCTCAGTATGCATTATCTTTGTAGAGTGACATCACAGTATGCATTATCCTTGTGGTGTGACATTACACTATGCATATTTCTGGTAGTGTGACATCTCAGTATGCATTTTCCTTGTAGTGTGACATCACAGTTTGCATTATCCTTGTAGTGTGACATCACAGTATACATTATCCTTGTAGTGTGACATCTCAGTATGCATTTTCGTTGTAGTGTGACATCACAGTTTGCATTATCCTTGTAGTGTGACATCACAGTATACATTATCCTTGTACTGTGACATCACAGTATGCATATCCTTGTAGTGTGACATCACAGTATGCATTATCCTTGTACTGTGACATCACAGTATGCAATATCCTTGTAGTGTGACATCACAGTTTGCATTATTCTTGTAGTGTGACATCACAGTTTGCATTATCCTTGTAGTGTGACATCTCAGTATGCATTTTCCTTGTAGTGTGACATCACAGTTTGCATTATCCTTGTAGTGTGACATCACAGTATACATTATCCTTGTACTGTGACATCACAGTATGCATATCCTTGTAGTGTGACATCACAGTATGCATTATCCTTGTACTGTGACATCACATTATGCATATCCTTGTAGTGTGACATCACACTATGCATTATCCTTGTAGTGTGACATCACAGTTTGCATTATTCTTGTAGTGTGACATCACAGTATGCATTATCCTTGTAGTGTGACATCACAGTTTGCATTATCCTTGTAGTGTGACATCTCAGTATGCATTTTCCTTGTAGTGTGACATCACAGTTTGCATTATCCTTGTAGTGTGACATCACAGTATACATTTTCCTTGTACTGTGACATCACAGTATGCATATCCTTGTAGTGTGACATCACAGTATGCATTATCCTTGTACTGTGACATCACATTATGCATATCCTTGTAGTATGACATCACACTATGCATTATCCTTGTAGTGTGACATCACAGTTTGCATTATTCTTGTAGTGTGACATCACAGTATGCATTATCTTTGCAGTGTGACATCTCAGTATGCATTATCTTTGTAGAGTGACATCACAGTATGCATTATCCTTGTGGTGTGACATTACACTATGCATATTTCTGGTAGTGTGACATCTCAGTATGCATTTTCCTTGTAGTGTGACATCACAGTTTGCATTATCCTTGTAGTGTGACATCACAGTATACATTATCCTTGTACTGTGACATCACAGTATGCATATCCTTGTAGTGTGACATCACAGTATGCATTATCCTTGTACTGTGACATCACATTATGCATATCCTTGTAGTGTGACATCACACTATGCATTATCCTTGTACTGTGACATCACAGTTTGCATTATTCTTGTAGTGTGACATCACAGCATGCATTATCCTTGTAGTGTGACATCACAGTTTGCATTATCCTTGTAGTGTGACATCTCAGTATGCATTTTCCTTGTAGTGTGACATCACAGTTTGCATTATCCTTGTAGTGTGACATCACAGTATACATTATCCTTGTACTGTGACATCACAGTATGCATATCCTTGTAGTGTGACATCACAGTATGCATTATCCTTGTACTGTGACATCACAGTATGCATTATCCTTGTAGTGTGACATCACAGTTTGCATTATTCTTGTAGTGTGACATCACAGTATGCATTATCTTTTCAGTGTGACATCTCAGTATGCATTATCTTTGTAGAGTGACATCACAGTATGCATTATCCTTGTGGTGTGACATCACAGTATACATTATCCTTGTAGTGTGACATTACTGTATGCATTATCCCTGTAGTATTAGTTCTCAGTATGCATTATCCTTGTAGTGTGACATTACAGTTTGCATTATCCTTGTAGTTTGACATCACAGTATACATTATCCTTGAAGTGTGACATTACTGTATGCATTATCCTTGTAGTATGACATCACAGTATGCATTATCCTGAGGAAGGAGCATAGCACTCTGAAACGCGCGTCGGGTGACGCTGGTACATTTTCTTATCTCCTCTCTCCATTATCGTTTTGGCCAAACTAGGTATGTTATTATACATGTATTGAGAGTTAATGGAGTGCTTCTACATGTTAGCACCGCCCTGTGCCATTTCATCTAATACTATTATCTATTTATTAATGGCATGAGGGTGCTTAGGTGTTTGTTTAAACACTATATATCTTTTTTTGCTGTGATTTACACTCTATTAGAGATGTTTGAAGTATGTGTCAGCGTCTTGGGCTTTTAGCCAATTTTCACATTGTGGTGTTTTGCCCTTTTCATCTGTATGCTTTTTATAATAAAGAATTTTCTTATGGATATTTCATAATAATTTTGGACTTGTTGTCGCTCTTTTTTTTGTGTGGTTTGTGTTCAACTATGCGATTAGTCCGTATTTTGGTCCATTACTCTGGCATCATATTTACTTAGTATTTGTTCCATGCATTTATATATTATGATATTGGTGCGTTTGTTGAATTGTTCTCTTATCTATGCATTATCCTTGTAGTGTGACATCACAGTATGCATTATCCTTGTAGTGTGACATTACAGTATGCATTATCCTTGTAGTATGACATCTCAGTATACATTATCCTTGTAGTGTGAAATTACACTATGCATTTTCCTTGTAGTGTGACATCACAGTATGCATTATCCTTGTAGTGTGACATTACAGTTGCATTATCCTTGTAGTGTGAAATTACTCTGCATTTTCCTTGTAGTGTGACATCACGGTATACATTATCCTTGTAGTGTGATATCACAGATTGCATTATACTTGTAGTCTGACATTACACTATGCATAATCCTTGTAGTCTGACATTAAACTATGCACACTCACATTTCTTGGTAGAATCATGCAGGATTGAAATTTTTGATCTTTTCTTACTCCACTCAACAGCCCAAACAAGTTTCTAAAAGGATGAGTTTGCAACTACTTTGCTTTTGAAGAAAATTCAAAACATTCATTATTCAATAGGGCCCAAACTATCAAAAACCAGCGGTTTGAATGAACACACATTTCTTGGTAGAGTCGTGCAGGACTGAAATTTTTGATGTTTTTCTACTCCTCTCATGAGCCCAAAAAAGACTCTAAAAGGATGAGTTTGCAACTACTTTACTTTTGGAGAAAATTCAAAACATTCATTATTCAATAGAGCCCAAAAGCAAAAAGCAGTGTTTTGAATGAACAATCACATATTCAAAACACTGCTTTTTGCTTTTGGGCTCTTTTGAATAATGAATGTTTTGAATTTTCTCCAAAAGTAAAGTAGTTGCAAACTCATCCTTTTAGAGTCTTGTTTGGGCTCATGAGAGGAGTAGAAAAACATCAAAAATTTCAGTCCTGCATGATTCTACCAAGAAATGTGAGTGTTCATTCAAACCGCTGGTTTTTGATAGTTTGGGCCCTATTGAATAATGAATGTTTTGAATTTCCTCCAAAAGTAAAGTAGTTGCAAACTCATCCTTTTAGAAACTTGTTTGGGCTGTTGAGAGGAGTAAAAAACCATCAAAAATGTCAATCCTGCATGATTCTACCAAGAAATGTGATTCTTCATTCAAAACGCTGGTTTTTGCTATTGGGCTCTATTGAATAATGAATGTTTTGAATTTTCTCCAAAAGTAAAGTAGTTGCAAACTCATCCTTTTAGAAACTTGTTTGGGCTGTTGAGTGGAGTAACAAAAGATCAAAAATTTCAATCCTGCATGATTCTACCAAGAAATGTGAGTGTTCATTCAAACCGCTGGTTGTTGATATTTTGGGCCCTATTGAATAATGAATGTTTTGAATTTTCTCCAAAAGTAAAGTAGTTGCAAACTCATCCTTTTAGAAACTTGTTTGGGCTGTTGAGTGGAGTAAAGAAAGATCAAAAATTTCAATCCTGCATGATTCTACCAAGAAATGTGATTGTTCATTCAAAACACTGCTTTTTGCTTTTGGGCTCTATTGAGTAATGAATGTTTTGAATTTTCTCCAAAAGTAAAGTAGTTGCAAACTCATCCTTTTAGAGTTTTGTTTGGGCTCATGAGAGGAGTAAAAAAAGATCAAAAATTTCAATCCTGCATGATTCTACCAAGAAATGTGATTGTTCATTCAAAACACTGCTTTTTGTTTTTGGGCTCTATTGAATAATGAATGTTTTGAATTTTCTCCGAAAGTAAAGTAGTTGCAAACTCATCCTTTTAGAGTCTTGTTTGGGCTCTTGAGAGGAGTAGAAAAACATCAAAAATTTCAGTCCTGCACGATTCTACCAAGAAATGTGAGTGTTCATTCAAACCGCTGGTTTTTGATAGTTTGGGCCCTATTGAATAATGAATGTTTTGAATTTCCTCCAAAAGTAAAGTAGTTGCAAACTCATCCTTTTAGAAACTTGTTTGGGCTGTTGAGAGGAGTAAAAAACCATCAAAAATGTCAATCCTGCATGATTCTACCAAGAAATGTGATTCTTCATTCAAAACGCTGGTTTTTGCTATTGGGCTCTATTGAATAATGAATGTTTTGAATTTTCTCCAAAAGTAAAGTAGTTTCAAACTCATCCTTTTAGAAACTTGTTTGGGCTGTTGAGTGGAGTAAAAAACCATCAAAAATGTCAATCCTTCATGATTCTACCAAGAAATGTGATTGTTCATTCAAACCGCTGGTTTTTCATATTTTGGGTCCTATTGAATAATGAATGTTTTGAATTTTCTCCAAAAGTAAAGTAGTTGCAAACTCATCCTTTTAGAAACTTGTTTGGGCTGTTGAGAGGAGTAAAGAAAGATCAAAAATTTCAATCCTGCATGATTCTACCAAGACATGTGATTGTTCATTCAAAACACTGCTTTTTGCTTTTGGGCTCTAATGAATAATGAATGTTTTGAATTTTCTCCAAAAGTAAAGTAGTTGCAAACTCATCGTTTTAGAGTCTTGTTTGGGCTCATGAGAGGAGTAGAAAAACTGTGATGTCACACTACAAGGATAATGCATACTGAGATGTCACACTACAAGGATAATGCATACTGTAATGTCATACTAGAAGTATAATGCATACTGTAATGTCTCACTATGAAGATAATGTATACTGAGATGTCACACTACAAGAATAATGCAAACTGTGAAATCACAATACAAGGATAATGCATACTGTAATGTCTCACTACAAGGATAATGCATACTGTGATGCCACACTACAAGGATAATGCATACTGATATGTCATACTACAAGGATAATGCATACTGTGATGTCACACTACAAGAATAATGTAAATTGAGATGTCACAATACAAGGATAATGCATACTGTGATGACACACTACAAGGATAATGCAAACTGTGATGTCACACTACATGGATAATGCATACTGTGATGTCACACTACATGGATAATGCATACTGTGATGTCACACTACATGGATAATGCATACTGTGATGTCACACTACAAGGATAACGCATACTGAGATGTCACACTACAAGGATAATGCAAACTTTGATGTCACACTACAAGGACAATGCATACTGTGATGTTACACTACAAAGATAATGCAAACTGTGATGTCACACTACACGGATAATGCATACTGTGATGTCACACTACAAGGATAATGCATACTGTAATGTCATACTACAAGGATAATGCATAGTGTGATGTCACACTACAAGGATAATGCATACTGTAATGTCACACTACAAGGATAATGCTTACTGTGATGTCACACTACAAGGATCATGCATACTGAGATATAACAATACAAGGATAATGCAACTGTAATGTCACACTACAAGGATAATGCAAACTGTGATGTCACACTACAAGGATAATGCATACTGTAATGTCACACGACAAGGATAATGCAAACTGTGATGTCACACTACAAGGATAATGCATAATGTGATGTCACACTATAAGGATAAGGTATACTGAGATGTCACACTACAAGGATAATGCAAACTGTGATGTCACACTACACGGATAATGCATACTGTGATGTCACACTACAAGGATAATGCATACTGTAATGTCATACTACAAAGATAATGCATAGTGTGATGTCACACTACAAGGATAATGCATACTGTAATGTCATACTACAAAGATAATGCATAGTGTGATGTCACACTACATGGATAATACATACTGTAATGTCACACTACAAGGATAATGCTTACTGTGATGTCACACTACAAGGATAATGCATACTGAGATTTCACAATACAAGGATAATGCAACTGTAATGTCACACTACAAGGATAATGCAAACTGTGATGTCACACTACAAGGATAATGCATACTGTGATGTCACACTATAAGGATAAGGTATACTGAGATGTCACACTACAAGGATAATGTATACTGAGATGTCACACTACAAGGATAATGCATACTGTGATGCCACACTACAAGGATAATGCATACTGATATGTCATACTACAAGGATAATGCATACTGTGATGTCACACTACAATAATAATGTAAACTGATATGTCACAATACAAGGATAATGCATACTGTGATGACACACTACAAGGATAATGCAAACTGTGATGTCACACTACATGGATAATGCATACTGTGATGTCACACTACATGGATAATGCATACTGTGATGTCACACTACATGGATAATGCATACTGTGATGTCACACTACAAGGATAACGCATACTGAGATGTCACACTACAAGGATAATGCAAACTTTGAAGTCACACTACAAGGACAATGCATACTGTGATGTTACACTACAAGGATAATGCAAACTGTGATGTCACACTACGTGGATAATGCATACTGTGATGTCACACTACAAGGATAATGCATACTGAGATGTCACACTACAAGGATAATGCATAGTGTGATGTCACACTACAAGGATAATGTATACTGAGATGACACACTACAAGGATAATGCAAACTGTGATGTCACACTACAAGAATAATGCAAACTGTGATGTCACACTACAAGGATAATGCATACTAAGATGTCACACTACAAGGATAATGCATAGTGTGATGTCACACAACAAGTATAATTTATACTGAGATGTCACACTACAAGGATAATGCATGCTGTAATGTCACACTACAAGGATAATGCAAACTGTGATGTCACACTACAAGGATAATGCATACTGAGCTGTCACACTACAAGGATAATGTATTCTGAGATGTCACACTACAAGGATAATGTATACTGAGATGTCACACTACAAGGATAATGCAAATTGTGATGTCACACTACAAGGATAATGTATACTGAGATGTAACACTACAATGATAAGGCATACTGAGATGTCATACTACACGGATAATGCAAACAGTGATGTCACACTACAAGGATAATGTATATTGTGATGTCACACTACAAGGATAATGCATAGTGTGATGTCACACTACAAGGATAATGTATACTGAGATGTCACACTACAAGGATAATGTATACTGAGATGTCACAGTACAAGGATAATGCAAACTGTGATGTCACACTGCAAGGATAATGTATACTGAGAAGTCACACTACAAGGATAATGCATACTGAGATGTCACACTACAAGGATAATGCATACTGTGATGTCACACTAAAGGATAATGTATACTGAGATGTCACACTACCAGGATAATGCATACTGAGATGTCACACTACAAGGATAATGCATACTGTGATGTCACACTAAAGGATAATGTATACGGAGATGTCACACTACCAGGATAATGCAAACTTTGATGTCACAGTACAAGGATAATGCATAGTGTGAAGTGACACTACAAGAATAATGTATACTGAGATGTCACACCACAAGGATAATGCAAACTGTGATGTCACACTACAAGGATAATGTATATTGAGATATCACAGTACAAGGAAAATGCATAGCGTAATTTCACGCTAAAAGGATAATACAGACTGAGATGTCACACTACAAGGATAATGCATATTGAGATGTCACACTACAAGGAAAATGCATACTGTAATGTCATACTAGAAGTATAATGCATACTGTAATGTCTCACTATGAAGATAATGTATACTGAGATGTCACACTACAAGAATAATGCAAACTGTGAAATCACAATACAAGGATAATGCATACTGTAATGTCTCACTACAAGGATAATGCATACTGTGATGCCACACTACAAGGATAATGCATACTGATATGTCATACTACAAGGATAATGCATACTGTGATGTCACACTACAAGAATAATGTAAATTGAGATGTCACAATACAAGGATAATGCATACTGTGATGACACACTACAAGGATAATGCAAACTGTGATGTCACACTACATGGATAATGCATACTGTGATGTCACACTACATGGATAATGCATACTGTGATGTCACACTACATGGATAATGCATACTGTGATGTCACACTACAAGGATAACGCATACTGAGATGTCACACTACAAGGATAATGCAAACTTTGATGTCACACTACAAGGACAATGCATACTGTGATGTTACACTACAAAGATAATGCAAACTGTGATGTCACACTACACGGATAATGCATACTGTGATGTCACACTACAAGGATAATGCATACTGTAATGTCATACTACAAGGATAATGCATAGTGTGATGTCACACTACAAGGATAATGCATACTGTAATGTCACACTACAAGGATAATGCTTACTGTGATGTCACACTACAAGGATCATGCATACTGAGATATAACAATACAAGGATAATGCAACTGTAATGTCACACTACAAGGATAATGCAAACTGTGATGTCACACTACAAGGATAATGCATACTGTAATGTCACACGACAAGGATAATGCAAACTGTGATGTCACACTACAAGGATAATGCATAATGTGATATCACACTATAAGGATAAGGTATACTGAGATGTCACATTACAAGGATAATGCAAACTGTGATGTCACACTACATGGATAATGCATACTGTGATGTCACACTACAAGGATAATGCATACTGTAATGTCATACTACAAAGATAATGCATAGTGTGATGTCACACTACAAGGATAATGCATACTGTAATGTCATACTACAAAGATAATGCATAGTGTGATGTCACACTACATGGATAATACATACTGTAATGTCACACTACAAGGATAATGCTTACTGTGATGTCACACTACAAGGATAATGCATACTGAGATTTCACAATACAAGGATAATGCAACTGTAATGTCACACTACAAGGATAATGCAAACTGTGATGTCACACTACAAGGATAATGCATACTGTGATGTCACACTATAAGGATAAGGTATACTGAGATGTCACACTACAAGGATAATGTATACTGAGATGTCACACTACAAGGATAATGCATACTGTGATGCCACACTACAAGGATAATGCATACTGATATGTCATACTACAAGGATAATGCATACTGTGATGTCACACTACAATAATAATGTAAACTGATATGTCACAATACAAGGATAATGCATACTGTGATGACACACTACAAGGATAATGCAAACTGTGATGTCACACTACATGGATAATGCATACTGTGATGTCACACTACATGGATAATGCATACTGTGATGTCACACTACATGGATAATGCATACTGTGATGTCACACTACAAGGATAACGCATACTGAGATGTCACACTACAAGGATAATGCAAACTTTGAAGTCACACTACAAGGACAATGCATACTGTGATGTTACACTACAAGGATAATGCAAACTGTGATGTCACACTACGTGGATAATGCATACTGTGATGTCACACTACAAGGATAATGCATACTGAGATGTCACACTACAAGGATAATGCATAGTGTGATGTCACACTACAAGGATAATGTATACTGAGATGACACACTACAAGGATAATGCAAACTGTGATGTCACACTACAAGAATAATGCAAACTGTGATGTCACACTACAAGGATAATGCATACTAAGATGTCACACTACAAGGATAATGCATAGTGTGATGTCACACAACAAGTATAATTTATACTGAGATGTCACACTACAAGGATAATGCATGCTGTAATGTCACACTACAAGGATAATGCAAACTGTGATGTCACACTACAAGGATAATGCATACTGAGCTGTCACACTACAAGGATAATGTATTCTGAGATGTCACACTACAAGGATAATGTATACTGAGATGTCACACTACAAGGATAATGCAAATTGTGATGTCACACTACAAGGATAATGTATACTGAGATGTAACACTACAATGATAAGGCATACTGAGATGTCATACTACACGGATAATGCAAACAGTGATGTCACACTACAAGGATAATGTATATTGTGATGTCACACTACAAGGATAATGCATAGTGTGATGTCACACTACAAGGATAATGTATACTGAGATGTCACAGTACAAGGATAATGCAAACTGTGATGTCACACTGCAAGGATAATGTATACTGAGAAGTCACACTACAAGGATAATGCATACTGAGATGTCACACTACAAGGATAATGCATACTGTGATGTCACACTAAAGGATAATGTATACTGAGATGTCACACTACCAGGATAATGCATACTGAGATGTCACACTACAAGGATAATGCATACTGTGATGTCACACTAAAGGATAATGTATACGGAGATGTCACACTACCAGGATAATGCAAACTTTGATGTCACAGTACAAGGATAATGCATAGTGTGAAGTGACACTACAAGAATAATGTATACTGAGATGTCACACCACAAGGATAATGCAAACTGTGATGTCACACTACAAGGATAATGCATATTGAGATATCACAGTACAAGGAAAATGCATAGCGTAATTTCACGCTAAAAGGATAATACAGACTGAGATGTCACACTACAAGGATAATGCATATTGAGATGTCACACTACAAGGAAAATGCATGCTGTAATGTCATACTAGAAGTATAATGCATACTGTAATGTCTCACTATGAAAATAATGTATACTGAGATGTCACACTACAAGAATAATGCAAACTGTGAAATCACAATACAAGGATAATGCATACTGTAATGTCTCACTACAAGGATAATGCATACTGTGATGCCACACTACAAGGATAATGCATACTGATATGTCATACTACAAGGATAATGCATACTGTGATGTCACACTACAAGAATAATGTAAATTGAGATGTCACAATACAAGGATAATGCATACTGTGATGACACACTACAAGGATAATGCAAACTGTGATGTCACACTACATGGATAATGCATACTGTGATGTCACACTACATGGATAATGCATACTGTGATGTCACACTACATGGATAATGCATACTGTGATGTCACACTACAAGGATAACGCATACTGAGATGTCACACTACAAGGATAATGCAAACTTTGATGTCACACTACAAGGACAATGCATACTGTGATGTTACACTACAAAGATAATGCAAACTGTGATGTCACACTACACAGATAATGCATACTGTGATGTCACACTACAAGGATAATGCATACTTTAATGTCATACTACAAGGATAATGCATAGTGTGATGTCACACTACAAGGATAATGCATACTGTAATGTCACACTACAAGGATAATGCTTACTGTGATGTCACACTAAAAGGATCATGCATACTGAGATATAACAATACAAGGATAATGCAACTGTAATGTCACACTACAAGGATAATGCAAACTGTGATGTCACACTACAAGGATAATGCATACTGTAATGTCACACGACAAGGATAATGCAAACTGTGATGTCACACTACAAGGATAATGCATAATGTGATGTCACACTATAAGGATAAGGTATACTGAGATGTCACACTACAAGGATAATGCAAACTGTGATGTCACACTACACGGATAATGCATACTGTGATGTCACACTACAAGGATAATGCATACTGTAATGTCATACTACAAAGATAATGCATAGTGTGATGTCACACTACAAGGATAATGCATACTGTAATGTCATACTACAAAGATAATGCATAGTGTGATGTCACACTACATGGATAATACATACTGTAATGTCACACTACAAGGATAATGCTTACTGTGATGTCACACTACAAGGATAATGCATACTGAGATTTCACAATACAAGGATAATGCAACTGTAATGTCACACTACAAGGATAATGCAAACTGTGATGTCACACTACAAGGATAATGCATACTGTGATGTCACACTATAAGGATAAGGTATACTGAGATGTCACACTACAAGGATAATGTATACTGAGATGTCACACTACAAGGATAATGCATACTGTGATGCCACACTACAAGGATAATGCATACTGATATGTCATACTACAAGGATAATGCATACTGTGATGTCACACTACAATAATAATGTAAACTGATATGTCACAATACAAGGATAATGCATACTGTGATGACACACTACAAGGATAATGCAAACTGTGATGTCACACTACATGGATAATGCATACTGTGATGTCACACTACATGGATAATGCATACTGTGATGTCACACTACATGGATAATGCATACTGTGATGTCACACTACAAGGATAACGCATACTGAGATGTCACACTACAAGGATAATGCAAACTTTGAAGTCACACTACAAGGACAATGCATACTGTGATGTTACACTACAAGGATAATGCAAACTGTGATGTCACACTACGTGGATAATGCATACTGTGATGTCACACTACAAGGATAATGCATACTGAGATGTCACACTACAAGGATAATGCATAGTGTGATGTCACACTACAAGGATAATGTATACTGAGATGACACACTACAAGGATAATGCAAACTGTGATGTCACACTACAAGAATAATGCAAACTGTGATGTCACACTACAAGGATAATGCATACTAAGATGTCACACTACAAGGATAATGCATAGTGTGATGTCACACAACAAGTATAATTTATACTGAGATGTCACACTACAAGGATAATGCATGCTGTAATGTCACACTACAAGGATAATGCAAACTGTGATGTCACACTACAAGGATAATGCATACTGAGCTGTCACACTACAAGGATAATGTATTCTGAGATGTCACACTACAAGGATAATGTATACTGAGATGTCACACTACAAGGATAATGCAAATTGTGATGTCACACTACAAGGATAATGTATACTGAGATGTAACACTACAATGATAAGGCATACTGAGATGTCATACTACACGGATAATGCAAACAGTGATGTCACACTACAAGGATAATGTATATTGTGATGTCACACTACAAGGATAATGCATAGTGTGATGTCACACTACAAGGATAATGTATACTGAGATGTCACACTACAAGGATAATGTATACTGAGATGTCACAGTACAAGGATAATGCAAACTGTGATGTCACACTGCAAGGATAATGTATACTGAGAAGTCACACTACAAGGATAATGCATACTGAGATGTCACACTACAAGGATAATGCATACTGTGATGTCACACTAAAGGATAATGTATACTGAGATGTCACACTACCAGGATAATGCATACTGAGATGTCACACTACAAGGATAATGCATACTGTGATGTCACACTAAAGGATAATGTATACGGAGATGTCACACTACCAGGATAATGCAAACTTTGATGTCACAGTACAAGGATATTGCATAGTGTGAAGAGACACTACAAGAATAATGTATACTGAGATGTCACACCACAAGGATAATGCAAACTGTGATGTCACACTACAAGGATAATGCATATTGAGATATCACAGTACAAGGAAAATGCATAGCGTAATTTCACGCTAAAAGGATAATACAGACTGAGATGTCACACTACAAGGATAATGCATATTGAGATGTCACACTACAAGGAAAATGCATAAAGTAATTTCAAGCTAAAAGTATAATGCAGACTGAGATGTCACACTACAAGGATAATGCAAACTGTGATGTCACACTACAAGGATAATACATACTGTGATGTCACAATACAAGGATAATGTATACTGAAATGTCACACTACAAGGATAATGCAAACTGAAGTCACACTACAAGGATAATGCATATTGAGATGTCACACTACAAGGATAATGCAAACTGAAGTCACACTACAAGGATAATGCATATTGAGATGTCACAATACAAATATAATGCATACTGTGATAGCACACTACAAGGAAAATGTATACTGTGATGGCACACTACAAGGAAAATGCATAGAGTAATTTCACACAACAAGGATAATGCAACTGTAATGTCACACTACAAGGATAATGCATACTGTGATGTCACACTACAAGAAAAATGCATAGTGTAATTTCACACTACAAGGATAATGTATACTGAGATGTCATACTACAAGGATAATGCATACTGTGATGTCACACTACAAGGATAATGCATACTGTGATGTCACACTACAAGGATAATGTATACTGAGATGTCATACTACAAGGATAATGTATACTGTGATGTCAAACTACAAGGATAATGCAAACTGTAATGTCACACTACAAGGATAATGCATACTGAGAACTAATACTACAAGGATAATGCATACTTTGATGTCACACTACAAGGATAATGCATACTTTGATGTCACACTACAAGGATAATGCATACTGTGATGTCATACTACAAGGATAATGCATACTGAAATGTCACACTACAAGGATAATGCATACTGTGATGTCACACTACAAGGAAAATGCAAACTGTGATGTCACACTGCAAGGATAATGCATACTGAGATGTCACGATACAAGGATAATGTATACTGAGATGTCACACTACAAGGATAATGCAAACTGTGATGTCACACTTCACAGATAATGCAAACTGTGATGTCACACTAGAAGGATAATGCATACTGTGATATCACACTACAAGGATAATGCATACTGAGATGTCACACTATAAGGAAAATGCAAACTGTGATGTCACACTGCAAGTATAATGCATAGTGTAATTTCACACTACAATGATAATGCATACTAACATGTCACACTACAAGGATAATGCATACTGAGATTTCACACTACAAGGATAATGCATAGAGTATTGCCACACTACAAGGATAATGCATAGTGTAATGTCAGACTACAAGTATAATGCATACTGTGATGTCACACTAAAAGGAAAATGCATAGTGTAATTTCATACTACAAGGATAGTGCATACTGACATGTCAAATATCAAAAATTTCAGTCCTGCATGATTCTACCAAGAAATGTGAGTGTTCATTCAAACCGCTGGTTTTTGATATTTTGGACCCTATTGAATAATGAATGTTTTGAATTTTCTCCAAAAGTAAAGTAGTTGCAAACTCATCCTTTTAGAAACTTGTTTGGGCTGTTGAGAGGAGTAAAAAACCATCAAAAATGTCAATCCTGCATGATTCTACCAAGAAATGTGATTCTTCATTCAAAACGCTGGTCTTTGCTATTGGACTCTATTTAATAATGAATGTTTTGAATTTTCTCCAAAAGTAAAGTAGTTGCAAACTCATGCTTTTAGAGACTTGTTTGGGCTCATGAGAGGAGTAGAAAAACATCAAATATTTCAGTCCTGCATGATTCTACCAAGAAATGTGTGTTCATTCAAACCGCTGGTTTTTGATAGTTTGGGCCCTATTGAATAATGAATGTTTTGAATTTTCTCCAAAAGTAAAGTAGTTGCAAACTCATCCTTTTAGAAACTTGTTTGGGCTGTTGAGAGGAGTAAAAAACCATCAAAAATTTCAATCCTGCATGATTCTACCAAGAAATGTGATTCTTCATTCAAAACCTGATTTTTGCTATTGGGCTCTCATTCAAAACGCTGGTTTTTGCTATTGGGCTCTATTGAATAATGAATGTTTTGAATTTTCTCTAAAAGTAAAGAAGTTGCAAACTCATCCTTTTAGAAACTTGTTTGGGCTGTTGAGAGGAGTAGAAAAACATCAAAAATTTCAATCCTGCATGATTCTACCAAGAAATGTGATTCTTCATTCAAAAACTGATTTTTGCTATTGGGCTCTATTGAATAATGAATGTTTTGAATTTTCTCCAAAAGTAAAGTAGTTGCAAACTCATGCTTTTAGGCCGGTTTCACATTAGCGCTTTTACAGCGCGCGCACGGCCGGGGGTAGCTCCGCCCCCGAGCCGGCTCTCTGCCCGGCGTGCCCGCCCCTTCCTTGTAGCGCCGCCTCCTAGCGGACAGCGGCGCCTGCGATCGGCGCACCCTATCTTTAGCATAGGGTGCGCCGATCGTGCGCAGGCCATGCGCTAGTTGCGCTTTGACCTGCGCTGCGCACTTTTGACGGTGCGCCGTGCGCTCCAAAATCCGAAAAGTTTGATTTTGGCACGCACGGCGCACCATCAAAAGTGCGCAGCGCAGGTCAAAGCGCAACTAGCGCACGGCCTGCGCACGATCGGCGCACCCTATGCTAAAGATAGGGTGCGCCGTTCGCAGGCGCCGCTGTCCGCTAGGAGGCGGCGCTACAAGGAAGGGGCGGGCACGCCGGGCAGAGAGCCGGATCGGGGGCGGAGCTACCCCCGGCCGTGCGCGCGCTGTAAAAGCGCTAATGTGAAACCGGCCTTAGAGACTTGTTTGGGCTCATGAGAGGAGTAGAAAAACATCAAATATTTCAGTCCTGCATGATTCTACCAAGAAATGTGTGTTCATTCAAACCGCTGGTTTTTGATAGTTTGGGCCCTATTGAATAATGAATGTTTTGAATTTTCTCCAAAAGTAAAGTAGTTGCAAACTCATCCTTTTAGAAACTTGTTTGGGCTGTTGAGAGGAGTAAAAAAACATCAAAAATTTCAATCCTGCATGATTCTACCAAGAAATGTGATTCTTCATTCAAAACCTGATTTTTGCTATTGGGCTCTCATTCAAAACGCTGGTTTTTGCTATTGGGCTCTAATGAATAATGAATGTTTTGAATTTTCTCCAAAAGTAAAGAAGTTGCAAACTCATCCTTTTAGAAACTTGTTTGGGCTGTTGAGAGGCGTAAAAAACCATCAAAAATTTCAATCCTGCATGATTCTACCAAGAAATGTGATTCTTCATTCAAAACGCTAGTTTTTGCTATTGGGCTATATTGAATAATGAATGTTTTAAATTTTCTCCAAAAGTAAAGTAGTTGCAAACTCATCCTTTTAGAGACTTGTTTGGGCTCATGAGAGGAGTAGAAAAACATCAAAAATTTCAGTCCTGCATGATTCTACCAAGAAATGTGTATTCATTCAAACCGCTGGTTTTTGATATTTTGGGCCCTATTGAATAATGAATGTTTTGAATTTTCTCCAAAAGTAAAGTAGTTGCAAACTCATCCTTTTAGAAACTTGTTTGGGCTGTTGAGAGGAGTAAAAAACCATCAAAAATTTCAATCCTGCATGATTCTACCAAGAAATGTGATTCTTCATTCAAAACCTGATTTTTGCTATTGGGCTCTATTGAATAATGAATGTTTTGAATTTTCTCCAAAAGTAAAGTAGTTGCAAACTCATGCTTTTAGAGACTTGTTTGGGCTCATGAGAGGAGTAGAAAAACATCAAAAATTTCAGTCCTGCATGATTCTACCAAGAAATGTGTGTTAATTGAAACCGCTTGTTTTGATAGTTTGGGCCCTATTGAATAATGAATGTTTTGAATTTTCTCCAAAAGTAAAGTAGTTGCAAACTCAGCCTTTTAGAAACTTGTTTGGGCTGTTGAGAGGAGTAAAAAACCATCAAAAATTTCAATCCTGCATGATTCTACCAAGAAATGTGATTCTTCATTCAAAACGCTGGTTTTTGCTATTGGGCTCTATTGAATAATGAATGTTTTGAATTTTCTCCAAAAGTAAATTAGTTGCAAACTCATCGTTTTAGAGACTTGTTTGGGCTCATGAGAGGAGTAGAAAAACATCAAAAATTTCAGTCCTGCACGATTCTACCAAGAAATGTGTGTTCATTCAAACCGCTGGTTTTTGATATTTTGGGCCCTATTGAATAATGAATGTTTTGAATTTTCTCCAAAAGTAAAGTAGTTGCAAACTCATCCTTTTAGAAACTTGCTTGGGCTGTTGAGATGAGTAAAAAACCATCCAAAATTTCAATCCTGCATGATTCTACCAAGAAATGTGATTCTTCATTCAAAACCTGATTTTTGCTATTGGGCTCTATTGAATAATGAATGTTTTGAATTTTCTCCAAAATTAAAGTAGTTGCAAACTCATCCTTTTAGAAACTTGTTTGGGCTGTTGAGAGGAGTAAAAAACCATCAGAAATTTCAATCCTGCATGATTCTACCAAGAAATGTGATACTTCATTCAAAACGCTGGTTTTTGCTACTGGGATCTATTGAATAATGAATGTTTTGCATTTTCTCCAAAAGTAAAGTAGTTGCAAACTCATTCTTTTAGAGTCTTGTTTGGGCTCATGAGAGGAGTAGAAAACCATCAAAAATTTCAGTCCTGCACGATTCTACCAAGAAATGTGAGTATTCATTCAAACCGCTGGTTTTTGATATTTTGGGCCCTATATAATAATGAATGTTTTGAATTTTCTCCAAAAGTAAAGTAGTTGCAAACTCATCCTTTTAGAAACTTGTTTGGGCTGTTGAGAGGAGTAAAAATCCATCAAAAATTTCAATCCTGCATGATTCTACCAAGAAATGTGATTCTTCATTCAAAACATGATTTTTGCTATTGGGCTCTATTGAATAATGAATGTTTTGAATTTTCTCCAAAAGTAAAGTAGTTGCAAACTCATCCTTTCAGAGTCTTGTTTGGGCTCATGAGAGGAGTAGAAAAACATCAAAAATTTCAGTCCTGCACGATTCTACCAAGAAATGTGAGTGTTCATTCAAACCGCTGGTTTTTGATATTTTGGGCCCTATTGAATAATGAATGTTTTGAATTTTCTCCAAAAGTAAAGTAGTTGCAAACTCATCCTTTTAGAAACTTGTTTGGGCTGTTGAGAGGAGTAAAAAACCATCAAAAATTTCAATCCTGCATGATTCTACCAAGAAATGTGATTCTTCAATCAAAACCTGATTTTTGCTATTGGGCTCTATTGAATAATGAATGTTTTGAATTTTCTCCAAAAGTAAAGTAGTTGCAAACTCATCATTTTAGAGTCTTGTTTGGGCTCATGAGAGGAGTAGAAAAACATCAAAAATTTCAGTCCTGCACGATTCTACCAAGAAATGTGAGTATTCATTCAAACCGCTGGTTTTTGATATTTTGGGCCCTATTGAATAATGAATGTTTTGAATTTTCTCCAAAAGTAAAGTACTTGCAAACTCATCCTTTTAGAAACTTGTTTGGGCTGTTGAGCGGAGTAAAAAACCATCAAAAATTTCAATCCTGCATGATTCTACCAAGAAATGTGATTCTTCATTCAAAACGCTGGTTTTTGCTACTGGGCTCTATTGAATAATGAATGTTTTGAATTTTCTCCAAAAGTAAAGTAGTTGCAAACTCATCCTTTTAGAGTCTTGTTTGGGCTCATGAGATGAGTAGAAAAACATCAAAAATTTCAGTCCTGCACGATTCTACCAAGAAATGTGAGTGTTCATTCAAACCGCTGGTTTTTGATATTTTGGGCCCTATTGAATAATGAATGTTTTGAATTTTCTCCAAAAGTAAAGTAGTTGCAAACTCATCCTTTTAGAAACTTGTTTCGGCTGTTGAGAGGAGTAAAAAACCATCAAAAATTTCAATCCTGCATGATTCTACCAAGAAATGTGATTCTTCATTCAAAACGCTGGTTTTTGCTATTGGGCTCTATTGAATAATGAATGTTTTGAATTTTCTCCAAACGTAAAGTAGTTGCAAACTCATCCTTTTAGAGACTTGTTTGGCTCATGCTGAGGAGTAAAAAACCATCAAAAATTTCAATCCTGCATGATTCTACCAAGAAATGTGATTCTTCATTCAAAACCTGATTTTTGCTATTGGGCTCTATTGAATAATGAATGTTTTGAATTTTCTCCAAAAGTAAAGTAGTTGCAAACTCATGCTTTTAGAGACTTTTTTGGGCTCATGAGAGGAGTAGAAAAACATCAAAAATTTCAGTCCTGCATGATTCTACCAAGAAATGTGTGTTCATTCAAACCGCTGGTTTATGATAGTTTGCGCCCAATTGAATAATGAATGTTTTGAATTTTCTCCAAAATTAAAGTAGTTGCAAACTCATCCTTTTAGAAACTTGTTTGGGCTGTTGAGAGGAGTAAAAAACCATCAAAAATTTCAATCCTGCATGATTCTACCAAGAAATGTGATTCTTCATTCAAAACGCTGGTTTTTGCTATTGGGCTCTATTGAATAATGAATGTTTTGAATTTTCTCCAAAAGTAAAGTAGTTGCAAACTCATCCTTTTAGAGTCTTGTTTGGGCTCATGAGAGGAGTAGAAAAACATCAAAAATTTAAGTCCTGCATGATTCTACCAAGAAATGTGAGTGTTCATTCAAACCGCTGGTTTTTGATATTTTGGGCCCTATTGAATAATGAATGTTTTGAATTTTCTCCAAAAGTAAAGTAGTTGCAAACTCATCCTTTTAGAAACTTGTTTGGGCTGTTGAGAGGAGTAAAAAACCATCAAAAATTTCAATCCTGCATGATTCTACCAAGAAATGTGATTCTTCATTCAAAACGCTGATTTTTGCTATTGGGTTCTATTGAATAATGAATGTTTTGAATTTTCTCCAAAAGTAAAGTAGTTGCAAACTCATCCTTTTAGACACTTGTTTGGGCTCATGAGAGGAGTAGAAAAACATCAAAAATTTCAGTCCTGCACGATTCTACCAAGAAATGTGTGTTCATTCAAACCGCTGGTTTTTGATATTTTGGGCCCTATTGAATAATGAATGTTTTGAATTTTCTCCAAAAGTAAAGTAATTGCAAACTCATCCTTTTAGAAACTTGTTTGGGCTGTTGAGAGGAGTAAAAAACCATCAAAAATTTCAATCCTGCATGATTCTACCAAGAAATGTGATTCTTCATTCAAAACGCTGGTTTTTGCTACTGGGCTCTATTGAATAATGAATGTTTTGCATTTTCTCTAAAAGTAAAGTAGTTGCAAACTTATCATTTTAGAGTCTTGTTTGGGCTCATGAGAGGAGTAGAAAAACATCAAAAATTTCAGTCCTGCACGATTCTACCAAGAAATGTGAGTGTTCATTCAAACCGCTGGTTTTTGATATTTTGGGCCCTATTGAATAATGAATGTTTTGAATTTTCTCCAAAAGTAAAGTAGTTGCAAACTCATCCTTTTAGAAACTTGTTTCGGCTGTTGAGAGGAGTAAAAAACCATCAAAAATTTCAATCCTGCATGATTCTACCAAGAAATGTGATTCTTCATTCAAAACGCTGGTTTTTGCTATTGGGCTCTATTGAATAATGAATGTTTTGAATTTTCTCCAAACGTAAAGTAGTTGCAAACTCATCCTTTTAGAGACTTGTTTGGCTCATGCTGAGGAGTAGAAAAACATCAAAAATTTCAGTCCTGCACGATTCTACCAAGAAATGTGTGTTCATTCAAACCGCTGGTTTTTGATATTTTGGGCCCTATTGAATAATGAATGTTTTGAATTTTCTCCAAAAGTAAAGTAATTGCAAACTCATCCTTTTAGAAACTTGTTTGGGCTGTTGAGAGGAGTAAAAAACCATCAAAAATTTCAATCCTGCATGATTCTACCAAGAAATGTGATTCTTCATTCAAAACGCTGGTTTTTGCTACTGGGCTCTATTGAATATTGAATGTTTTGCATTTTCTCTAAAAGTAAAGTAGTTGCAAACTTATCCTTTTAGAGTCTTGTTTGGGCTCATGAGAGGAGTAGAAAAACATCAAAAATTTCAGTCCTGCACGATTCTACCAAGAAATGTGAGTGTTCATTCAAACCGCTGGTTTTTGATATTTTGGGCCCTATTGAATAATGAATGTTTTGAATTTTCTCCAAAAGTAAAGTAGTTGCAAACTCATCCTTTTAGAAACTTGTTTGGGCTGTTGAGAGGAGTAAAAATCCATCAAAAATTTCAATCCTGCATGATTCTACCAAGAAATGTGATTCTTCATTCAAAACCTGATTTTTGCTATTGGGCTCTATTGAATAATTAATGTTTTGAATTTTCTCCAAAAGTAAAGTAGTTGCAAACTCATCCTTTTAAAGTCTTGTTTGGGCTCATGACAGGAGTAGAAAACCATCAAAAATTTCAGTCCTGCACGATTCTACCAAGAAATGTGAGTGTTCATTCAAACCGCTGGTTTTTGATATTTTGGGACCTATTGAATAATGAATGTTTTGAATTTTCTAAAAAAGTAAAGTAGTTGCAAACTCATCCTTTTAGAAACTTGTTTGGGCTGTTGAGAGGAGTAAAAAACCATCAAAAATTTCAATCCTGCATGATTCTACCAAGAAATGTGATTCTTCATTCAAAACCTGATTTTTGCTATTGGGCTCTATTGAATAATGAATGTTTTGAATTTTCTCCAAAAGTAAAGTAGTTGCAAACTCATCCTTTTAGAGTCTTGTTTGGGCTCATGAGAGAAGTAGAAAAACATCAAAAATTTCAGTCCTGCACGATTCTACCAAGAAATGTGAGAGTTCTTTCAAACCGCTGGTTTTTGATATTTTGGGCCCTATTGAATAATGAATGTTTTGAATTTTCTCCAAAAGTAAAGTAGTTGCAAACTCATCCTTTTAGAGTCTTGTTTGGGCTCATGAGAGAAGTAGAAAAACATCAAAAATTTCAGTCCTGCACGATTCTACCAAGAAATGTGAGAGTTCTTTCAAACCGCTGGTTTTTGATATTTTGGGCCCTATTGAATAATGAATGTTTTGAATTTTCTCCAAAAGTAAAGTAGTTGCAAACTCATCCTTTTAGAAACTTGTTTGGGCTGTTGAGAGGAGTAAAAAACCATCAAAAATTTCAATCCTGCATGATTCTAACAAGAAATGTGATTCTTCATTCAAAACCTGATTTTTGCTATTGGGCTCTATTGAATAATGAATGTTTTGAATTTTCTCCAAAAGTAAAGTAGTTGCAAACTCATCCTTTTAGAGTCTTGTTTGGGCTCATGAGAGGAGTAGAAAAACATCAAAAATTTCAGTCCTGCACGATTCTACCAAGAAATGTGAGTATTCATTCAAACCGCTGGTTTTTGATATTTTGGGCCCTATTGAATTATGAATGTTTTGAATTTTCTCCAAAAGTAAAGTAGTTGCAAACTCATCCTTTTAGAAACTTGTTTGGGCTGTTGAGAGGAGTAAAAAACCATCAAAAATTTCAATCCTGCATGATTCTACCAAGAAATGTGATTCTTCATTCAAAACCTGATTTTTGCTATTGGGCTCTATTGAATAATGAATGTTTTGAATTTTCTCCAAAAGTAAAGTAGTTGCAAACTCATCCTTTTAGAGTCTTGTTTGGGCTCATTAGAGGAGTAGAAAAACATCAAAAATTTCAGTCCTGCATGATTCTACCAAGAAATGTGAGTATTCATTCAAACCGCTGGTTTTTGATATTTTGGGCCCTATTGAATAATGAATGTTTTGAATTTTCTCCAAAAGTAAAGTAGTTGCAAACTCATCCTTTTAGAAACTTGTTTGGGCTGTTGAGAGGAGTAAAAACCCATAAAAAATTTCAATCCAGCATAATTCTACCAAGAAATGTAATTCTTCATTCAAAACCTGATTTTTGCTATTGGGCTCTATTGAATAATGAATATTTTGAATTTTCTCCAAAAGTAAAGTAGTTGCAAATTCATCCTTTTATAGTCTTGTTTGGGCTCATGAGAGGAGTAGAAAAACATCAAAAATTTCAGTCCTGCACGATTCTACCAAGAAATGTGAGTATTCATTCAAACCACTGGTTTTTGATATTTTGGGCCCTATTGAACAATGAATGTTTTGAATTTTCTCCAAAAGTAAAGTAGTTGCAATAATTTACTCCGAACTAAATTTAATTTTACTACTAATGACTTTCAGTTTCTATCTAACTTAAAGAAACTCATTAAGAAGCTTTTAAGAAAAAGGACTTTTATAACAGATTCCACAAGCTCACTGATTTGTAATCCCGGCAACAAATATTATTGGAAGTCGAGAAATATTTATGATTTTCTTAATTCTAGCAATACTCCAGAAAAAACTACTTTTATGCTTAACTGGGAAAAGGACCTCAACATTTCGAGAACTCAACAACAATGGTCTAAAGCACTGAAATCAACATACTCGTCTAACATATGTGCTAATCTTCACGAATCATTCTTCAAAATCCTGTCCAGATGGTACTTTACCCCCTTTAAACTAGCAAAAATCTTTCCTGGTAGATCCCCGGATTGCTGGAGAAATTGTGGTGAAGTAGGTAGCTTACTCCACATGATCTGGGATTGTTCAAAAATCAGACCTTTATGGTCCGAAATCTCTGATTTAATTAACAAGATCACAAGTAGTGTGATAATGCAAACTGTGATGTCACACTACAAGGATACTGCATATTGCAATGTCATGCTACAAGGATAATGCATACTGTGATATCACACTACAAGAATAATGCAAACTGTGATGTCACACTACAAGGATAATGCATACTGAGATGTCACACTACAAGGATAATGCATAGTGTAATGTCATACTACAAGGATAATGTATACTGTGATGACACACTACACAGATAATGCATAGTGTATTGTCACACTACAAGGATAATGCATAGTGCATTGTCACACTACAAGGATAATGCATAGTGTAATGTCAGACTACAAGTATAATGCATACTGTGATGTCACACTAAAAGGAAAATGCATAGTGTAATTTCATACTACAAGGATAGTGCATACTGACATGTCATACTGCAAGGATAATGTGTACTGTGATGTCACACTACAAGGATATTTCAAACTTTGATGTCATACTACAAGGATAATGCATACTGTGATGTCACACTACAAGGATAATGCATACTGTAAGGTCACACTACAAGGATAATGTATACTGTATTGTCACACTACAAGGTTAATGCAAACTGTTATGTCACTACAAGGATAATGCATAGTGTAATGTCATACTACAAGGATAATGTGTACTGTGATTACACACTACAAGGATAATGCATACTGTAATGTCACACTACGAAGATAATATATACTGAGATGTCACACTAAGGATAATGCATACTGTGATGTCACACTACAAGGATAATGCATAGTGCAATGTCACACTACAAGAATAATGCATATTGTAATGTCATACTACAAGGATAATGTATACTGTGATGTCACTCTACAAGGATAATGCATACTGTAATGTCACACTACAAGGATAATGCATACTGTAATGTCACACTATGAAGATAATGTATACTGAGATGTCACACTACAAGGATAATGCAAACTGTGATGTCACACTACAAGGATAATGCATACTGAGATGTCACACTACAAGGATAATGCATACTGTGATGTCACACTACTAGAATAATGCAAACTGTGATGTCACACTACAAGGATAATGCATACTGTGATGTCACACTACAAGGATATGCATAATGTAATGTCACAGTACAAGGATAATGTATACTGTGATGTCACACTACAAGGATATGAATACTGTGATGTCACAGTACAAGGATAATGTATACTGTGATGTCACACTACAAGGATAATGCAAACTGTGATGTCACACTACAAGGATAATGCGTATTGTAATGTCATGCTACAAGGATAATGCATACTGTAATGTCACACTACGAAGAGAATGTATACTGAGATGTCACACTACAAGGATAATGCAAACTGTGATGTCACACTACAAGGATATTGCATAGTGTGATGTCACACTACAAGGATAATGCATACTGTGATATCACACTACAAGGATAATGTATACTGAGATGCCACACTACAAGGATAAAGCAAACTGCGATGTCACACTACAAGGATAATGCATAGTGTGATGTCACACTACAAAGATAATGCATACTGAGATGTCACACTACAAGGATAATGCATACTGTAATGTCACACTACAAGGATAATGCATAGTGTGATGTCACACTACAAGGATATTGCATACTGAGATGTCAAAATACAAGGATAGTGCAAACTGTGATGTCACACTACAAGGATGATGCACACTGTGATGTCACACTACATGGATAATGCATACTGTGATGTCACACTACAAGGATAATGCAAACTTTGATGTCATACTACAAGGATAATGCATACTGTGATGTCAAGCTACAAGGATAATGCATACTGTGACGTCACTACAAGGATAATGCATAGTGTAATGTCACACTACAAGGATAATGAATACTGTAATGTTAAACTACAAGGATAATGCAAACTGTGATGTCACACTACAAGGATAATGCATACTGTGATGGCACACTACAAGGATAATGCATACTGTGATGTCACACTACAAGGATAATGCATAGTGTAATGTCACACTACAAGGATAATGCATATTGTAATGTGATACTACAAGGATAGTGTATACTATGATGTCACACTACAAGGATAATGCATACTGTGATGTCACACTACAAGGATAATGCATAGCGTCTCCACAAGATAAATAGACATGCTGCGGTCAGGAAAGATGCACTGCATGTCCAGATACGCAGGGCCGACGGATGCAGCCCTGCACGCATAGTGGAGACGGGATTTCATGAAATCCCCTCCAATATGCTGTGACATTTTTATGCTGCAGCTGTACGCAGCGTCCAATCCACAGCAAATAGTGAATGTTTCCGGACCATGGAAACATACCCTAAAAGTGTATACTGAGACATCACACTACAAGGATAATGCATACTGTGATGTCACACTACAAGGATAATGCAAACTGTGATGTCACACTACAAGGATAATGCAAACTGTGATGTCACACTACAAGGATAATGCATACTGTGATGTCACACTACAAGAATAATGCATACTAAGCTGTCACACTACAAGGATAATGTATACTGAGATGTCACACTACAAGGATAATGTATACTGAGATGTCACAGTACAAGGATAATGCAAACTGTGATGTCACACTACAAGGATAATGTATACTGACAAGTCACACTACAAGGATAATGCATACTGAGTTGTCACACTACAAGGATAATGCATACTGTGATGTTACACTAAAGGATAATGTATACTGAGATGTCACACTACCAGGATAATGCATTCTGAGATGTCACACTACAAGGATAATGCAAACTATGATGTCACACTAAAGGATAATGTATACTGAGATGTCACACTACAAGGATGATGCAAACTGCGATGTCACACTACAAGGATAATGCATAGTGTGATGTCACACTACAAAGATAATGCATACTGAGATGTCACACTACACTGATAATGCATACTGAGATGTCACACTACAAGGATAATGCATACTGTAATGTCACACTACAAGGATAATGCATAGTGTGATGTCACACTACAAGGATATTGCATACTGAGATGTCACACTACAAGGATAATGCAAACTGTGATGTCACACTACACGTATAATGCATACTGTGATGTCACACTACAAGGATAATGCATACTGTAATGTCATACTACAAGGATAATGCATAGTGTGATGTCACACTACAAGGATAATGCATACTGTAATGTCATACTACAAGGATAATGCTTACTGTGATGTCACACTACAAGGATAATGCATACTGAGATGTCACAATACAAGGATAATGCATACTGTGATGTCACACTACAAGAATAATGCAAACTGTGATGTCACACTACAAGGATAATGCATACTGTGATGTCACACTACAACGATATGCATAATGTGATGTCACACTACAAGGATATGCATAATGTGATGTCACACTACAAGGATATGCATACTGTGATGTCATAGTACAGGGATAATGTATACTGTGATGTCACACTAGAAGGATAATGCAAACTGTGATGTCACACTACAAGGATAATGCATACTGAGATGTCACTACAAGGATAATGCAAACTGTGATGTCACACTACAAGGATAATGCATATTATAATGTCATACTACAAGGATAATGCATAGTGTGATGTCACACTACAAGGATAATGCATACTGTAATGTCATACTACAAGGATAATGCTTACTGTAATGTCACACTACAAGGATAATGCAAATTGTGATGTCACACTACAAGGATAATGCATACTGTGATGTCACACTATAAGGATAAGGTATACTGAGATGTCACACTACAAGGATAATGTATACTGAGATGTCACACTACAAGGATAATGCATACTGAGATGTCACAATACAAGGATAATGCAACTGTAATGTCACACTACAAGGATAATGCAAACTGTGATGTCAGACTACAAGGATAATACATACTGTGATGTCACACTACAAGGATAATGCATACTGTGATGTCACACTACAAGGAAAATGCATAGAGTAATTTCACACTACAAGGATAATGCAACTGTAATGTCACACTACAAGGATAATGCATACTGTGATGTCACACTACAAGGAAAATGCATAGTGTAATTTCACACTACAAGGATAATGTATACTGAGATGTCATACTACAAGGATAATGCATACTGTAATGTCACACTACAAGGATAATGCATACTGTCATGTCACACTACTAGGATAATGCATACTGTGATGTCATACTACAAGGATAATGCATACAGTAATGTCACACTACAAGGAAAATGTATACTGTGATGTCAAACTACAAGGATAATGCAAACTGTAATGTCACACTACAAGGATAATGCATACTGAGAACTAATACTACAAGGATAATGCATACTGTGATGTCACACTGCATGGATAATGCATACTGTGATGTCAGACTACAAGAATAATGCATAGTGTAATGTCACACTACAAGGATAATGCATACTGTGATGTCACACTACAAGGATAATGCAAACTCTGATGTCACACTACAAGGACAATGCATACTGAGATGTCACACTACAAGGATAATGCAAACTGTGATGTCACAATACAAGGATAATATATAGTGTAATGTCAGACTACAATTATAATGCATACTGTGATGTCACACTACAAGGAAAATGCATAGTGGAATTTCACACTATGTCATACTGCAAGGATAATGCATACTGTGATGTCACACTACAAGAATAATGCAAACTGTGATGTCACACTACAAGGATAATGCATACTGTGATATCTCACTACAAGAATATGCATAATGTGTTGTCACACTACAAGGATATGCATACTGTGATGTCACAGTACAAGGATAATGTATACTGTGATGTCACACTGCAAGGATAATACAAACTGTGATGTCACACTACAAGGAAAATGCATACTGAGATGTCACACTACAAGGATAATGCAAACTGTGATGTCACACTACAAGGATAATGCGTATTGTAATGTCATGCTACAAGGATAATTCATACTGTGATATCACACTACAAGGATAATGTATACTGAGATGTCAAACTACAAGGATATGCATAATGTGATGTCACAGTACAAGGATAATGTATACTGTGATGTCACACTACAAGGATATGAATAATGTGATGTCACAGTACAAGGATAATGTATACTGTGATGTCACACTACAAGGATAATGCAAACTGTGATGTCACACTACAAGGATAATGCGTATTGTAATGTCATGCTACAAGGATAATGCATACTGTAATGTCACACTACGAAGAGAATGTATACTGAGATGTCACACTACAAGGATAATGCAAACTGTGATGTCACACTACAAGGATATTGCATAGTGTGATGTCACACTACAAGGATAATGCATACTGTGATATCACACTACAAGGATAATGTATACTGAGATGCCACACTACAAGGATAAAGCAAACTGCGATGTCACACTACAAGGATAATGCATAGTGTGATGTCACACTACAAAGATAATGCATACTGAGATGTCACACTACAAGGATAATGCATACTGTAATGTCACACTACAAGGATAATGCATAGTGTGATGTCACACTACAAGGATATTGCATACTGAGATGTCAAAATACAAGGATAGTGCAAACTGTGATGTCACACTACAAGGATGATGCACACTGTGATGTCACACTACATGGATAATGCATACTGTGATGTCACACTACAAGGATAATGCAAACTTTGATGTCATACTACAAGGATAATGCATACTGTGATGTCAAGCTACAAGGATAATGCATACTGTGACGTCACTACAAGGATAATGCATAGTGTAATGTCACACTACAAGGATAATGAATACTGTAATGTTAAACTACAAGGATAATGCAAACTGTGATGTCACACTACAAGGATAATGCATACTGTGATGGCACACTACAAGGATAATGCATACTGTGATGTCACACTACAAGGATAATGCATAGTGTAATGTCACACTACAAGGATAATGCATATTGTAATGTGATACTACAAGGATAGTGTATACTATGATGTCACACTACAAGGATAATGCATACTGTGATGTCACACTACAAGGATAATGCATAGCGTCTCCACAAGATAAATAGACATGCTGCGGTCAGGAAAGATGCACTGCATGTCCAGATACGCAGGGCCGACGGATGCAGCCCTGCACGCATAGTGGAGACGGGATTTCATGAAATCCCCTCCAATATGCTGTGACATTTTTATGCTGCAGCTGTACGCAGCGTCCAATCCACAGCAAATAGTGAATGTTTCCGGACCATGGAAACATACCCTAAAAGTGTATACTGAGACATCACACTACAAGGATAATGCATACTGTGATGTCACACTACAAGGATAATGCAAACTGTGATGTCACACTACAAGGATAATGCAAACTGTGATGTCACACTACAAGGATAATGCATACTGTGATGTCACACTACAAGAATAATGCATACTAAGCTGTCACACTACAAGGATAATGTATACTGAGATGTCACACTACAAGGATAATGTATACTGAGATGTCACAGTACAAGGATAATGCAAACTGTGATGTCACACTACAAGGATAATGTATACTGACAAGTCACACTACAAGGATAATGCATACTGAGTTGTCACACTACAAGGATAATGCATACTGTGATGTTACACTAAAGGATAATGTATACTGAGATGTCACACTACCAGGATAATGCATTCTGAGATGTCACACTACAAGGATAATGCAAACTATGATGTCACACTAAAGGATAATGTATACTGAGATGTCACACTACAAGGATGATGCAAACTGCGATGTCACACTACACGGATAATGCATACTGAGATGTCACACTACAAGGATAATGCATACTGTGATGTCACACTACAAAGATAAATGCATACTGAGATGTCACACTACACTGATAATGCATACTGAGATGTCACACTACAAGGATAATGCATACTGTAATGTCACACTACAAGGATAATGCATAGTGTGATGTCACACTACAAGGATAATGCATACTGAGATGTCACTACAAGGATAATGCAAACTGTGATGTCACACTACAAGGATAATGCATATTATAATGTCATACTACAAGGATAATGCATAGTGTGATGTCACACTACAAGGATAATGCATACTGTAATGTCATACTACAAGGATAATGCTTACTGTAATGTCACACTACAAGGATAATGCAAATTGTGATGTCACACTACAAGGATAATGCATACTGTGATGTCACACTATAAGGATAAGGTATACTGAGATGTCACACTACAAGGATAATGTATACTGAGATGTCACACTACAAGGATAATGCATACTGAGATGTCACAATACAAGGATAATGCAACTGTAATGTCACACTACAAGGATAATGCAAACTGTGATGTCAGACTACAAGGATAATACATACTGTGATGTCACACTACAAGGATAATGCATACTGTGATGTCACACTACAAGGAAAATGCATAGAGTAATTTCACACTACAAGGATAATGCAACTGTAATGTCACACTACAAGGATAATGCATACTGTGATGTCACACTACAAGGAAAATGCATAGTGTAATTTCACACTACAAGGATAATGTATACTGAGATGTCATACTACAAGGATAATGCATACTGTAATGTCACACTACAAGGATAATGCATACTGTCATGTCACACTACTAGGATAATGCATACTGTGATGTCATACTACAAGGATAATGCATACAGTAATGTCACACTACAAGGAAAATGTATACTGTGATGTCAAACTACAAGGATAATGCAAACTGTAATGTCACACTACAAGGATAATGCATACTGAGAACTAATAATACAAGGATAATGCATACTGTGATGTCACACTGCATGGATAATGCATACTGTGATGTCAGACTACAAGAATAATGCATAGTGTAATGTCACACTACAAGGATAATGCATACTGTGATGTCACACTACAAGGATAATGCAAACTCTGATGTCACACTACAAGGACAATGCATACTGAGATGTCACACTACAAGGATAATGCAAACTGTGATGTCACAATACAAGGATAATATATAGTGTAATGTCAGACTACAATTATAATGCATACTGTGATGTCACACTACAAGGAAAATGCATAGTGGAATTTCACACTATGTCATACTGCAAGGATAATGCATACTGTGATGTCACACTACAAGAATAATGCAAACTGTGATGTCACACTACAAGGATAATGCATACTGTGATATCTCACTACAAGAATATGCATAATGTGTTGTCACACTACAAGGATATGCATACTGTGATGTCACAGTACAAGGATAATGTATACTGTGATGTCACACTGCAAGGATAATACAAACTGTGATGTCACACTACAAGGAAAATGCATACTGAGATGTCACACTACAAGGATAATGCAAACTGTGATGTCACACTACAAGGATAATGCGTATTGTAATGTCATGCTACAAGGATAATTCATACTGTGATATCACACTACAAGGATAATGTATACTGAGATGTCAAACTACAAGGATAATGCAAACTGCGATGTCACACTACAAGGATAATGCATAGTGTGATGTCACACTACAAAGATAATGCATACTGAGATGTCACACTACAAAGATAATGCATACTGAGATGTCACACTACAAGGATAATGCATACTGTAATGTCACACTACAAGGATAATGCATAGTGTGATGTCACACTACAAGGATATTGCATACTGAGATGTCACAGTACAAGGATAATGCAAACTGTGATGTCACACTACATGGATAATGCATACTGTGATGTCACACTACAAGGATAATGCATACTGTAATGTCATACTACATGGATAATGCATAGTGTGATGTCACTACAAGGATAATGCATACTGTAATGTCACACTACAAGGATAATGCTTACTGTGATGTCACACTACAAGGATAATGCATACTGAGATGTCACAATACAAGGATAATGCATACTGTGATGTCACACTACAAGAATAATGCAAACTGTGATGTCACACTACAAGGATAATGCATGCTGTGATGTCACACTACAACGATATGCATAATGTGATGTCACACTACAAGGATATGCATAATGTGATGTCACACTACAAGGATATGCATACTGTGATGTCACAGTACAGGGATAATGTATACTGTGATGTCACACTACAAGGATAATGCAAACTGTGATGTCACACTACAAGGATAATGCATACTGAGATGTCACACTACAAGGATAATGCAAACTGTGATGTCACACTACAAGGATAATGCGTATTGTAATGTCATACTACAAGGATAATGCATAGTGTGATGTCACACTTCAAGGATCATGCTTACTGTAATGTCATACTACAAGGATAATGCATAGTGTGATGTCACACTACAAGGATAATGCATACTGTAATGTCACACTACAAGGTTAATGCTTACTGTAATGTCACACTACAAGGATAATGCAAACTGTGATGTCACACTACAAGGATAATGCATACTGTGATGTCACACTATAAGGATAAGGTATACTGAGATGTCACACTACAAGGATAATGTATACTGAGATGTCACACTACAAGGATAATGCATACTGAGATGTCACAATACAAGGATAATGCAACTGTAGTGTCACACTACAAGGATAATGCAAACTGTGATGTCAGACTACAAGGATAATACATACTGTGATGTCACACTACAAGGATAATGTATACTGTGATGTCACACTACAAGGAAAATGCATAGAGTAATTTCACACTACAAGGATAATGCAACTGTAATGTCACACTACAAGGATAATGCATACTGTGATGTCACACTACAAGGAAAATGCATAGTGTAATTTCACACTATAAGGATAATGTATACTGAGATGTCATACTACAAGGATAATGCACTGTCATGTCACACTACTAGGATAATGCATACTGTGATGTCATACTACAAGGATAATGCATACTGTCATGTCACACTACTAGGATAATGCATACTGTGATGTCATACTACAAGAATAATGCATACAGTAATGTCACACTACAAGGATAATGTATACTGTGATGTCAAACTACAAGGATAATGCAAACTGTAATGTCACACTACAAGGATAATGCATACTGTAATGTCACACTACAAGGATAATGCATACTGTGATGTCACACTTCAAGGATAATGCAAACTGTGATGTCAAACTACAAGGATAATGCAAACTGTGATGTCAAACTACAAGGATAATGCAAACTGTGATGTCAAACTACAAGGATAATGCAAAATGTGATGTCAAACTACAATTATAATGCAAACTGTGATGTCACACTACAAGGATAATGCATACTGTGATGTCACACTACAAGGATAATGCATGCTGTTATTTCACACTACATGGATAATGCAAACTGTGCATGTCACACTACAAGGATAATGCATACTGTGATGTCGAACTACAAGGATAATGAAAATTGTGAAGTCACACTACAAGGATAATGCAAACTTTGATGTCACACTATAGGGAAAATGGAAACTGTGATGTCAAACTACAAGGATAATGCATACTGTGATGTCACACTACAAGGATAATGCTTGCTGTGATGTCACACTACAAGGATAATGCATTCTGTGATGTCACACAACAAGGATAATGCATACTGTGCTTTCGCACTACAAGGATTATGCAAACTGTGATGTCACACTACAAGGATAATGCATACTGTGATGTCACACTGCATGGATTATGCACACTGTGATGTCACACTACAAGGATAATGCACAGTGTAATGTCACACTACAAGGATAATGCAAACTGTGATGTCACACTACATGGATAATGCATAGTGTAATGTCACACTACAAGGATAATGCATAGTGTAATGTTAGACTACAAGTATAATGCATACTGTGATGTCACACTACAAGGAAAATGCATAGTGTAATTTCACACTACAAGGATAGAGCATACTGACATGTCATGCTGCAAGGATAATGTATACTGTGATGTCACTCAACAAGCATAATGCATACTGAGATGTCACACTGCAAGGATAATGCATACTGTGATGTTTCACTACAAGAATAATGCAAACTGTGATGTCACACTACAAGGATAATGCATACTGTGATGTCACACTACAAGGATATGCATAATGTGATGTCACAGTACAAGGATAATGCATACTGTGATGTCACTCTACAAGGATATGCATACTGTGATGTCACAGTACAAGGATAATGTATACAGTGATGTCACACTACAAGGATAATGCATACTGAGATGTCACACTACAAGGATAATGCAAACTGTGATGTCACACTACAAGGATAATGCGTATTGTAATGTCATGCTACAAGGATAATGCATACTGTGATATCACACTACAAGGATTATGTATACTGAGATGTCACACTACATGGATAATGCAAACTGCGATGTCACACTACAAGGATAATGCATAGTGTGATGTCACACTACAAAGATAATGCATACTGAGATGTCAAACTACAAGGATAATGCATACTGTAATGTCACACTACAAGGATAATGCATATTGTGATGTCACACTACAAGGATATTGCATACTGAGATGTCACACTACAAGGATAATGCAAACTGTGATGTCACACTACACGGATAATGCATACTGTGATGTCACACTACAAGGATAATGCGTACTGTAATGTCATACTACAAGGATAATGCATAGTGTGATGTCACACTACAAGGATAATGCATACTGTAATGTCACACTACAAGGATAATGCTTACTGTGATGTCACACTACAAGGATAATGCATACTGAGATGTCACAATACAAGGATAATGCATACTGTGATGTCACACTACAAGAATAATGCAAACTGTGATGTCACACTACAAGGATAATGCATACTGTGATGTCACACTACAAGGATATGCATAATGTGATGTCACACTACAAGGATATGCATAATGTGATGTCACACTACAAGGATATGAATACTGTGATGTCACAGTACAAGGATAATTCAAACTGTGATGTCACAATACAAGGATAATGCATACTGAGATGTCACACTATAAGGATAATGCAAACTGTGATGTCACACTACAAGGATAATGCGTATTGTAATGTCATGCTACAAGGATAATGCATACTGTGATATCACACTACAAGGATAATGTATACTGAGATGTCAAACTACAAGGATAATGCAAACTGTGATGTCACAATACAAGGATAATGCATACTGTGATGTCACACTACAAGGAAAATGCGTATTGTAATGTCATGCTACAAGGATAATGCATACTGTGATATAACACTACAAGGATAATGCAAACTGCGATGTCACACTACAAGGATAATGCATAGTGTGATGTCACACTACAAAGATAATGCATACTGAGATGTCACATTACAAGGATAATGCATACTGTAATGTCACACTACAAGGATAATGTACACTGAGATGTCACACTACAAGGATAATGCATAATGTGATATCACACTACAAGGATAATGTACACTGAGATGTCACACTACAAGGATAATAGGATAATGCAAACTGTGATGTCACACTACAAGGATAATCCATACTGAGATGTCACACTACAAGAAAAATGCATAGTGTAATGTAACACTACAAGGATAATGCATAGTGTAATGTCACACTACAAGGAAAATGCATAGTGTAATTTCACACTACAAGGATAGTGCATACTGACATGTCATACTGCAATGATGATGTATACCGTGATGTCACACTACAAGGATAATGCATACTGAGATTTCATACTACAAGGATAATGCATACTGTGATGTCAGACTGCAAGGATAATGCATACTGTAATGTCACACTACAAGGATAATGCATACTGTAATGTCACACTACAAGGATAATGCATACTGAGATGTCACACTACAAGGATAATGTAAATTTTGATGTCATACTGCAAGGATAATGCATACTGTGATGTCAAACTACAAGGATAATGAATACTGTGACGTCACACTACAAGAATAATGCATAGTGTATTGTCACACTACAATGATAATGCATACTGTGATGACACACTACAAGTATAATGCATAGTGTATTGTCACACTACAAGGATAATGCATACTGTGATGTCACACTACAAGGATAATGCATAGTGTAATTTCACACTACAAGGATAGTGCATACTGATATGTCATACTGCAAGGATAATGCAAACTGTGATGTCACACTACAAGGATAGTGCATACTGTGATGTCACACTAAAAGGATAATGAATACTGAGATGTCACACTACAAGGATAATGCAAACTGTGATGTCACATTACAGGGATAATGCATAGTGTAATGTCACACTACAAGGATAATGCATAGTGTAATGTCAGACTACAAGTATGCTGCATACTGTGATGTCACACTACAAGGAAAATGCATAGTGTAATTTCACACTACAAGGATAGTGCATACTGACATGTCATACTGCAAGGATAATGCAAACTGTGATGTCACACTACAAGGATAGTGCATACTGACATGTCACACTACAAGGATAATGCAAACTGTAATGTCACACTAAAAGGATAATGCATACTGTGATGTCACACTACAAGGATATGCATAATGTGATGTCACAGTACAAGGATAATGCATACTGTGATGTCACACTGCAAGGATATGCATAATGTGATGTCACAGTACAAGGATAATGTATACAGTGATGTCACACTACAAGGATAATGCATACTAAGATGTCACACTACAAGGATAATGCAAACTGTGATGTCACACTACAAGGATAATGCGTATTGTAATGTCACACTACAAGGATATGCATACTGTGATGTCACAGTACAAGGATAATGTATACAGTGATGTCACACTACAAGGATTATGTATACTGAGATGTCACACTACATGGATAATGCAAACTGCGATGTCACACTACAAGGATAATGCATAGTGTGATGTCACACTACAAAGGTAATGCATACTGAGATGTCACACTACAAAGATAATGCATACTGAGATGTCACACTACAAGGATAATGCATACTGTAATGTCACACTACAAGGATAATGCATAGTGTGATGTCACACTACAAGGATATTGCATACTGAGATGTCACAATACAAAGATAATGCAAACTGTGATGTCACACTACACGGATAATGCATACTGTGATGTCACACTACAAGGATAATGCATACTGTAATGTCATACTACAAGGATAATGCATAGTGTGATGTCACACTACAAGGATAATGCATACTGTAATGTCACACTACAAGGATAATGCATACTGTGATGTCACACTACAAGGATATGCATAATGTGATGTCACACTACAAGGATATGCATAATGTGATGTCACACTACAAGGATATGCATACTGTGATGTCACAGTACAATGATAATGTATACTGTGATGTCACACTGCAAGGATAATGCAAACTGTGATGTCACACTACAAGGATAATGCATACTGAGATGTCACACTATAAGGATAATGCAAACTGTGATGTCACACTACAAGGATAATGCACAGTGTGATGTCACACTACAAAGATAATGCATACTGAGATGTCACACTACAAAGATAATGCATACTGAGATGTCACACTACAAGGATAATGCATACTGTAATGTCACACTACAAGGATAATGCATAGTGTGATGCCACACTACAAGGATATTGCATACTGAGATTTCACACTACAAGGATAATTAAACTGTGATGTCACACTACACGGATAATGCATACTGTGATGTCACACTACAAGGATAATGCATACTGTAATGTCACACTACAAGGATAATGCATACTGAGATGTCACAATACAAGGATAAAGCAGCTGTAATGTCACACTACAAGGATAATGCAAACTGTGATGTCACACTACAAGGATAATGCAAACTGTGATGTCACACTATAAGGATAAAGCATATTGAGATGTCACACTACAAGGATAATGTATACTGAGATGTCACACTACAAGGATAAAGCATATTGTGATGTCACATTACAAGGATAATGCATACTGTGATGTCACACTACAAGGATAATGCATACTGAGATGTCACAATACAAGGATAATGCATAGTGTAATGTCACACTACAAGGATAAAGCATAGTGTAATGTCAGACTACAAGTATAATGCATACTGTGATATCACACTACAAGGAAAATGAATAGTGTAATTTCACACTACAAGGATAGAGCATACTGACATGTCATGATGCAAGGATAATGTATACTGTGATGTCACACCACAAGGATAATGCATACTGTGATGTCACTCTACAAGCATAATGCATACTGAGATGTCACACTGCAAGGATAATGCATACTGTGATGTCACACTACAAGAATAATGCAAACTGTGATGTCACACTACAAGGATAATGCATACTGTGATGTAACACTACAAGGATATGCATAACGTGATGTCACAGTACAAGGATAATGCATACTGTGATGTCACACTACAAGGATATGCATACTGTGATGTCACAGTACAAGGATAATGTATACTGTGATGTCACACTACAAGGATAATGCAAACTGTGATGTCACACTACAAGGAAAATGCATACTGAGATGTCACACTACAAGGATAATGCAAACTGTGATGTCACACTACAAGGATAATGCGTATTGTAATGTCATGCTACAAGGATAATGCATACTGTGATATCACACTACAAGGATAATGCAAACTGCGATGTCACACTACAAGGATAATGCATAGTGTGATGTCACACTACAAAGATAATGCATACTGAGATGTCACATTACAAGGATAATGCATACTGTAATGTCACACTACAAGGATAATGCATAGTGTGATGTCACACTACAAGGATATTGCACACTGAGATGTCACACTACAAGGATAATGCATACTGTGATATCACACTACAAGGATAATGTACACTGAGATGTCACACTACAAGGATAATAGGATAATGCAAACTGTGATGTCACACTACAAGGATAATGCAAACTGTGATGTCACACTATAAGGATAAAGCATATTGAGATGTCACACTACAAGGATAATGTATACTGAGATGTCACACTACAAGGATAAAGCATATTGTGATGTCACATTACAAGGATAATGCATACTGTGATGTCACACTACAAGGATAATGCATACTGAGATGTCACAATACAAGGATAATGCATAGTGTAATGTCACACTACAAGGATAAAGCATAGTGTAATGTCAGACTACAAGTATAATGCATACTGTGATATCACACTACAAGGAAAATGCATAGTGTAATTTCACACTACAAGGATAGAGCATACTGACATGTCATGATGCAAGGATAATGTATACTGTGATGTCACACCACAAGGATAATGCATACTGTGATGTCACTCTACAAGCATAATGCATACTGAGATGTCACACTGCAAGGATAATGCATACTGTGATGTCACACTACAAGAATAATGCAAACTGTGATGTCACACTACAAGGATAATGCATACTGTGATGTAACACTACAAGGACATGCATAACGTGATGTCACAGTACAAGGATAATGCATACTGTGATGTCACACTACAAGGATATGCATACTGTGATGTCACAGTACAAGGATAATGTATACTGTGATGTCACACTACAAGGATAATGCAAACTGTGATGTCACACTACAAGGAAAATGCATACTGAGATGTCACACTACAAGGATAATGCAAACTGTGATGTCACACTACAAGGATAATGCGTATTGTAATGTCATGCTACAAGGATAATGCATACTGTGATATCACACTACAAGGATAATGCAAACTGCGATGTCACACTACAAGGATAATGCATAGTGTGATGTCACACTACAAAGATAATGCATACTGAGATGTCACATTACAAGGATAATGCATACTGTAATGTCACACTACAAGGATAATGCATAGTGTGATGTCACACTACAAGGATATTGCACACTGAGATGTCACACTACAAGGATAATGCATACTGTGATATCACACTACAAGGATAATGTACACTGAGATGTCACACTACAAGGATAATAGGATAATGCAAACTGTGATGTCACACTACAAGGATAATCCATACTGAGATGTCACACTACAAGAAAAATTCATAGTGTTATGTCACACTACAAGGATAATGCATAGTGTAATGTCACACTACAAGGAAAATGCATAGTGTAATTTCACACTACAAGGATAGTGCATACTGATATGTCATTCTGCAATGATAATGTATACCGTGATGTCAGACTACAAGGATAATGCATACTGTAATGTCACACTACAAGGATAATGCATACTGTAATGTCACACTACAAGGATAATGCATACTGTAATGTCACACTACAAGGATAATGCATACTGTGAATTCACACTACAAGGATAATGTATACTGAGATGTCACACTACAAGGATAATGTAAATTTTGATGTCATACTGCAAGGATAATGCATACTGTGATGACACACTACAAGGATAATGCATAGTGTATTGTCACACTACAAGGATAATGCATACTGTGATGTCACACTACAAGGATAATGCATAGTGTAATTTCACACTACAAGGATAGTGCATACTGATATGTCATACTGCAAGGATAATGCAAACTGTGATGTCACACTACAAGGATAGTGCATACTGTGATGTCACACTAAAAGGATAATGAATACTGAGATGTCACACTACAAGGATAATGCAAACTGTGATGTCACACTACAAGGATAATGCATAGTGTAATGTAACACTACAAGGATAATGCATAGTGTAATGTCAGACTACAAGTATATTGCATACTGTGATGTCACACTACAAGGAAAATGCATAGTGTAATTTCACACTACAAGGATAGTGCATACTGACATGTCATACTGCAAGGATAATGCAAACTGTGATGTCACACTACAAGGATAGTGCATACTGACATGTCACATTACAAGGATAATGCAAGCTGTAATGTCACACTACAAGGATAATGCAAACTGTAATGTCACACTACAAGGATAATGCAAACTGTGATGTCACTCTACAAGGTTAATGCATAGCGTAATGTCACACTACAAGGATAATGCATAGTGTAATGTCAGACTACAAGTATAATGCATACTGTGATGTCACACTACATGGAAAATGCATAGTGTAATTTCACACTACAAGGAAAGTGCATACTGACATGTCATACTGCAAGGATAATGCATACTTTGATGTCACACTACAAGGATAATGCAAACTGTCATGTCACACTACAAAGATAATGCAAACTGTGATGTCAAACTACAAGGATAATGCATACTGTGATGTCACACTACCAGGATAATGCATATTGAGATGTCACACTACAAGGAGAATGCGTACTTTGATGTCACACTACAAGGATAATGCATGCTGTGATGTCACACTACAAGAATAATGCAAACTGTGATGTCACACTACAAGGATATTGCATACTGTGATGTCACACTACATGGATAATTCATACTGTGATGTCACACTTCAAGGATAATGCATACTGTGATGCCACACTACAAGGATAATGTATACTGAGATGTCACACTACAAGGATAATGCAAACTGTGATGTCACACTACAAGGATAATGCATACTGTGATGTCATACTACAAGGATAATGCATACTGTGATGTCACACTACAAGGATAATGCAAACTGTGATGTCAAACTACAAGGAAAATGCAAACTATGATGTCAAACTACAAGGATAATGCATAATTTGATGTCACACTACAAAGATAATGCAAACAGTGATGTCAAACTACAATTATAATGCAAACTGTGATGTCACACTACAAGGATAACGCATACTGTGATGTCACACTACAAGGATAATGCATGCTGTGATGTCACACTACAAGGATAATGGAAACTGTGCATGTCACACTACAAGGATAATGCATACTGTGATGTCGAACTACAAGGATAATGAAAATTGTGATGTCACACTACAAGGATAATGCAAACTTTGATGTCACACTATAGGTATAATGCAAACTGTGATGTCAAACTACAAGGATAATGCATACTGTGATGTCACACTACAAGGATAATGCATATTGAGTTGTCACACTACAAGGATAATGCGTAGTGTGATGTCACACTACAAGGATAATGCATGCTGTGATGTCACACTACAAGGATAATGCAAACTGTGATGTCACACAACAAGGATAATGCATACTGTGCTGTCACACTACAAGGATAATACATACTGTGATGTCACACTACAAGGATAATGCAAACTCTGATGTCACACTACAAGGATAATGCATACTGTGATGTCACACTTCATGGATAATGCATACTGTGCTGTCACACTGCAAGGATAATGCATACTGTGATGTCACACTACAAGGATAATGCAAACTGTGATGTCACACTACAAGGATAATGCAAACTGTGATGTCACACTATAAGGATAAAGCATATTGAGATGTCACACTACAAGGATAATGTATACTGAGATGTCACACTACAAGGATAAAGCATACTGTGATGTCACATTACAAGGATAATGCATACTGTGATGTCACACTACAAGGATAATGCATACTGAGATGTCACAATACAAGGATAATGCATAGTGTAATGTCACACTACAAGGATAAAGCATAGTGTAATGTCAGACTACAAGTATAATGCATACTGTGATATCACACTACAAGGAAAATGCATAGTGTAATTTCACACTACAAGGATAGAGCATACTGACATGTCATGATGCAAGGATAATGTATACTGTGACGTCACACCACAAGGATAATGCATACTGTGATGTCACATCTCAGTATACATTATCCTTGTAGTGTGATATCACACTATACATTATCCTTGTAGTGTGACATCACAGTATATATTATCCTTGTAGTGTGACATTACTGTATGCATTATCCGTGTAGTATGACAACTCAGTATGCCTTATCATTGTAGTGTTACATCTCAGTATACATTATCCTTGTAGTGTGACATCACAATTTGCATAATCCTTGTAGTGTGACATCTCAGTATACATTATCCTTGTAGTGTGACATTTCAGAATACATTATCCTTGTAGTGTGACAGCTCAGTATGCATTATCCTTGTAGTGTGACATCACAGTTTGCATTATCCTTGTAGATTGACATTACAGCATGCATTATCCTTGTAGTGTGACATCTCAGTATACATTATCCTTGTGGTGTGACATCACACTATGCATTATCCTTGTAGTGTGACATCTCAGTATACATTATCCTTGTCGTGTGACATCTCATTATACATTATCCTTGTAGTGTGACATCTCAGTATACATTATACTTGCAGTGTGACATCACACTATGCATTATCCTTGTAGTGTGACATCTCAGTGTGCATTATCCTTGTAGTGTGACATCACAGTATGCATTATCCGTGTAGTGTGACATCACAGTTTGCATTATCCTTGTAGTGTGACATCACAGTATGCATTATCCACGTAGTGTGACATCACAGTTTGCATTGTCCTTGTAGTGTGACATCAAAGTTTGCATTATCCTTATAGTGTGACATCTCAGTATGCATTATCCTTGTAGTGTGACATCACAGTATGCATTATCCATGTAGTGTGACATCTCAGTATGCATTATCCATGTAGTGTGACATCACATTATGCATTATCCATGTAGTGTGACATCACAGTTTGCATTATCCTTGTAGTGTGACATCACAGTATGCATTATCCTTGTAGTGTGACATCTAAGTTTGCATTATCCTTGTAGTGTGACATCACAGTATGCATTATCCTTGTAGTGTGACATCTAAGTTTGCATTATCCTTGTATTGTGACATCACAGTATGTATTATCCTTGTAGTGTGACATCTCAGTAGACATTATCCTAATAGTGTGACATCACAGTATGCATTATCCTTGTAGTGTGACTTTACAGTATGCATTATCCTTGTAGTGTGACATTATAGTATGCATTATCCTTGCAGTCTGACATCACAGAATGCATTATCCTTGTAGTATGACATCTCAGTATGCACTATCCTTGTAGTGTGACATCACGGTATACATTATCATTGCAGTATGACATGTCAGTATGCAGTATCCTTGTAGTGTGAAATTACACTATGCATTTTCCTTGTAGTGTGACATTGCACTATGCATTATCCTTGTAGTGTGACATTGCACTATGCATTTTTCTTGTAGTGTGACATCTCAGTATGCATTATCCTTGTAGTGTGACATCACAGTTTGCATTATCCTATTATCCTTGTAGTGTGACATCTCAGTGTACATTATCCTTGTAGTGTGATATCACAGTATGCATTATCCTTGTAGTGTGACATCGCAGTTTGCATTATCCTTGTAGTGTGACATCACACAATGCATTATCCTTGTAGTGTGACATTACAGTATGCATTATCCTTGTAGTGTGACATCGCAGTATGCATTATCCTTGTAGTATGACATCTCAGTATGCATTATCCTTGTAGTGTGACATCACGGTATACATTATCATTGCAGTATCACATGTCAGTATGCAGTATCCTTGTAGTGTGAAATTACACTATGCATTTTCCTTGTAGTGTGACATTACACTATGCATTATCCTTGTAGTGTGACATTACACTATGCATATTTCTTGTAGTGTGACATCTCAGTATACATTATCTTCGTAGTGAGGCATTACAGTATGCATTATCCTTCTAGTGTGACATTACAGTATGCATTTTACTTGTAGTGTGACATATCAGTATGCATTATCCTTGTAGTGTGACATCATCGTTTGCATTATCCTTGTAGTGTGACATCTCAGTATACATTATATTCGTAGTGTGACTTTACATTATGCATTATCCTTGTAGTGTGACATCAAAGTTTGCCATATCCTTGCAGTGTGACATCACAGTATGCATTATCCTTGTAGTGTGACATCATATTTTGCATTATCCTTGTAGTGTGACATCTCAGTATACATTATATTCGTAGTGTGACTTTACAGTATGCATTATCCTTGTAGTGTGACATCAAAGTTTGCCATATCCTTGTAGTGAGACATTACAGTATGCATTATCCTTCTAGTGTGACATTACAGTACGCATTTTCCTTGTAGTGTGACATCTCAGTATGCATTATCCTTGTAGTGTGACATCATAGTTTGCATTTTCCTTGTAGTGTTACATCTCAGTATACATTATATTCGTAGTGTGACTTTACAGTATGCACTATCCTTGTAGAGTGACATCACATTATACATTATCCTTGTAGTATGGCATTTCAATATGCATTATCCTTGTAGTGTGACATTGCACTATGCATTATTCTTGTAGTGTGACATCACAGTATGCATTATCCTTGTAGTGTGACAACGCATTATGCATTATCCTTGTAGTGTGACTTCTCAGTATACATTATCCTTGTAGTGTGACATCACAGTTTGCATTATCCTTGTACTGTGACATCTCAGTATACATTATCCTTGTAGTGTGACATTTCAGTATACATTATCCTTGTAGTGTGACAGCTCAGTATGCATTATTCTTGTAGTGTGACATCACAGTTTGCATTATCCTTGTAGTGTGACATCACACTATGCATTATCCTTGTAGTGTGACATCTCAGTATACATTATCCTTGTAGTGTGACATCTCAGTATACCTTATCCTTATAGTGTGACATCACAGTATGCATTATCCTTGCAGTGTGACATGTCAGTATGCATTATCATTGTAGTGTGAAATTACACTATGCATTATACTTGCAGTGTGACATCACAGTTTGCATTTTCCTTGTAGTGTGACATCTCAGTATGCATTATCCTTGTAGTGTGACATCACAGTATGCATTATCCTTCTAGTGTGATATCACAGTTTGCATTATCTGTGAAGCGTGACATCACAGTTTGCATTATCCTTGTAGCGTGACATCTCAGTATGCATTATCCTTGCAGTGTGACATCACAGTATGCATTATCCTTGTAGTGTGACATCTCAGTATGCATTATCCTTCTAGTGTGACATTGCAGTATACATTATCCTTGTAGTATGACATGTCAGTATGCACTATCCTTGTAGTGTGACATCACAGTTTGCATTATCCTTGTAGTGTGACATCACAGTACGCATTATCCTTGTAGTGTGACATCTCAATATGCATTATCCTTGTAGTGTGACATCACAGTATGCATTATCCTTGTAGTTTGACATCACAGTTTGCATTATCCTTGTAGTGTGACATCTAAGTATGCATTATCCTTGTAGTGTAACATCACAGTTTGCATTATCCTTGCAGTATGACATGTCAGTATGCACTATCCTTGTAGTGTGAAATTACACTATGCATTTTCCATGTAGTGTGACATCACAGTATGCATTATACTTGTAGTGTGACATTACACTATGCATTATCCTTGTAGTGTGACATTACACTATGCATTATCCTTGTGGTGTGACATCACAGTTTGCATTATCCCTGTAGTGTGACATCTCAGTATTCATTATCCTTGTAGTGTGACATCACAGTATGAACTATCCTTGTAGTGTGACATCACAGTTTGCATTATCCTTGCAGTATGACATGTCAGTATGCACTATCCTTGTAGTGTAAAATTACACTATGCATTATCCTTGTAGTGTGACATCACAGTATGCATTATCCTTGTAGTGTGACAATACACTATGCATTATACTTGTAGTGTGTCATCACAGTATGCATTATCCTTGTAGTGTGACATTACACTATGCATTATCCTTGTTGTGTGACGTCACAGTATGCATTATCCTTGTAGTATGACATCAAAGTTTGCATTATCCTTGTAGTGTGACATCTCAGTATACATTATCCTTGTAGTGTGAATTCACAGTATGCATTATCCTTGTAGTGTGACATTACAGTATGCATTATCCTTGTAGTGTGACTTTACAGTATGCATTATCCTTGTAGTGTGACATTACATTATGCATTATCCTTGCTGTCTGACATCACAGTATGCATTATCCTTGTAGTATGACATCTCAGTATGCATTATCCTTGTAGTGTGACATCATGGTATACATTATCATTGCAGTATGACATGTCAGTATGCAGTATCCTTGTAGTGTGAAATTACACTATGCATTTTCCTTGTAGTGTGACATTACACTATGCATTATCCTTGTAGTGTGACATTACACTATGCATTTTTCTTGTAGTGTGACATCTCAGTATGCCTTTTCCTTGTAGTGTGACATCACAGTTTGCATTATCCTTGTAGTGTGATATCACAGTATACATTATCATTGTACTGTGACATCACAGTATGCATATCCTTGTAGTGTGACATCACAGTATGCATTATCCTTGTGCTGTGACATCACATTATGCATATCCTTGTAGTGTGATATCACAGTATGCATTATCCTTGTAGTTTGACATCACAGTTTGCATTATTCTTGTAGTGTGACATCACAGTATGCATTATCCTTGCAGTGTGACATCTCAGTATGCATTATCCTTATAGAGTGACATCACAGTATGCATTATCCTTGTGGTGTGACATCACAGTATACATTATCCTTGCAGTATGACATGTCAGCATGCTCTATCCATGTAGTTTGAAATTGCACTATGCATTTTCCTTGTAGTGTGACATCACAGTATGCATTACACTTGTAGTCTGACATTACACTATGCATTATCCTTGTAGTGTGACATTACACTATGCATTATCCTTGTATTGTGACATCACAGTTTGTATTATCCTTGTAGTGTGACATCTCAGTATGCATTATCCTTGCAGTGTGACATCAGAGTTTGCATTATCGTTGTAGTGTGACATCACAGTATGCATTATCCTTGTAGTGTGACATTACACTATGCACTATCCTTGTAGTGTGACATCACAGTATGCATTATCCTTGTAGTATGACATCTCAGTATGCATTATCCTTGTAGTGTGACATCACGGTATACATTATCATTGCAGTATCACATGTCAGTATGCAGTATCCTTGTAGTGTGAAATTACACTATGCATTTTCCTTGTAGTGTGACATTACACTATGCATTATCCTTGTAGTGTGACATTACACTATGCATATTTCTTGTAGTGTGACATCTCAGTATGCATTATCCTTGTAGTGTGACATCACAGTTTGCATTATCCCATTATCCTTGTAGTGTGACATTTCAATGTGCAATATCCTTGTAGTGTGACATCACGTTATGCATTATCCTTGTAGCATGACATTACAATACACATTATCCTTGTAGTGTGACATCACAGTTTGCATTATCCTTGTAGTGTGAAATCTCAGTATGCATTTTCCTTGTACTGTGACATCACATTATGCATATCCTTGTAGTGTGACATCACAGTATGCATTATCCTTGTAGTGTGACATCACAGTTTGCATTATCCTTGTAGTGTGACATCTCAGTATGCATTTTTCTTGTAGTGTGACATCACAGTTTGCATTATCCTTGTAGTGTGACATCACAGTATACATTATCCTTGTACTGTGACATCACAGTATGCATATCCTTGTAGTGTGACATCACAGTATGCATTATCCTTGTACTGTGACATCACAGTATGCATTATCCTTGTAGTGTGACATCACAGTTTGCATTATTCTTGTAGTGTGACATCACAGTATGCATTATCTTTTCAGTGTGACATCTCAGTATGCATTATCTTTGTAGAGTGACATCACAGTATGCATTATCCTTGTGGTGTGACATCACAGTATGCATTATCCTTCTAGTGTGATATCACAGTTTGCATTATCTGTGAAGCGTGACATCACAGTTTGCATTATCCTTGTAGTGTGACATCTCAGTATACATTATCCTTGTAGCGTGACATCTCAGTATGCATTATCCTTGCAGTGTGACATCACAGTATGCATTATCCTTGTAGTGTGACATCTCAGTATGCATTATCCTTCTAGTGTGACATTGCAGTATACATTATCCTTGCAGTATGACATGTCAGTATGCACTATCCTTGTAGTGTGACATCACAGTTTGCATTATCATTGTAGTGTGACATCACAGTACGCATTATCCTTGTAGTGTGACATCTCAATATGCATTATCCTTGTAGTGTGACATCACAGTATGCATTATCCTTGTAGTTTGACATCACAGTTTGCATTATCCTTGTAGTGTGACATCTAAGTATGCATTATCCTTGTAGTGTAACATCACAGTTTGCATTATCCTTGCAGTATGACATGTCAGTATGCATTATCCTTGTAGTGTGAAATTACACTATGCATTTTCCATGTAGTGTGACATCACAGTATGCATTATACTTGTAGTGTGACATTACACTATGCATTATCCTTGTGGTGTGACATCACAGTTTGCATTATCCTTGTAGTGTGACATCTCAGTATTCATTATCCTTGTAGTGTGACATCACAGTATGAACTATCCTTGTAGTGTGACATCACAGTTTGCATTATCCTTACAGTATGACATGTCAGTATGCACTATCCTTGTAGTGTAAAATTACACTATGCATTCTCCTTGTAGTGTGACATCACAGTATGCATTATCCTTGTAGTGTGACAATACACTATGCATTATACTTGTAGTGTGTCATCACAGTATGCATTATCCTTGTAGTGTGACATTACACTATGCATTATCCTTGTTGTGTGACGTCACAGTATGCATTATCCTTGTAGTATGACATCAAAGTTTGCATTATCCTTGTAGTGTGACATCTCAGTATACATTATCATTGTAGTGTGAATTCACAGTATGCATTATCCTTGTAGTGTGACATTACAGTATGCATTATCCTTGTAGTGTGACTTTGCAGTATGCATTATCCTTGTAGTGTGACATTACAGTATGCATTATCCTTGCTGTCTGACATCACAGTATGCATTATCCTTGTAGTATGACATCTCAGTATGCATTATCCTTGTAGTGTGACATCATGGTATACATTATCATTGCAGTATGACATGTCAGTATGTAGTATCCTTGTAGTGTGAAATTACACTATGCATTTTCCTTGTAGTGTGACATTACACTATGCATTATCCTTGTAGTATGACATTACACTATGCATTTTTCTTGTAGTGTGACATCTCAGTATGCATTTTCCTTGTAGTGTGACATCACAGTTTGCATTATCCTTGTAGTGTGACATCACAGTATGCATTATCCTTGCAGTGTGACATCTCAGTATGCATTATCCTTATAGAGTGACATCACAGTATGCATTATCCTTGTGGTGTGACATCACAGTATACATTATCCTTGCAGTATGACATGTCAGCATGCTCTATCCATGTAGTTTGAAATTACACTATGCATTTTCCTTGTAGTGTGACATTAAACTATGCATTATCCTTGTGCTGTGATATCACATTATGCATATCCTTGTAGTGTGATATCACAGTTTGCATTATCCTTGTAGTGTGACATCACAGTATGCATTATCCTTGCAGATTGACATCTCAGTATGCATTATCCTTATAGAGTGACATCACAGTATGCATTATCCTTGTGGTGTGACATCACAGTATACATTATCCTTGCAGTATGACATGTCAGCATGCTCTATCCATGTAGTTTGAAATTACACTATGCATTTTCCTTGTAGTGTGACATCACAGTATTAATTACACTTGTAGTCTGACATTACACTATGCATTATCCTTGTAGTGTGACATTACACTATGCATTATCCTTGTATTGTGACATCACAGTTTGTATTATCCTTGTAGTGTGACATCTCAGTATGCATTATCCTTGCAGTGTGACATCAGAGTTTGCATTATCCTTGTAGTGTGACATCACAGTATGCATTATCCTTGTAGTGTGACATTACACTATGCACTATCCTTGTAGTGTGACATCACAGTATGCATTATCCTTGTAGTGTGACATCACGGTATACATTATCATTGCAGTATGACATGTCAGTATGCAGTATCCTTGTAGTATGAAATTACACTATGCATTTTCCTTGTAGTGTGTCATTACACTATGCATTATCCTTGTAGTGTGACATTACACTATGCATATTTCTTGTAGTGTGACATCTCAGTATGCATTATCCTTGTAGTGTGACATCACAGTTTGCATTATCCCATTATCCTTGTAGTATGACATCTCAGTGTGCAATATCCTTGTAGTGTGACATCACGTTATGCATTATCCTTGTAGCATGACATTACAATACGCATTATCCTTGTAGTGTGACATCACAGTTTGCATTATCCTTGTAGTGTGAAATCTCAGTATGCATTTTCCTTGTACTGTGACATCACAGTATGCATATCCTTGTAGTGTGACATCACAGTATGCATTATCCTTGTACTGTGACATCACATTATGCATAGCCTTGTAGTGTGACATCACAGTATGCATTATCCTTGTAGTGTGACATCACAGTTTGCATTATCCTTGTAGTGTGACATCTCAGTATGCATTTTCCTTGTAGTGTGACATCACAGTTTGCATTATCCTTGTAGTGTGACATCACAGTATACATTATCCTTATACTGTGACATCACAGTATGCATATCCTTGTAGTTTGACATCACAGTATGCATTATCCTTGTACTGTGACATCACAGTATGCATTATCCTTGTAGTGTGACATCACAGTTTGCATTATTCTTGTAGTGTGACATCACAGTATGCATTATCTTTTCAGTGTGACATCTCAGTATGCATTATCTTTGTAGAGTGACATCACAGTATGCATTATCCTTGTGGTGTGACATCACAGTATACATTATCCTTGTAGTGTGACATTACTGTATGCATTATCCTTGCAGTATTAGTTCTCAGAATGCAATATCCTTGTAGTGTGACATTACAGTTTGCATTATCCTTGTAGTTTGACATCACAGTATACATTATCCTTGTAGTGTGACATTACTGTATGCATTATCCTTGTAGTATGACATCACAGTATGCATTATCCTGAGGAAGCAGCATAGCACTCTGAAACGCTCGTCGGGTGACGCTGGTACATTTTCTTATCTCCTCTCTCCATTATCATTTTGGCCAAACTAGGTATGTTATTATACATGTATTGAGAGTTAATGGAGTGCTTCTACATGTTAGCACCGCTCTGTGCCATTTCATCTAATACTATTATCTATTTATTAATGGCATGAGGGTGCTTAGGTGTTTGTTTAAACACTATATATATTTTTTTGCTGTGATTTACACTCTATTAGAGATGTTTGAAGTATGTGTCAGCGTCTTGGGCTTTTAGCCAATTTTCACATTGTGGTGTTTTGCCCTTTTCATCTGTATGCTTTTTATAATAAAGAATTTTCTTATGGATATTTCATAATAATTTTGGACTTGTTGTCGCTCTTTTTTTTTGTGTGGTTTGTGTTCAACTATGCGATTAGTCCGTATTTTGGTCCATTACTCTGGCATCATATTTACTTAGTATTTGTTCCATGCATTTATATATTATGATATTGGTGCGTTTGTTGAATTTTTCTCTCACCTATGCATTATCCTTGTAGTGTGACATCACAGTATGCATTATTCTTGTAGTGTGACATTACAGTATGCATTATCCTTGTAGTATGACATCTCAGTATACATTATCCTTGTAGTGTGAAATTACACTATGCATTTTCCTTGTAGTGTGACATCACAGTATGCATTATCCTTGTAGTGTGACATTACAGTTGCATTATCCTTGTCGTGTGAAATTACTCTATGCATTTTCCTTGTAGTGTGACATCACGGTATACATTATCATTGTAGTGTGATATCACAGAATGCATTATACTTGTAGTCTGACATTACACTATGCATAATCCTTGTAGTCTGACATTAAACTATGCATTATCCTTGTAGTGTGACATCACAGTTTGCATTATCCTTGTAGTGTGACATCTCAGTCTGCATTATACTTTTAGTGTGAAATTACTCTATGCATTTTCCTTGTAGTGTGACATCTCAGTCTGCATTATCCTTTTAGCGTGAAATTACTCTATGCATTATCCTTGTAGTGTGACATCTCAATATGCATTATCCTTGTAGTGTGACATCACAGTTTGCATTATCCTTGTGGTGTGACATCTCAGTATACATTATCCTTGTAGTGTGACTTCACACTATGCATTATCCTTGTACTATGACATCACAGTTTGCATTATCCTGGTAGTGTGACATCTCCGTATACATTATCCTTTAGTGTGACATCACAGTATGAATTATCCTTGTAGTGTGACATCTCAGTATGCATTATCCTGGTAGTGTGACATCTCAGTATACATTATCCTTTAGTGTGACATCACAGTATGCATTATCCTTGTAGTGTGACATTTCAGTATGCATTATCCTTGTAGTGTGACTTCTCAGTATACATTATCCTTGTAGTGTGACATCACAGTTTGCATTATCCTTGTGGTGTGACATCTCAGTATACATTATCCTTGTAGTGTGACATCACACTATACATTATCCTTGTAGTGTGACATCACAGTATACATTATCCTTGTAGTGTGACATTACTGTATGCATTATCCGTGTAGTATGACATCTCAGTATGCCTTATCATTGTAGTGTTACATCTCAGTATACATTATCCTTGTAGTGTGACATCACAATTTGCATAATCCTTGTAGTGTGACATCTTAGTATACATTATCCTTGTAGTGTGACATTTCAGAATACATTATCCTTGTAGTGTGACAGCTCAGTATGCATTATCCTTGTAGTGTGACATCACAGTTTGCATTACCCTTGTAGAGTGACATTACAGCATGGATTATCCTTGTAGTGTGACATCTCAGTATACATTATCCTTGTGGTGTGACATCACACTATGCATTATCCTTGTAGTGTGACATCTCAGTATACATTATCCTTTTAGTGTGACATCTCCGTATACATTATCCTTGTAGTGTGACATCTCAGTATACATTATACTTGCAGTGTGACATCACACTATGCATTATCCTTGTAGTGTGACATCTCAGTATGCATTATCCTTGTAGTGTGACATCACAGTATGCATTATCCGTGTAGTGTGACATCACAGTTTGCATTATCCTTGTAGTGTGACATCTCAGTATAAATTATCCTTGTAGTGTGACATCACACTATGCATTATCCTTGTAGTGTGACATCTCAGTATGCATTATCCTTGTAGTGTGACATCACAGTATGCATTATCCACGTAGTGTGACATCACAGTTTGCATTGTCCTTGTAGTGTGACATCAAAGTTTGCATTATCCTTATAGTGTGACATCTTAGTATGCATTATCCTTGTAGTGTGACATCACAGTATGCATTATCCATGTAGTGTGACATCACAGTATGCATTATCCATGTAGTGTGACATCAAAGTTTGCATTATCCTTGTAGTGTGACATCACAGTATGCATTATCCTTGTAGTGTGACATCTAAGTTTGCATTATCCTTGTAGTGTGACATCACAGTATGCATTATCCTTGTAGTGTGACATCTAAGTTTGCATTATCCTTGTGTTGTGACATCACAGTATGTATTATCCTTGTAGTGTGACATCTCAGTAGACATTATCCTAATAGTGTGACATCACAGTATGCATTATCCTTGCAGTGTGACTTTACAGTACGCATTATCCTTGTAGTGTGACATTACAGTATGCATTATCCTTGCAGTCTGACATCACAGAATGCATTATCCTTGTAGTATGACATCTCAGTATGCACTATCCTTGTAGTGTGACATCACGGTATACATTATCATTGCAGTATGACATGTCAGTATGCAGTATCCTTGTAGTGTGAAATTACACTATGCATTTTCCTTGTAGTGTGACATTACACTATGCATTATCCTTGTAGTGTGACATTACACTATGCATTTTTCTTGTAGTGTGACTTCTCAGTATGCATTATCCTTGTAGTGTGACATCACAGTTTGCATTATCCTATTATCCTTGTAGTGTGACATCTCAGTGTACATTATCCTTGTAGTGTGATATCACAGTATGCATTATCCTTGTAGTGTGACATCTCAGTGTGCAATATCCTTGTAGTGTGACATCACACAATGCATTATCCTTGTAGTGTGACATTACAGTATGCATTATCCTTGTAGTGTGACATCTCAGTATACATTTTCTTTGTAGTGTGACATCACACTATGCATTATCCTTGTAGTGTGACATCGCAGTTTGCATTACCCTTGTAGTGTGATATCACAGTATGCATTATCCTTGTAGCATGACATTACAATACTCATTATCCTTGTATTGTGACATCACAGTTTGCATTATCCTTGTAGTGTGACATCACAGTATACATTATCCTTGTACTGTGACATCACAGTATGCATATCCTTGTAGTGTGACATCACAGTATGCATTATCCTTGTAGTGTGACATCACAGTATATATTATCCTTGTACTGTGACATCACAGTATGCATATCCTTGTAGTGTGACATCAAAGTATGCATTATCCTTGTACTGTGACATCACATTAAGCATATCCTTGTAGTGTGACATCACAGTATGCATTATCCTTGTAGTGTGACATCACAGTTTGCATTATCCTTGTAGTGTGACATCTCAGTATGCATTTTCCTTGTAGTGTGACATCACAGTTTGCATTATCCTTGTAGTGTGACATCACAGTATACATTATCATTGTACTGTGACATCACAGTATGCATATCCTTGTAGTGTGACATCACAGTATGCATTATCCTTGTACTGTGACATCACATTATGCATATCCTTGTAGTGTGACATCACAGTATGCATTATCCTTGTAGTGTGACATCACAGTTTGCATTATTCTTGTAGTGTGACATCACAGTATGCATTATCCTTATAGGGTGACATCACAGTATGCATTATCCTTGTGTTGTGACATCACAGTATACATTATCCTTGCAGTATGACATGTCAGCATGCTCTATCCATGTAGTTTGAAATTACACTATGCATTTTCCTTGTAGTCTGACATTACACTATGCATTATCCTTGTAGTGTGACATTACACTATGCATTATCCTTGTATTTTGACATCACAGTTTGCATTATCCTTGTAGTGTGACATCTCAGTATGCATTATCCTTGCAGTGTGACATCAGAGTTTGCATTATCCTTGTAGTGTGACATCACAGTATGCATTATCCTTGTAGTGTGACATTACACTATGCATTATCCTTGTAGTGTGACATCACAGTATGCATTATCCTTGCAGTGTGACAACAGAGTTTGCATTATCCTTGTAGTATGACATCTCAGTATGCATTATCCTTGTAGTGTGACATCACGGTGTACATTATCATTGCAGTATGACATGTCAGTATGCAGTATCCTTGTAGTGTGAAATTACACTATGCATTTTCCTTGTAGTGTGACATTACACTATGCATTATCCTTGTAGTGTGACATTACACTATGCATTTTTCTTGTAGTGTGACATCTCAGTATGCATTATCCTTGTAGTGTGACATCACAGTTTGCATTATCCCATTATCCTTGTAGTATGACATCTCAGAGTACATTATCCTTGTAGTGTGATATCACAGTATGCATTATCCTTGTAGTGTGACATCTCAGTTTGCAATATCCTTGTAGTGTGACATCATGTTATGCATTATCCTTGTAGCATGACATTGCAATATGCATTATCCTTGTAGTGTGACATCACAGTTTGCATTATCCTTGTAGTGTGACATCTCAGTATGCATTTTCCTTGTAGTGTGACATCACAGTTTGCATTATCCTTGTAGTGTGACATCACAGTATACATTATCCTTGTACTGTGACATCACAGTATGCATATCCTTGTAGTGTGACATCACAGTATGCATTATCCTTGTACTGTGACATCACATTATGCATATCCTTGTAGTGTGACATCACAGTATGCATTATCCTTGTAGTGTGACCTCACAGTTTGCATTATCCTTGTAGTTTGACATCTCAGTATGCATTTTCCTTGTAGTGTGACATCACAGTTTGCATTATCCTTGTAGTGTGACATCACAGTATACATTATCCTTGTACTGTGACATCACAGTATGCATATCCTTGTAGTGTGACATCACAGTATGCATTATCCTTGTACTGTGACATCACATTATGCATATCCTTGTAGTGTGACATCACACTATGCATTATCCTTGTAGTGTGACATCACAGTTTGCATTATTCTTGTAGTGTGACATCACAGTATGCATTATCTTTGCAGTGTGACATCTCAGTATGCATTATCTTTGTAGAGTGACATCACAGTATGCATTATCCTTGTGGTGTGACATTACACTATGCATATTTCTGGTAGTGTGACATCTCAGTATGCATTATCCTTGTAGTGTGACATCACAATTTGCATTATCCCATTATCCCATTATTATGGCAGCACGGTGGCTCAGTGTTTAGCGCTGCAACCTTGCAGCGCTGGGGTCCTGGGTTCGAATCCCACCAAGGACAACATCTGCAAGGAGTTTGTATGTTCTCCCTGTGTTTGCGTGGGTTTCCTCCGGGCACTCCGGTTTCCTCCCACATTCTAAAGACATACTGATAGGGAATTTAGATTGTGAGCCCCATCGGGGACAGTGATGATAATATGTGCAAATTGTAAAGCGCTGCGGAATATGTTAGCGCTATATAAAAAAAATAAAGATTATCCTTGTAGTATGACATCTCAGTGTGCAATATCCTTGTAGTGTGACATCACGTTATGCATTATCCTTGTAGCATGACATTACAATATGCATTATCCTTGTAGTGTGACATCACAGTTTGCATTATCCTTGTAGTGTGAAATCTCAGTATGCATTTTCCTTGTAGTGTGACATCACAGTATGCATTATCCTTGTACTGTGACATCACATTATGCATATCCTTGTAGTGTGACATCACAGTATGCATTATCCTTGTACTGTGACATCACATTATGCATATCCTTGTAGTGTGACATCACAGTATGCATTATCCTTGTAGTGTGACATCACAGTTTGCATTATCCTTGTAGTGTGACATCTCAGTATGCATTTTCCTTGTAGTGTGACATCACAGTTTGCATTATCCTTGTAGTGTGACATCACAGTATACATTATCCTTGTACTGTGACATCACAGTATGCATATCCTTGTAGTGTGACATCACAGTATGCATTATCCTTGTACTGTGACATCACAGTATGCAATATCCTTGTAGTGTGACATCACAGTTTGCATTATTCTTGTAGTGTGACATCACAGTTTGCATTATCCTTGTAGTGTGACATCTCAGTATGCATTTTCCTTGTAGTGTGACATCACAGTTTGCATTATCCTTGTAGTGTGACATCACAGTATACATTATCCTTGTACTGTGACATCACAGTATGCATATCCTTGTAGTGTGACATCACAGTATGCATTATCCTTGTACTGTGACATCACATTATGCATATCCTTGTAGTGTGACATCACACTATGCATTATCCTTGTAGTGTGACATCACAGTTTGCATTATTCTTGTAGTGTGACATCACAGTATGCATTATCCTTGTAGTGTGACATCACAGTTTGCATTATCCTTGTAGTGTGACATCTCAGTATGCATTTTCCTTGTAGTGTGACATCACAGTTTGCATTATCCTTGTAGTGTGACATCACAGTATACATTTTCCTTGTACTGTGACATCACAGTATGCATATCCTTGTAGTGTGACATCACAGTATGCATTATCCTTGTACTGTGACATCACATTATGCATATCCTTGTAGTATGACATCACACTATGCATTATATTTGTAGTGTGACATCACAGTTTGCATTATTCTTGTAGTGTGACATCACAGTATGCATTATCTTTGCAGTGTGACATCTCAGTATGCATTATCTTTGTAGAGTGACATCACAGTATGCATTATCCTTGTGGTGTGACATTACACTATGCATATTTCTGGTAGTGTGACATCTCAGTATGCATTATCCTTGTAGTGTGACATCACAGTTTGCATTATCCCATTATCCCATTATTATGGCAGCACGGTGGCTCAGTGGTTAGCGCTGCAGCCTTGCAGCGCTGGGGTCCTGGGTTCGAATCCCACCAAGGACAACATCTGCAAGGAGTTTGTATGTTCTCCCCGTGTTTGCGTGGGTTTCCTCCGGGCACTCCGGTTTCCTCCCACATTCTAAAGACATACTGATAGGGAATTTAGATTGTGAGCCCCATCGGGGACAGTGATGATAATATGTGCAAATTGTAAAGCGCTGCGGAATATGTTAGCGCTATATAAAAAAAATAAAGAAAAAAATAAAGATTATCCTTGTAGTATGACATCTCAGTGTGCAATATCCTTGTAGTGTGACATCACGTTATGCATTATCCTTGTAGCATGACATTACAATACGCATTATCCTTGTAGTGTGACATCACAGTTTGCATTATCCTTGTAGTGTGAAATCTCAGTATGCATTTTTCTTGTACTGTGACATCACAGTATGCATATCCTTGTAGTGTGACATCACAGTATGCATTATCCATGTAATGTGACATCACATTCTGCATATGCTTGTAGTGTGACATCACAGTATGCATTATCCTTGTAGTGTGACATCACAGTTTGCATTATCCTTGTAGTGTGACATCTCAGTATGCATTTTCCTTGTAGTGTGACATCACAGTTTGCATTATCCTGTAGTGTGACATCACAGTATACATTATCCTTGTACTGTGACATCACAGTATGCATATCCTTGTAGTGTGACATCACAGTATGCATTATCCTTGTACTGTGACATCACAGTATGCATTATCCTTGTACTGTGACATCACAGTATGCATTATCCTTGTGGTGTGACATCACAGTATACATTATCCTTGTAGTGTGACATTACTGTATGCATTATCCCTGTAGTATTAGTTCTCAGTATGCATTATCCTTGTAGTGTGACATTACAGTTTGCATTATCCTTGTAGTTTGACATCACAGTATACATTATCCTTGAAGTGTGACATTACTGTATGCATTATCCTTGTAGTATGACATCACAGTATGCATTATCCTGAGGAAGGAGCATAGCACTCTGAAACGCTCGTCGGGTGACGCTGGTACATTTTCTTATCTCCTCTCTCCATTATCGTTTTGGCCAAACTAGGTATGTTATTATACATGTATTGAGAGTTAATGGAGTGCTTCTACATGTTAGCACCGCCCTGTGCCATTTCATCTAATACTATTATCTATTTATTAATGGCATGAGGGTGCTTAGGTGTTTGTTTAAACACTATATATCTTTTTTTGCTGTGATTTACACTCTATTAGAGATGTTTGAAGTATGTGTCAGCGTCTTGGGCTTTTAGCCAATTTTCACATTGTGGTGTTTTGCCCTTTTCATCTGTATGCTTTTTATAATAAAGAATTTTCTTATGGATATTTCATAATAATTTTGGACTTGTTGTCGCTCTTTTTTTTGTGTGGTTTGTGTTCAACTATGCGATTAGTCCGTATTTTGGTCCATTACTCTGGCATCATATTTACTTAGTATTTGTTCCATGCATTTATATATTATGATATTGGTGCGTTTGTTGAATTGTTCTCTCATCTATGCATTATCCTTGTAGTGTGACATCACAGTATGCATTATCCTTGTAGTGTGACATTACAGTATGCATTATCCTTGTAGTATGACATCTCAGTATACATTATCCTTGTAGTGTGAAATTACACTATGCATTTTCCTTGTAGTGTGACATCACAGTATGCATTATCCTTGTAGTGTGACATTACAGTTGCATTATCCTTGTAGTGTGAAATTACTCTGCATTTTCCTTGTAGTGTGACATCACGGTATACATTATCCTTGTAGTGTGATATCACAGATTGCATTATACTTGTAGTCTGACATTACACTATGCATAATCCTTGTAGTCTGACATTAAACTATGCACACTCACATTTCTTGGTAGAATCATGCAGGATTGAAATTTTTGATCTTTTCTTACTCCACTCAACAGCCCAAACAAGTTTCTAAAAGGATGAGTTTGCAACTACTTTGCTTTTGAAGAAAATTCAAAACATTCATTATTCAATAGGGCCCAAACTATCAAAAACCAGCGGTTTGAATGAACACACATTTCTTGGTAGAGTCGTGCAGGACTGAAATTTTTGATGTTTTTCTACTCCTCTCATGAGCCCAAAAAAGACTCTAAAAGGATGAGTTTGCAACTACTTTACTTTTGGAGAAAATTCAAAACATTCATTATTCAATAGAGCCCAAAAGCAAAAAGCAGTGTTTTGAATGAACAATCACATATTCAAAACACTGCTTTTTTGCTTTTGGGCTCTTTTGAATAATGAATGTTTTGAATTTTCTCCAAAAGTAAAGTAGTTGCAAACTCATCCTTTTAGAGTCTTGTTTGGGCTCATGAGAGGAGTAGAAAAACATCAAAAATTTCAGTCCTGCATGATTCTACCAAGAAATGTGAGTGTTCATTCAAACCGCTGGTTTTTGATAGTTTGGGCCCTATTGAATAATGAATGTTTTGAATTTCCTCCAAAAGTAAAGTAGTTGCAAACTCATCCTTTTAGAAACTTGTTTGGGCTGTTGAGAGGAGTAAAAAACCATCAAAAATGTCAATCCAGCATGATTCTACCAAGAAATGTGATTCTTCATTCAAAACGCTGGTTTTTGCTATTGGGCTCTATTGAATAATGAATGTTTTGAATTTTCTCCAAAAGTAAAGTAGTTGCAAACTCATCCTTTTAGAAACTTGTTTGGGCTGTTGAGTGGAGTAACAAAAGATCAAAAATTTCAATCCTGCATGATTCTACCAAGAAATGTGAGTGTTCATTCAAACCGCTGGTTGTTGATATTTTGGGCCCTATTGAATAATGAATGTTTTGAATTTTCTCCAAAAGTAAAGTAGTTGCAAACTCATCCTTTTAGAAACTTGTTTGGGCTGTTGAGTGGAGTAAAGAAAGATCAAAAATTTCAATCCTGCATGATTCTACCAAGAAATGTGATTCTTCATTCAAAACGCTGGTTTTTGCTATTGGGCTCTATTGAATAATGAATGTTTTGAATTTTCTCCAAAAGTAAAGTAGTTGCAAACTCATCCTTTTAGAGACTTGTTTGGGCTCATGAGAGGAGTAGAAAAACATCAAAAATTTCAGTCCTGCATGATTCTACCAAGAAATGTGTGTTCATTCAAACCGCTGTTTTTTGATATTTTGGGCCCTATTGAATAATGAATGTTTTGAATTTTCTCCAAAAGTAAAGTAGTTGCAAACTCATCCTTTTAGAAACTTGTTTGGGCTGTTGAGAGGAGTAAAAAACCATCAAAAATTTCAATCCTGCATGATTCTACCAAGAAATGTGATTCTTCATTCAAAACCTGATTTTTGCTATTGGGCTCTATTGAATAATGAATGTTTTGAATTTTCTCCAAAAGTAAAGTAGTTGCAAACTCATGCTTTTAGAGACTTGTTTGGGCTCATGAGAGGAGTAGAAAAACATCAAAAATTTCAGTCTTGCATGATTCTACCAAGAAATGTGTGTTAATTGAAACCGCTTGTTTTGATAGTTTGGGCCCTATTGAATAATGAATGTTTTGAATTTTCTCCAAAAGTAAAGTAGTTGCAAACTCAGCCTTTTAGAAACTTGTTTGGGCTGATGAGAGGAGTAAAAAACCATCAAAAATTTCAATACTGCATGATTCTACCAAGAAATGTGATTCTTCATTCAAAACGCTGGTTTTTGCTATTGGGCTCTATTGAATAATGAATGTTTTGAATTTTCTCCAAAAGTAAAGTAGTTGCAAACTCATCGTTTTAGAGACTTGTTTGGGCTCATGAGAGGAGTAGAAAAACATCAAAAATTTCAGTCCTGCACGATTCTACCAAGAAATGTGTGTTCATTCAGACCGCTGGTTTTTGATATTTTGGGCCCTATTGAATAATGAATGTTTTGAATTTTCTCCAAAAGTAAAGTAGTTGCAAACTCATCCTTTTAGAAACTTGTTTGGGCTGTTGAGAGGAGTAAAAAACCATCAAAAATTTCAATCCTGCATGATTCTACCAAGAAATGTGATTCTTCATTCAAAACCTGATTTTTGCTATTGGGCTCTATTGAATAATGAATGTTTTGAATTTTCTCCAAAAGTAAAGTAGTTGCAAACTCATGCTTTTAGAGACTTGTTTGGGCTCATGAGAGGAGTAGAAAAACATCAAAAAATTCAGTCCTGCATGATTCTACCAAGAAATGTGTGTTCATTGAAACCGCTGGTTTTTGATAGTTTGGGCCCTATTGAATAATGAATGTTTTGAATTTTCTCCAAAAGTAAAGTAGTTGCAAACTCATCCTTTTAGAAACTTGTTTGGGCTGTTGAGAGGAGTGAAAAACCATCAAAAATTTCAATCCTGCATGATTCTACCAAGAAATGTGATTCTTCATTCAAAACGCTGGTTTTTGCTATTGGGCTCTATTGAATAATGAATGTTTTGAATTTTCTCCAAAAGCAAAGTAGTTGCAAACTCATCCTTTTAGAGACTTGTTTGGCTCATGCTGAGGAGTAGAAAAACATCAAAAATTTCAGTCCTGCATGATTCTACCAAGAAATGTGTGTTCATTCAAACCGCTGTTTTTTTGATATTTTGGGCCCTATTGAATAATGAATGTTTTGAATTTTCTCCAAAAGTAAAGTAGTTGCAAACTCATCCTTTTAGAAACTTGTTTGGGCTGTTGAGATGAGTAAAAAACCATCCAAAATTTCAATCCTGCATGATTCTACCAAGAAATGTGATTCTTCATTCAAAACCTGATTTTTGCTATTGGGCTCTATTGAATAATGAATGTTTTGAATTTTCTCCAAAAGTAAAGTAGTTGCAAACTCATCCTTTTAGAAACTTGTTTGGGCTGTTGAGAGGAGTAAAAAACCATCAAAAATTTCAATCCTGCATGATTCTACCAAGAAATGTGATACTTCATTCAAAACGCTGGTTTTTGCTACTGGGCTCTATTGAATAATGAATGTTTTGCATTTTCTCCAAAAGTAAAGTAGTTGCAAACTCATTCTTTTAGAGTCTTGTTTGGGCTCATGAGAGGAGTAGAAAACCATCAAAAATTTCAGTCCTGCACGATTCTACCAAGAAATGTGAGTATTCATTCAAACCGCTGGTTTTTGATATTTTGGGCCCTATATAATAATGAATGATTTGAATTTTCTCCAAAAGTAAAGTAGTTGCAAACTCATCCTTTTAGAAACTTGTTTGGGCTGTTGAGAGGAGTAAAAATCCATCAAAAATTTCAATCCTGCATGATTCTACCAAGAAATGTGATTCTTCATTCAAAACCTGATTTTTGCTATTGGGCTCTATTGAATAATGAATGTTTTGAATTTTCTCCAAAAGTAAAGTAGTTGCAAACTCATCCTTTTAGAGTCTTGTTTGGGCTCATGAGAGGAGTAGAAAAACATCAAAAATTTCAGTCCTGCACGATTCTACCAAGAAATGTGAGTGTTCATTCAAACCGCTGGTTTTTGATATTTTGGGCCCTATTGAATAATGAATGTTTTGAATTTTCTCCAAAAGTAAAGTAGTTGCAAACTCATCCTTTTAGAAACTTGTTTGGGCTGTTGAGAGGAGTAAAAAACCATCAAAAATTTCAATCCTGCATGATTCTACCAAGAAATGTGATTCTTCATTCAAAACCTGATTTTTGCTATTGGGCTCTATTGAATAATGAATGTTTTGAATTTTCTCCAAAAGTAAAGTAGTTGCAAACTCATCATTTTAGAGTCTTGTTTGGGCTCATGAGAGGAGTAGAAAAACATCAAAAATTTCAGTCCTGCACGATTCTACCAAGAAATGTGAGTATTCATTCAAACCGCTGGTTTTTGATATTTTGGGCCCTATTGAATAATGAATGTTTTGAATTTTCTCCAAAAGTAAAGTACTTGCAAACTCATCCTTTTAGAAACTTGTTTGGGCTGTTGAGCGGAGTAAAAAACCATCAAAAATTTCAATCCTGCATGATTCTACCAAGAAATGTGATTCTTCATTCAAAACGTTGGTTTTTGCTACTGGGCTCTATTGAATAATGAATGTTTTGAATTTTCTCCAAAAGTAAAGTAGTTGCAAACTCATCCTTTTAGAGTTTTGTTTGGGCTCATGAGATGAGTAGAAAAACATCAAAAATTTCAGTCCTGCACGATTCTACCAAGAAATGTGAGTGTTCATTCAAACCGCTGGTTTTTGATATTTTGGGCCCTATTGAATAATGAATGTTTTGAATTTTCTCCAAAAGTAAAGTAGTTGCAAACTCATCCTTTTAGAAACTTGTTTCGGCTGTTGAGAGGAGTAAAAAACCATCAAAAATTTCAATCCTGCATGATTCTACCAAGAAATGTGATTCTTCATTCAAAACGCTGGTTTTTGCTATTGGGCTCTATTTAATAATGAATGTTTTGAATTTTCTCCAAACGTAAAGTAGTTGCAAACTCATCCTTTTAGAGACTTGTTTGGCTCATGCTGAGGAGTAGAAAAACATCAAAAATTTCAGTCCTGCATGATTCTACCAAGAAATGTGTGTTCATTCAAACCGCTGGTTTTTGATATTTTGGGCCCTATTGAATAATGAATGTTTTGAATTTTCTCCAAAAGTAAAGTAGTTGCAAACTCATCTTTTTAGAAACTTGTTTGGGCTGTTGAGAGGAGTAAAAAACCATCAAAAATTTCAATCCTGCATGATTCTACCAAGAAATGTGATTCTTCATTCAAAACCTGATTTTTGCTATTGGGTTCTATTGAATAATGAATGTTTTGAATTTTCTCCAAAAGTAAAGTAGTTGCAAACTCATCCTTTTAGAGACTTGTTTGGGCTCATGAGAGGAGTAGAAAAACATCAAAAATTTCAGTCCTGCACGATTCTACCAAGAAATGTGTGTTCATTCAAACCGCTGGTTTTTGATATTTTGGGCCCTATTGAATAATGAATGTTTTGAATTTTCTCCAAAAGTAAAGTAATTGCAAACTCATCCTTTTAGAAACTTGTTTGGGCTGTTGAGAGGAGTAAAAAACCATCAAAAATTTCAATCCTGCATGATTCTACCAAGAAATGTGATTCTTCATTCAAAACGCTGGTTTTTGCTACTGGGCTCTATTGAATAATGAATGTTTTGCATTTTCTCTAAAAGTAAAGTAGTTGCAAACTTATCCTTTTAGAGTCTTGTTTGGGCTCATGAGAGGAGTAGAAAAACATCAAAAATTTCAGTCCTGCACGATTCTACCAAGAAATGTGAGTGTTCATTCAAACCGCTGGTTTTTGATATTTTGGGCCCTATTGAATAATGAATGTTTTGAATTTTCTCCAAAAGTAAAGTAGTTGCAAACTCATCCTTTTAGAAACTTGTTTGGGCTGTTGAGAGGAGTAAAAATCCATCAAAAATTTCAATCCTGCATGATTCTACCAAGAAATGTGATTCTTCATTCAAAACCTGATTTTTGCTATTGGGCTCTATTGAATAATTAATGTTTTGAATTTTCTCCAAAAGTAAAGTAGTTGCAAACTCATCCTTTTAGAGTCTTGTTTGGGCTCATGACAGGAGTAGAAAAACATCAAAAATTTCAGTCCTGCACGATTCTACCAAGAAATGTGAGTGTTCATTCAAACCGCTGGTTTTTGATATTTTGGGCCCTATTGAATAATGAATGTTTTGAATTTTCTAAAAAAGTAAAGTAGTTGCAAACTCATCCTTTTAGAAACTTGTTTGGGCTGTTGAGAGGAGTAAAAAACCATCAAAAATTTCAATCCTGCATGATTCTACCAAGAAATGTGATTCTTCATTCAAAACCTGATTTTTGCTATTGGGCTCTATTGAATAATGAATGTTTTGAATTTTCTCCAAAAGTAAAGTAGTTGCAAACTCATCCTTTTAGAGTCTTGTTTGGGCTCATGAGAGAAGTAGAAAAACATCAAAAATTTCAGTCCTGCACGATTCTACCAAGAAATGTGAGAGTTCTTTCAAACCGCTGGTTTTTGATATTTTGGGCCCTATTGAATAATGAATGTTTTGAATTTTCTCCAAAAGTAAAGTAGTTGCAAACTCATCCTTTTAGAAACTTGTTTGGGCTGTTGAGAGGAGTAAAAAACCATCAAAAATTTCAATCCTGCATGATTCTAACAAGAAATGTGATTCTTCATTCAAAACCTGATTTTTGCTATTGGGCTCTATTGAATAATGAATGTTTTGAATTTTCTCCAAAAGTAAAGTAGTTGCAAACTCATCCTTTTAGAGTCTTGTTTGGGCTCATGAGAGGAGTAGAAAAACATCAAAAATTTCAGTCCTGCACCATTCTACCAAGAAATGTGAGTATTCATTCAAACCGCTGGTTTTTGATATTTTGGGCCCTATTGAATAATGAATGTTTTGAATTTTCTCCAAAAGTAAAGTAGTTGCAAACTCATCCTTTTAGAAACTTGTTTGGGCTGTTGAGAGGAGTAAAAAACCATCAAAAATTTCAATCCTGCATGATTCTACCAAGAAATGTGATTCTTCATTCAAAACCTGATTTTTGCTATTGGGCTCTATTGAATAATGAATGTTTTGAATTTTCTCCAAAAGTAAAGTAGTTGCAAACTCATCCTTTTAGAGTCTTGTTTGGGCTCATTAGAGGAGTAGAAAAACATCAAAAATTTCAGTCCTGCATGATTCTACCAAGAAATGTGAGTATTCATTCAAACCGCTGGTTTTTGATATTTTGGGCCCTATTGAATAATGAATGTTTTGAATTTTCTCCAAAAGTAAAGTAGTTGCAAACTCATCCTTTTAGAAACTTGTTTGGGCTGTTGAGAGGAGTAAAAACCCATAAAAAATTTCAATCCAGCATAATTCTACCAAGAAATGTAATTCTTCATTCAAAACCTGATTTTTGCTATTGGGCTCTATTGAATAATGAATATTTTGAATTTTCTCCAAAAGTAAAGTAGTTGCAAACTCATCCTTTTATAGTCTTGTTTGGGCTCATGAGAGGAGTAGAAAAACATCAAAAATTTCAGTCCTGCACGATTCTACCAAGAAATGTGAGTATTCATTCAAACCACTGGTTTTTGATATTTTGGGCCCTATTGAATAATGAATGTTTTGAATTTTCTCCAAAAGTAAAGTAGTTGCAAACTCATCCTTTTAGAAACTTATTTGGGCTGTTGAGAGGAGTAAAAAAACCATCAAAAATTTCAATCCAGCATAATTCTACCAAGAAATGTAATTCTTCATTCAAACCTGATTTTTGCTATTGGGCTCTATTGAATAATGAATATTTTGAATTTTCTCCAAAAGTAAAGTAGTTGCAAACTCATCCTTTTATAGTCTTGTTTGGGCTGTTGAGTGGAGTAGAAAAACATCAAAAATTTCAGTCCTGCATGATTCTACCAAGAAATGTGAGTGTTCATTCAAACCGCTGGTTTTTGATATTTTGGGCCCTATTGAATAATGAATGTTATGAATTTTCTCCAAAAGTAAAGTAGTTGCAATAATTTACTCCGAACTAAATTTAATTTTACTACTAATGACTTTCAGTTTCTATCTAACTTAAAGAAACTCATTAAGAAGCTTTTAAGAAAAAGGACTTTTATAACAGATTCCACAAGCTCACTGATTTGTAATCCCGGCAACAAATATTATTGGAAGTCGAGAAATATTTATGATTTTCTTAATTCTAGCAATACTCCAGAAAAAACTACTTTTATGCTTAACTGGGAAAAGGACCTCAACATTTCGAGAACTCAACAACAATGGTCTAAAGCACTGAAATCAACATACTCGTCTAACATATGTGCTAATCTTCACGAATCATTCTTCAAAATCCTGTCCAGATGGTACTTTACCCCCTTTAAACTAGCAAAAATCTTTCCTGGTAGATCCCCGGATTGCTGGAGAAATTGTGGTGAAGTAGGTAGCTTACTCCACATGATCTGGGATTGTTCAAAAATCAGACCTTTATGGTCCGAAATTTCTGATTTAATTAACAAGATCACAAGTAGTGTGATAATGCAAACTGTGATGTCACACTACAAGGATACTGCATATTGCAATGTCATGCTACAAGGATAATGCATACTGTGATATCACACTACAAGGAAAATGCAAACTGCGATGTCACACTACAAGGATAATGCATAGTGTGATGTCACACTACAAAGATAATGCATACTGAGATGTCACACTACAAGGATAATGCATACTGTAATGTCACACTACAAGGATAATGCATAGTGTGATGTCACACTACAAGGATATTGCACACTGAGATGTCACTACAAGGATAATAGGATAATGCAAACTGTGATGTCACACTACAAGGATAATGCATACTGAGATGTCACACTACAAGAAAAATGCAAAGTGTAATGTCACACTACAAGGATAATGCATAGTGTAATGTCACACTACAAGGAAAATGCATAGTGTAATTTCACACTACAAGGATGCTGCATACTGACATGTCATACTGCAATGAAAATGTATACCGTGATGTCACACTACAAGGATAATGCATACTGAGATGTCAGACTGCAAGGATAATGCATACTGTAATGTCACACTACAAGGATAATGCATACGGTAATGTCACACTACAAGGATAATGCATACTGTAATGTCACACTACAAGGATAATGCATACTGTGAATTCACACTACAAGGATAATGTATACTGAGATGTCACACTACAAGGATAATGCAAACTTTGATGTCATACTACAAGGATAATGCATACTGTGACGTCACACAACAAGGATAATGCATAGTGTAATGTCACACTACAAGCATAATGCATACTGTGATGACACACTACAAGGATAATGCATAGTGTATTGTCACACTACAATGATAATGCATACTGTGATGTCACACTACAAGGATAATGAATAGTGTAATTTCACACTACAAGGACAGTGCACACTGACATGTCATACTGCAAGGATAATGCAAAATGTGATGTCACACTACAAGGATAATGCATAGTGTAATGTCACACTACAAGGATAATGCATACTGTGATGACACACTACAAGGATAATGCATAGTGTATTGTCACACTACAAGGATAATGCATACTGTGATGTCACACTACAAGGATAATGAATAGTGTAATTTCACACTACAAGGACAGTGCACACTGACATGTCATACTGCAAGGATAATGCAAAATGTGATGTCACACTACAAGGATAGTTCATACTGTGATGTCACACTACAAGGAAAATGAATACTGAGATGTCACACTACAAGGATAATGTAAACTGTGATGTCACACCACAAGGATAATGCATAGTGTAATGTCACACTACAAGGATAATGCATACTGTGTCACACAACAAGGAAAATGCAAACTAACTGTGATGTCACACTGCAAGGATAATGCATACTGAGATGTCACACTACAAGGATAATGTATACTGAGATGTCACGCTACAAGGATAATGCATACTGAGATGTCACACTACAAGGAAAATTCAAACTGTGATGTCACACTGCAAGTATAATGCATAGTGTAATTTCAAACTACAATGATAATGCATACTGACATGTCACACTACAAGGATAATGCAAACTGTGATGTCACACTACAAGGATAATGCATACTGAGATGTCACACTACAAGGATAATGCATAGTGTAATGTCATACTACAAGGATAATGTATACTGTGATGACACACTACACAGATAATGCATAGTGTATTGTCACACTACAAGGATAATGCATAGTGTATTGTCACACTACAAGGATAATGCATAGTGTAATGTCAGACTACAAGTATAATGCATACTGTGATGTCACACTAAAAGGAAAATGCATAGTGTAATTTCATACTACAAGGATAGTGCATACTGACATGTCATACTGCAAGGATAATGTGTACTGTGATGTCACACTACAAGGATATTTCAAACTTTGATGTCATACTACAAGGATAATGCATACTGTGATGTCACACTACAAGGATAATGCATACTGTAAGGTCACACTACAAGGATAATGTATACTGTATTGTCACACTACAAGGTTAATGCAAACTGTTATGTCACTACAAGGATAATGCATAGTGTAATGTCATACTACAAGGATAATGTGTACTGTGATTACACACTACAAGGATAATGCATACTGTAATGTCACACTACGAAGATAATATATACTGAGATGTCACACTAAGGATAATGCATACTGTGATGTCACACTACAAGGATAATGCATAGTGCAATGTCACACTACAAGAATAATGCATATTGTAATGTCATACTACAAGGATAATGTATACTGTGCTGTCACTCTACAAGGATAATGCATACTGTAATGTCACACTACAAGGATAATGCATACTGTAATGTCACACTATGAAGATAATGTATACTGAGATGTCACACTACAAGGATAATGCAAACTGTGATGTCACACTACAAGGATAATGCATACTGAGATGTCACACTACAAGGATAATGCATACTGTGATGTCACACTACTAGAATAATGCAAACTGTGATGTCACACTACAAGGATAATGCATACTGTGATGTCACACTACAAGGATATGCATAATGTGATGTCACAGTACAAGGATAATGTATACTGTGATGTCACACTACAAGGATATGAATACTGTGATGTCACAGTACAAGGATAATGTATACTGTGATGTCACACTACAAGGATAATGCAAACTGTGATGTCACACTACAAGGATAATGCGTATTGTAATGTCATGCTACAAGGATAATGCATACTGTAATGTCACACTACGAAGAGAATGTATACTGAGATGTCACACTACAAGGATAATGCAAACTGTGATGTCACACTACAAGGATATTGCATAGTGTGATGTCACACTACAAGGATAATGCATACTGTGATATCACACTACAAGGATAATGTATACTGAGATGTCACACTACAAGGATAAAGCAAACTGCGATGTCACACTACAAGGATAATGCATAGTGTGATGTCACACTACAAAGATAATGCATACTGAGATGTCACACTACAAGGATAATGCATACTGTAATGTCACACTACAAGGATAATGCATAGTGTGATGTCACACTACAAGGATATTGCATACTGAGATGTCAAAATACAAGGATAGTGCAAACTGTGATGTCACACTACAAGGATGATGCACACTGTGATGTCACACTACATGGATAATGCATACTGTGATGTCACACTACAAGGATAATGCAAACTTTGATGTCATACTACAAGGATAATGCATACTGTGATGTCAAGCTACAAGGATAATGCATACTGTGACGTCACTACAAGGATAATGCATAGTGTAATGTCACACTACAAGGATAATGAATACTGTAATGTTAAACTACAAGGATAATGCAAACTGTGATGTCACACTACAAGGATAATGCATACTGTGATGGCACACTACAAGGATAATCTATACTGTGATGTCACACTACAACGATAATGCATAGTGTAATGTCACACTACAAGGATAATGCATATTGTAATGTCATACTACAAGGATAGTGTATACTATGATGTCACACTACAAGGATAATGCATACTGTGATGTCACACTACAAGGATAATGCATAGCGTCTCCACAAGATAAATAGACATGCTGCGGTCAGGAAAGATGCACTGCATGTCCAGATACGCAGGGCCGACGGATGCAGCCCTGCACGCATAGTGGAGACGGGATTTCATGAAATCCCCTCCAATATGCTGTAACATTTTTATGCTGCAGCTGTACGCAGCGTCCAATCCACAGCAAATAGTGAATGTTTCCGGACCATGGAAACATACCCTAAAAGTGTATACTGAGACATCACACTACAAGGATAATGCATACTGTGATGTCACACTACAAGGATAACGCAAACTGTGATGTCACACTACAAGGATAATGCAAACTGTGATGTCACACTACAAGGATAATGCATACTGTGATGTCACACTACAAGAATAATGCATACTAAGCTGTCACACTACAAGGATAATGTATACTGAGATGTCACACTACAAGGATAATGTATACTGAGATGTCACAGTACAAGGATAATGCAAACTGTGATGTCACACTACAAGGATAATGTATACTGACAAGTCACACTACAAGGATAATGCATACTGAGTTGTCACACTACAAGGATAATGCATACTGTGATGTTACACTAAAGGATAATGTATACTGAGATGTCACACTACCAGGATAATGCATTCTGAGATGTCACACTACAAGGATAATGCAAACTATGATGTCACACTAAAGGATAATGTATACTGAGATGTCACACTACAAGGATGATGCAAACTGCGATGTCACACTACAAGGATAATGCATAGTGTGATGTCACACTACAAAGATAATGCATACTGAGATGTCACACTACACTGATAATGCATACTGAGATGTCACACTACAAGGATAATGCATACTGTAATGTCACACTACAAGGATAATGCATAGTGTGATGTCACACTACAAGGATATTGCATACTGAGATGTCACACTACAAGGATAATGCAAACTGTGATGTCACACTACACGTATAATGCATACTGTGATGTCACACTACAAGGATAATGCAAACTGTAATGTCATACTACAAGGATAATGCATAGTGTGATGTCACACTACAAGGATAATGCATACTGTAATGTCATACTACAAGGATAATGCTTACTGTGATGTCACACTACAAGGATAATGCATACTGAGATGTCACAATACAAGGATAATGCATACTGTGATGTCACACTACAAGAATAATGCAAACTGTGATGTCACACTACAAGGATAATGCATACTGTGATGTCACACTACAACAATATGCATAATGTGATGTCACACTACAAGGATATGCATACTGTGATGTCACAGTACAGGGATAATGTATACTGTGATGTCACACTACAAGGATAATGCAAACTGTGATGTCACACTACAAGGATAATGCATACTGAGATGTCACTACAAGGATAATGCAAACTGTGATGTCACACTACAAGGATAATGCATATTATAATGTCATACTACAAGGATAATGCATAGTGTGATGTCACACTACAAGGATAATGCATACTGTAATGTCATACTACAAGGATAATGCTTACTGTAATGTCACACTACAAGGATAATGCAAATTGTGATGTCACACTACAAGGATAATGCATACTGTGATGTCACACTATAAGGATAAGGTATACTGAGATGTCACACTACAAGGATAATGTATACTGAGATGTCACACTACAAGGATAATGCATACTGAGATGTCACAATACAAGGATAATGCAACTGTAATGTCACACTACAAGGATAATGCAAACTGTGATGTCAGACTACAAGGATAATACATACTGTGATGTCACACTACAAGGATAATGCATACTGTGATGTCACACTACAAGGAAAATGCATAGAGTAATTTCACACTACAAGGATAATGCAACTGTAATGTCACACTACAAGGATAATGCATACTGTGATGTCACACTACAAGGAAAATGCATAGTGTAATTTCACACTACAAGGATAATGTATACTGAGATGTCATACTACAAGGATAATGCATACTGTAATGTCACACTACAAGGATAATGCATACTGTCATGTCACACTACTAGGATAATGCATACTGTGATGTCATACTACAAGGATAATGCATACAGTAATGTCACACTACAAGGAAAATGTATACTGTGATGTCAAACAACAAGGATAATGCAAACTGTAATGTCACACTACAAGGATAATGCATACTGAGAACTAATACTACAAGGATAATGCATACTGTGATGTCACACTGCATGGATAATGCATACTGTGATGTCAGACTACAAGAATAATGCATAGTGTAATGTCACACTACAAGGATAATGCATACTGTGATGTCACACTACAAGGATAATGCAAACTCTGATGTCACACTACAAGGACAATGCATACTGAGATGTCACACTACAAGGATAATGCAAACTGTGATGTCACAATACAAGGATAATATATAGTGTAATGTCACACTACAAGGATAATGCAAACTGTGATGTCACACTACAAGGATAATGCGTATTGTAATGTCATGCTACAAGGATATTTCATACTGTGATATCACACTACAAGGATAATGTATACTGAGATGTCAAACTACAAGGATAATGCAAACTGCGATGTCACACTACAAGGATAATGCATAGTGTGATGTCACACTACAAAGACAATGCATACTGAGATGTCACACTACAAAGATAATGCATACTGAGATGTCACAGTACAAGGATAATGCAAACTGTGATGTCACACTACACGGATAATGCATACTGTGATGTCACACTACAAGGATAATGCATACTGTAATGTCATACTACAAGGATAATGCATAGTGTGATGTCACACTACAAGGATAATGCATACTGATATATAACAATACAAGGATAATGCAACTGTAATGTCACACTACAAGGATAATGCAAACTGTGATGTCACACTACAAGGATAATGCATACTGTAATGTCACACTACAAGGATAATGCAAACTGTGATGTCACACTACAAGGATAATGCATACTGTGATGTCACACTATAAGGATAAGGTATACTGAGATGTCACACTACAAGGATAATGCATACTGTAATGTCATACTACAAAGATAATGCATAGTGTGATGTCACACTACATGGATAATACATACTGTAATGTCACACTACAAGGAAAATGCAAACTGTGATGTCACACTACAAGGATAATGCATACTGTGATGTCACACTATAAGGATAAGGTATACTGAGATGTCACACTACAAGGATAATGTATACTGAGATGTCACACTACAAGGATAATGCATACTGTGATGCCACACTACAAGGATAATGCATACTGTGATGTCACACTACAAGAATAATGTAAACTGATATGTCACAATACAAGGATAATGTATACTGTGATGACACACTACAAGGATAATGCAAACTGTGATGTCACACTACATGGATAATGCATACTGTGATGTCACACTACATGGATAATGCATACTGAGATGTCACACTACATGGATAATGCATACTGTGATGTCACACTACAAGGATAATGCATACTGAGATGTCACACTACAAGGATAATGCAAACTTTGATGTCACACTGCAAGGACAATGCATACTGTGATGTTACACTACAAGGATAATGCAAACTGTGATGTCACACTACGTGGATAATGCATACTGTGATGTCACACTACAAGGATAATGCATACTGAGATGTCACACTACAAGGATAATGCATAGTGTGATTTCACACTACAAGGATAATGTATACTGAGATGACACACTACAAGGATAATGCAAACTGTGATGTCACACTACACGGATAATGCATACTGTGATGTCACACTACAAGGATAATGCATACTGAGATGTCACACTACAAGGATAATGTATACTGAGATGTCACACTACAAGGATAATGTATACTGAGATGTCACACTACAAGGATAATGTATACTGAGATGTCACACTACAAGGATAATGCATAGTGTGATGTCACACAACAAGGATAATTTATACTGAGATGTCACACTACAAGGATAATGCATACTGTAATGTCACACTACAAGGATAATGCAAACAGTGATGTCACACTACAAAGATAATGTATATTGTGATGTCACACTACAAGGATAATGCATAGTGTGATGTCACACAACAAGGATAATTTATACTGAGATGTAACACTACAATGATAAGGCATACTGAGATGTCATACTACACAGATAATGCAAACAGTGATGTCACACTACAAAGATAATGTATATTGTGATGTCACACTACAAGGATAATGCATAGTGTGATGTCACACTACAAGGATAATGTATACTGAGATGTCACACTACAAGGATAATGTATACTGAGGTGTCACAGTACAAGGATAATGCAAACTGTGATGTCACACTACAAGGATAATGTATACTGAGAAGTCACACTACAAGGATAATGCATACTGAGATGTCACACTACAAGGATAATGCATACTGTGATGTCACACTAAAGGATAATGTATATTTTGGAGAAAATTCAAAACATTCATTATTCAATAGAGCCCAAAAACAAAAAGAAGTGTTTTGAATGAACAATCACATTTCTTGGTAGAATCATGCAGGATTGAAATTTTTGATCTTTTTTTACTCCTCTCATGAGCCCAAACAAAACTCTAAAAGGAGGAGTTTGCAACTACTTTACTTTTGGAGAAAATTCAAAACATTCATTATTCAATATAGCCCAAAAGCAAAAAGCAGTGTTATTCTTGTAGTGTGACATCACAGTTTGCATTATCCTTGTAGTGTGACATCTCAGTCTGCATTATACTTTTAGTGTGAAATTTCTCTATGCATTTTCCTTGTAGTGTGACATCTCAGTCTGCATTATCCTTTTAGCGTGAAATTACTCTATGCATTATCCTTGTAGTGTGACATCTCAATATGCATTATCCTTGTAGTGTGACATCACAGTTTGCATTATCCTTGTGGTGTGACATCTCAGTATACATTATCCTTATAGTGTGACTTCACACTATGCATTATCCTTGTACTATGACATCACAGTTTGCATTATCCTGGTAGTGTGACATCTCCGTATACATTATCCTTTAGTGTGACATCACAGTATGCATTATCCTTGTAGTGTGACATCTCAGTATGCATTATCCTGGTAGTGTGACATCTCAGTATACATTATCCTTTAGTGTGACATCACAGTATGCATTATCCTTGTAGTGTGACATCTCAGTATGCATTATCCTTGTAGTGTGACTTCTCAGTATACATTATCCTTGTAGTGTGACATCACAGTTTGCATTATCCTTGTGGTGTGACATCTCAGTATACATTATCCTTGTAGTGTGATATCACACTATACATTATCCTTGTAGTGTGACATCACAGTATATATTATCCTTGTAGTGTGACATTACTGTATGCATTATCCGTGTAGTATGACAACTCAGTATGCCTTATCATTGTAGTGTTACATCTCAGTATACATTATCCTTGTAGTGTGACATCACAATTTGCATAATCCTTGTAGTGTGACATCTCAGTATACATTATCCTTGTAGTGTGACATTTCAGAATACATTATCCTTGTAGTGTGACAGCTCAGTATGCATTATCCTTGTATTGTGACATCACAGTTTGCATTATCCTTGTAGATTGACATTACAGGATGCATTATCCTTGTAGTGTGACATCTCAGTATACATTATCCTTGTGGTGTGACATCACACTATGCATTATCCTTGTAGTGTGACATCTCAGTATACATTATCCTTGTAGTGTGACATCTCATTATACATTATCCTTGTAGTGTGACATCTCAGTATACATTATACTTGCAGTGTGACATCACACTATGCATTATCCTTGTAGTGTGACATCTCAGTATGCATTATCCTTTTAGTGTGACATCACAGTATGCATTATCCGTGTAGTGTGACATCACAGTTTGCATTATCCTTGTAGTGTGACATCTCAGTATACATTATCCTTGTAGTGTGACATCACACTATGCATTATCCTTGTAGTGTGACATCTCAGTATGCATTATCCTTGTAGTGTGACATCACAGTATGCATTATCCACGTAGTGTGACATCACAGTTTGCATTGTCCTTGTAGTGTGACATCAAAGTTTGCATTATCCTTATAGTGTGACATCTCAGTATGCATTATCCTTGTAGTGTGACATCACAGTATGCATTATCCATGTAGTGTGACATCTCAGTATGCATTATCCATGTAGTGTGACATCACATTATGCATTATCCATGTAGTGTGACATCACAGTTTGCATTATCCTTGTAGTGTGACATCACAGTATGCATTATCCTTGTAGTGTGACATCTAAGTTTGCATTATCCTTGTAGTGTGACATCACAGTATGCATTATCCTTGTAGTGTGACATCTAAGTTTGCATTATCCTTGTATTGTGACATCACAGTATGTATTATCCTTGTAGTGTGACATCTCAGTAGACATTATCCTAATAGTGTGACATCACAGTATGCATTATCCTTGTAGTGTGACTTTACAGTATGCATTATCCTTGTAGTGTGACATTACAGTATGCATTATCCTTGCAGTCTGACATCACAGAATGCATTATCCTTGTAGTATGACATCTCAGTATGCACTATCCTTGTAGTGTGACATCACGGTATACATTATCATTGCAGTATGACATGTCAGTATGCAGTATCCTTGTAGTGTGAAATTACACTATGCATTTTCCTTGTAGTATGACATTGCACTATGCATTATCCTTGTAGTGTGACATTGCACTATGCATTTTTCTTGTAGTGTGACATCTCAGTATGCATTATCCTTGTAGTGTGACATCACAGTTTGCATTATCCTATTATCCTTGTAGTGTGACATCTCAGTGTACATTATCCTTGTAGTGTGATATCACAGTATGCATTATCCTTGTAGTGTGACATCGCAGTTTGCATTATCCTTGTAGTGTGACATCACACAATGCATTATCCTTGTAGTGTGACATTACAGTATGCATTATCCTTGTAGTGTGACATCGCAGTTTGCACTATCCTTGTAGTGTGACATCACACAATGCATTTTCTTTGTAGTGTGACATCACGCTATGCATTATCCTTGTAGTGTGACATCGCAGTTTGCATTATCCTTGTAGTGTGATATCACAGTATGCATTATCCTTGTAGCATGACATTACAGTACTCATTATCCTTGTATTGTGACATCACAGTTTGCATTATCCTTGTAGTGTGACATCACAGAATACATTATCCTTGTACTGTGACATCACAGTATGCATATCCTTGTAGTGTGACATCACAGTATTCATTATCCTTGTAGTGTGACATCACAGTATATATTATCCTTGTACTGTGACATCACAGTATGCATATCCTTGTAGTGTGACATCAAAGTATGCATTATCCTTGTACTGTGACATCACATTATGCATATCCTTGTAGTGTGACATCACAGTATGCATTATCCTTGTAGTGTGACATCACAGTTTGCATTATCCTTGTAGTGTGACATCTCAGTATGCATTTTCCTTGTAGTGTGACATCACAGTTTGCATTATCCTTGTAGTGTGACATCACAGTATACATTATCATTGTACTGTGACATCACAGTATGCATATCCTTGTAGTGTGACATCGCAGTATGCATTATCCTTGTACTGTGACATCACATTATGCACATCCTTGTAGTGTGACATCACAGTATGCATTATCCTTGTAGTGTGACATCACAGTTTGCATTATTCTTGTAGTGTGACATCACAGTATGCATTATCCTTATAGAGTGACATCATAGTATGCATTATCCTTGTGGTGTGACATCACAGTATACATTATCCTTGCAGTATGACATGTCAGCATGCTCTATCCATGTAGTTTGAAATTACACTATGCATTTTCCTTGTAGTCTGACATTACACTATGCATTATCCTTGTAGTGTGACATTACACTATGCATTATCCTTGTATTGTGACATCACAGTTTGCATTATCCTTGTAGTGTGACATCTCAGTATGCATTATCCTTGCAGTGTGACATCAGAGTTTGCATTATCCTTGTAGTGTGACATCACAGTATGCATTATCCTTGTAGTGTGACATCTCAGTATGCATTATCCTTGCAGTGTGACATCAGAGTTTGCATTATCCTTGTAGTGTGACATCACAGTTTGCATTATCCTTGTAGTGTGACATCACAGTATGCATTATCCTTGCAGTGTGACAACAGAGTTTGCATTATCCTTGTAGTATGACATTTCAGTATGCATTATCCTTGTAGTGTGACATCACGGTGTACATTATCATTGCAGAATGACATGTCAGTATGCAGTATCCTTGTAGTGTGAAATTACACTATGCATTTTCCTTGTAGTGTGACATTACACTATGCATTATCCTTGTAGAGTGACATTACACTATGCATTTTTCTTGTAGTGTGACATCTCAGTATGCATTATCCTTGTAGTGTGACATCACAGTTTGCATTATCCCATTATCCTTGTAGTATGACATCTCAGAGTACATTATCCTTGTAGTGTGACATCTCAGTGTGCAATATCCTTGTAGTGTGACATCATGTTATGCATTATCCTTGTAGCATGACATTACAATATGCATTATCCTTGTAGTGTGACATCACAGTTTGCATTATCCTTGAAGTGTGACATCTCAGTATGCATTTTCCTTGTAGTGTGACATCACAGTTTGCATTATCCTTGTAGTGTGACATCACAGTATACATTATCCTTGTACTGTGACATCACAGTATGCATATCCTTGTAGTGTGACATCACAGTATGCATTATCCTTGTACTGTGACATCACATTATGCATATCCTTGTAGTGTGACATCACAGTATGCATTATCCTTGTAGTGTGACATCACAGTTTGAATTATCCTTGTAGTGTGACATCTCAGTATGCATTTTCCTTGTAGTGTGACATCACAGTTTGCATTATCCTTGTAGTGTGACATCACAGTATACATTATCCTTGTACTGTGACATCACAGTATGCATATCCTTGTAGTGTGACATCACAGTATGCATTATCCTTGTACTGTGACATCACATTATGCATATCCTTGTAGTGTGACATCACACTATGCATTATCCTTGTAGTGTGACATCACAGTTTGCATTATTCTTGTAGTGTGACATCACAGTATGCATTATCTTTGCAGTGTGACATCTCAGTATGCATTATCTTTGTAGAGTGACATCACAGTATGCATTATCCTTGTGGTGTGACATCACAGTATACATTATCCTTGTAGTGTGACATTACTGTATGCATTATCCTTGTAGTATTAGTTCTCAGTATGCATTATCCTTGTAGTGTGACATTACAGTTTGCATTATCCTTGTAGTTTGACATTACAGTATACATTATCCTTGTAGTGTGACATTACTGTATACATTATCCTTGTAGTATGACATCACAGTATGCATTATCCTGAGGAAGGAGCATAGCGCTCCGAAACGCGCGTCGAGTGACGCTGGTACATTTTCTCATCTCCTCTCTCCATTATCGTTTTGGCCAAACTAGGTATGTTATTATACATGTATTGAGAGTTAATGAAGTGCTTCTACATGTTAGCACCGCCCTGTGCCATTTCATCTAATGCTATTATCTATTTATTAATGGCTTGAGGGTGCTGAGGTGTTTGTTTAAACACTATATATATTTTTTTGCTGTGATTTACACTCTATTAGAGATGTTTGAAGTATGTGTCAGCGTCTTGGGCTTTTAGCCAATTTTCACATTCTGGTGTTTTGCCCTTTTCATCTGTATGCTTTTTATAATAAAGAATTTTCTTATGGATATTTCAAAATAATTTTGGACTTGTTGTCGCTCTTTTTTTTGTGTGGTTTGTGTTCAACTATGCGATTAGTCCGTATTTTGGTCCATTACTCTGGCATCATATTTACTTATTATTTCTTCCATGCATTTATATATTATGATATTGGTGCGTTTGTTGAATTGTTCTCACTCCTATGCATTATCCTTGTAGTGTGACATCACAGTATGCATTATCCTTGTAGTGTGACATTACAGTATGCATTATCCTTGTAGTATGACATCTCAGTATACATTATCCTGGTAGTGTGAAATTACACTATGCATTTTCCCTGTAGTGTGACATCACAGTATGCATTATCCTTGTAGTGTGACATTACAGTTGCATTATCCTTGTAGTGTGAAATTACTCTATGCATTTTCCTTGTAGTGTGACATCACAGTATACATTATCCTTGTAGTGTGATATCACAGAATGCATTATATTTGTAGTCTGACATTACACTATGCATAATCCTTGTAGTCTGATATTAAACTATGCATTATCCTTGTAGTGTGACATCACAGTTTGCATTATCCTTGTAGTGTGACATCCCAGTCTGCATTATCCTTTTAGCGTGAAATTACTCTATGCATTTTCCTTGTAGTGTGACATTTCAGTCTGCATTATCCTTTTAGCGTGAAATTACTCTATGCATTTTCCTTGTAGTGTGACATCTCAATATGCATTATCCTTGTAGTGTGACATCACAGATTGCATTATCCTTGTGGTGTGACATCTCAGTATACATTATCCTTGTAGTGTGACTTCAGACTATGCATTATCCTTGTACTATGACATCACAGTTTGCAATATCCTGGTAGTGTGACATCTCCGTATACATTATCCTTTAGTGTGACATCACAGTATGCATTATCCTTGTAGTGTGACATCTCAGTATGCATTATCCTGGTAGTGTGACATCTCAGTATACATTATCCTTTAGTGTGACATCACAGTATGCATTATCCTTGTAGTGTGACTTCTCAGTATACATTATCCTTGTAGTGTGACATCACAGTTTGCATTATCCTTGTGGTGTGACATCTCAGTATACATTATCCTGGTAGTGAGACATCACACTATGCATTATCCTTGTAGTGTGACATCACAGTATACATTATCCTTGTAGTGTGACATCACTGTATGCATTATCCGTGTAGTATGACATCTCAGTATGCCTTATCATTGTAGTGTTACATCTCAGTATACATTATCCTTGTAGTGTGACATCACAATTTGCATAATCCTTGTAGTGTGAAATCTCAGTATACATTATCCTTGTAGTGTGACATCTCAGAATACATTATCCTTGTAGTGTGACAGCTCAGTATGCATTATCCTTGTAGTGTGACATCACAGTTTGCATTATCCTTGTAGTGTGACATTACAGCATGCATTATCCTTGTAGTGTGACATCTCAGTATACATTATCCTTGAGGTGTGACATCACACTATGCATTATCCTTGCAGTGTGACATCTCAGTATACATTATCCTTGTAGTGTGACATCTCAGTATACATTATCCTTGTAGTGTGACATCTCAGTATACTTTATACTTGTAGTGTGCCATCACACTATGCATTATCCTTGTAGTGTGACATCTCAGTATGCATTATCCTTGTAGTGTGACATCACAGTTTGCATTATCCTTGTAGTGTGACATCTCAGTATACATTATTCTTGTAGTGTGACATCACACTAAGCATTATCCTTGTAGTGTGACAGCTCAGTATGCATTATCCTTGTAGTGTGACATCACAGTTTGCATTATCCTTGTAGTGTGACATTACAGCATGCATTATCCTTGTAGTGTGACATCTCAGTATACATTATCCTTGAGGTGTGACATCACACTATGCATTATCCTTGCAGTGTGACATCTCAGTATACATTATCCTTGTAGTGTGACATCTCAGTATACATTATCCTTGTAGTGTGACATCTCAGTATACTTTATACTTGCAGTGTGCCATCACACTATGCATTATCCTTGTAGTGTGACATCTCAGTATGCATTATCCTTGTAGTGTGACATCACAGTATGCATAATCCGTGTAGTGTGACATCACAGTTTGCATTATCCTTGTAGTGTGACATCTCAGTATACATTATCCTTGTAGTGTGACATCACACTATGCATTATCCTTGTAGTGTGACATCTCAGTATGCATTATCCTTGTAGTGTGACATCACAGTATGCATTATCCACGTAGTGTGACATCACAGTTTGCATTATCCTTGTAGTGTAACATCACAGTATGCATTGTCCTTGTAGGGTGACATCAAAGTTTGCATTAGCCTTATAGTGTGACATCTCAGTATGCATTATCCTTGTAGTGTAACATCACAGTATGCATTATCCATGTAGTGTGACATCACAGTATGCATTATCCATGTAGTGTGACATCACATTATGCATTATCCATGTAGTGTGACATCACAGTTTGCATTATCCTTGTAGTGTGACATCACAGTATGCATTATCCTTGTAGTGTGACATCTAAGTTTGCATTATCCTTGTAGTGTGACATCACAGTATGCATTATCCTTGTAGTGTGACATCTAAGTTTGCATTATCCTTGTAGTGTGACATCACAGTATGTATTATCCTTGTAGTGTGACATCTCAGTATACATTATCCTTATAGTGCGACATCACAGTATGCATTATCCTTATAGTGTGACATCACAGTATGCATTATCCTTGTAGTGTGACATTACAGTTGCATTATCCTTGTATTGTGACATCTCAGTATTCATTATCCTTGTAGTGTGACATCACAGTAAGCATTATCCTTGTAGTATGACATTACAGTATGCATTATCCTTGTAGTGTGACATCACAATATGCATTATCTGTGTAGTGTGACATCACAGTTTGCATTATCCTTATAGTGTGACATCTCAGTATGCATTATCCTTTTAGCACAAAATTACACTATGCATAGTTCTTGTAGTGTGACATCACAGTATGCATTATCCTTGTAGTGTCACATCACAGTATGCATTATCCTTGCAGTGTGACATTATACTATGCATTATCCTTGTAGTGTGACATCACAGTTTGCATTATCCTTGTAGAGTGCTATCACAGTTTGCATTATTCTTGTAGCGTGACATCACAGTATGCATTATCCTTGCAGTGTGACATCACAGAAAGTTTGCATTTTCCTTGTAGTGTGACATGTCAGTATGCATTATCCTTGTAGTGTGACATTACACAATGCATTATCCTTGTAGTGTGACATGACACTATGCATTATCCTTGTAGTGTGACATCATAGTATACAATATCCTTGTGGTATGACATTACAATATGCATTATCCTTGTAGTGTGACATTACACTATGCATTATCCTTGTAGTGTGACATCACAGTATGCATTATCCTTGTAGTGTGACATCACAGTATGCATTATCCTTGTAGTGTGACATCACAGTTTGCATTATCCTTGTAGTTTAACATTACAGTATGCATTATCCTTGTAGTGTGACATCACAATATGCATTATCCTTGTAGTATGACATCAAAGTTTGCATTATCCTTGTAGTGTGATATCACAGTATGCAATATCCTTGTAGTGTGACATCACAGTATGCATTATCCATGTAGTGTGACATCACAGTATGCATTATCCTTGTAGTGTGACATCACAGTTTGCACTATCCTTGTAGTGTGACATCTCAGTATGCAATATCCTTGTAGTGTGACATCACACTATGCATTATCCTTGTAGTGTGACATTACAGTATGCATTATCCTTGTAGTGTGACATCTCAGTATGCATTATCTTTGTAGTGTGACATCACACTTTGCATTATCCTTGTAGTGTGACATCGCAGTTTGATTTTTCCTTGTAGTGTGACATCTCAGTATACATTCTCTTCGTAGTGTGACATTACATTATGCAGTATCCTTGTAGCATGACATTACAATATGCATTATCCTTGTAGTGTGACAACACAGTTTGCTTTATCCTTGTACTGTGACATCACAGTATGCATATCCTTGTAGTGTGACATCACAGTATGCATTATCCTTGTACTGTGACATCACATTATGCATATACTTGTAGTGTGACATCACAGTATGAATTATCCTCGTAGTGTGACATCACAGTTTGCATTATTCTTGTAGTGTGACATCACAGTTTGCATTATTCTTGTAGTGTGACATCTCAGTATGCATTATCCTTGTTGCGTGACATCACAGTATGCATTATCCTTGTAGTTTGACATCACAGTATGCATTATCCTTGTAGTATGACATCAAAGTTTCCATTATACTTGTAGTGAGACATCTCAGTATACATTATCCTTGTAGTGTGACATCACAGTATGCATTATCCTTGTAGTATGACATCAAAGTTTGCATTATCCTTGTAGTGTGATATCACAGTATGCATTATCCTTGTAGTGTGACATCACAGTATACATTATCCATGTAGTGTGACATCACAGTATGCATTATCCTTGTAGTGTGACATCACAGTTTGCATTATCCTTGTAGTGTGACATCTCAGTATGCATTATCTTTGTAGTGTGACATCACACTTTGCATTATCCTTGTAGTGTGACATCGCAGTTTGATTTTTCCTTGTAGTGTGACATCTCAGTATACATTCTCTTCGTAGTGTGACATTACAGTATGCATTATCCTTGTAGCATGACATTACAATATGCATTATCCTTGTAGTGTGACAACACAGTTTGCATTATCCTTGTACTGTGACATCACAGTATGCATATCCTTGTAGTGTGACATCACAGTATGCATTATCCTTGTACTGTGACATCACATTATGCATATACTTGTAGTGTGACATCACAGTATGCATTATCCTTGTAGTGTGACATCACAGTATGCATTATCCTTGTAGTGTGACATTACACTATGCATTATCCTTGTAGTGTGACATCACAGTATGCATTATCCATGCAGTGTGACATCACAGTATGCATTATCCTTGTAGTGTGACATCACAGTTTGCATTATCCTTGTAGTGCGAAAGCACAGTATGCATTATCCTTGTTGCGTGACATCACAGTTTGCATTATCCTTGTAGTGTGACATCACAGTATGCATTATCCTTGTTGTGTGACATCACAGTATGCATTATCCTTGTTGTGTGACATCACAGTATGCATTATCCTTGTAGTTTGACTTCACAATTTTCATTATCCTTGTAGTTCGACATCACAGCATGCATTATCCTTGTAGTGTGACATCACAGTACGTGTTATCCTTGTAGTGTGACATCACAGTTTGCATTATAATTGTAGTTTGACATCACAGTTTGCATTATCTTTGTAGTGTGACATCACATTATGCATTATCCTTGTAGTTTGACATCACAGTATGCATTATCCTTGTAGTTTGACATCACAGTTTGCATTATCCCTATAGTGTGACATCAAAGTTTGCATTATCCTTGTTGTGTGTCATCACAGTATGCATTATCCTTGTTGTGTGACATCACAGTTTGCATTATCCTTGTAGTTTGACATCACAATTTTCATTATCCTTGTAGTTCGACATCACAGTATGCATTATCCTTGTAGTGTGACATGCACAGTTTGCATTATCCTTGAAGTGTGACATCACAGCATGCATTATCCTTGTAGTGTGACATCACAGTATGCATTATCCTTGTAGTGTGACATCACAGTATGCATTATCCTTGTAGTATTAGTTCTCAGTATGCATTATCCTTGTAGTGTGACATTACAGTTTGCATTATCCTTGTAGTTTGACATCACAGTATACATTATCCTTGTAGTGTGACATTACTGTATGCATTATCCTTGTAGTGTGACATCACAGTATGCATTATCCTTGTAGTGTGACATCACAGTATGCATTATCCTTGTAGTGTAACATTACAGTATGCATTATCCTTGTAGTATGACATCACAGTATACATTATCCTTGTAGTGTGAAATTACACTATGCATTTTACTTGTAGTGTGACATCACATTATGCATTATCCTTGTAGTGTGACATTACAGTTGCATTATCCTTGTAGTGTGAAATTACTCTATGCATTTTCCTTGTAGTGTGACATCACAGTATACATTATCCTTGTAGTGTGACATCACAATATGTATTATCCTTGTAGTCTGACATCACAGTTTGCATTATCCTTGTGGTGTGACATTACAGTTGCATTATCCTTGTATTGTGACATCTCAGTATGCATTATCCTTGTAATGTGACATCACAGTATGCATTATCCTTGTAGTGTGACATCTCAGTATACCTTATCCTTATAGTGTGACATCACAGTATGCATTATCCTTGTAGTTTGACATCTCAGTATGCATTATCCTTGTAGTGTCACATCACACTATGCATTATCCTTGTAGTATGACATTACAGTATGCAATATCCTTGTAGTGTGACATCACAGTATGCATTATGTGTGTAGTGTGACATCACACTATGCATTATCCTTGTTGTGTGACATCGCAGTTTGCATTATCCTTGTAGTGTGACATCTTAGTATACATTATCCTTGTAGTGTGATATCACAGTATGCATTATCCTTGTAGCATGACATTACAATACGCATTATCCTAGTAGTGTGACATCACAGTTTGCAATATCCTTGCAGTGTGACATTACACTGTGCATTATCCTTGTAGTGTGATATCACAGTTTGCATTATCCGTGTAATAATAATAATAATAATAATAATAATAATCTTTATTTATATAGCGCCAACATATTCCGCAGCGCTTTACAGTTTAACAGTTTCAAAACACAAGTCATAAGTAACAACGCTAACAATACAATAATTAAAGCAAAATAAGACGAAATAAGACGACCCTGCTCGTGAGAGCATACAATCTACAATGAGGTGAGGGAGATACAGAGTACAGGTGTGTATTTGCAATGGTGTATTTACAATGAAGGTCCAGCCATCTTGCAGGAGTGAAGGATGGATGGAGATAGTGAATGGGCTACGCACGCACACTTACACAGAGAATGACTTTGATTAGTGAATGTGATAGGCCGCTCTGAACAGGTGTGTTTTGAGGGAGCGCCTAAAACTATGCAAATTGTGGATAGTCCTGATTTCTTGGGGTAGAGCATTCCAGAGGATAGGAGCAGCACGGGAGAAGTCTTGGAGTCGGGAGTGGGAGGTACGGATTAGTGCAGAGGTTAGTCGAAAGTCGTTTGCAGAGCGCAGCGATCGGCTAGGCCGATAGACAGAAATGAGAGAAGAGATGTAAGGGGGTGCCGCACTGTGGAGAGCTTTGTGGGTGAGAACAAGTACTTTGAATTGGATCCTATAATGAATGGGCAGCCAATGTAAGGACTGGCGAAGAGCGGACGCGTCCGAGTACCGATTACCCAGATGGACGATCCTGGCTGCTGCATTGAGTATGGACTGGAGAGGGGATAGTCGAGTGACGGGGAGGCCAATTAATAGAGCGTTGCAGTAATCCAGGCGAGAGTGGATCAATGCAACAGTGAGGGTTTTTGTTGTTTCCATAGTGAGAAAAGGGCGGATTCTAGAGATGTTCTTTAGGTGTAAGCGGCAAGAGCGGGCAAGGGATTGTATACGGGATGTAAAGGAGAGATTGGTGTCAAACATAACACCCAGACAGCGCACCTGCTGCCGGGGTGTTATTGTGGTACCACCCACGGAGAAGGAAATGTCAGATTTAGGGAGGTTAGTAGACGGCGGGAGCAGAAGTAGTTCAGTTTTGGAGAGGTTGAGTTTCAGATAGAGAGCGGACATGATATTGGAGACTGCGGACAGACAGTCACTGGCGTTCTGTAGTACAGCGGGGGTAAGGTCGGGGGAAGACGTGTATAGTTGTGTGTCATCAGCATAAAGATGGTACTAAAAGCCAAATCTGCTGATGGTCTGTCCAATTGGGGCCGTGTAGAGAGAGAAAAGAAGGGGGCCAAGGACTGAGCCCTGAGGTACCCCGACAGCAAGAGGAAGAGGAGATGACATGGAGCCAGAGAACAAAACACTGAAGGAGCGGTCAGAGAGATAGGAAGAGAACCAGGAGAGTGCAGTGTCCTTAATGCCTAGTGACTGGAGCCTAGAGAGTAGGAGATGGTGGTCAACAGTATCGAAAGCTGCAGATAGGTCAAGAAGAATGAGCAGAGAGTGGTCACCGTTACGTTTTGCTGTCAGAAGGTCATTGGTCACTTTGATGAGTGCAGTTTCAGTCGAATGTAGGGGGAGGAAGCCGGACTGTGAAGGGTCTAGAAGGGAGTGAATGGAGAGGTAACGGGTAAGGCGGGAGTAAACTAGGCGTTCCAAAAGTTTAGAGATGAAGGGGAGATTGGAGACTGGTCTGTAGTTGTTTGTGCAGGATGGGTCGAGAGCAGGTTTCTTTAGTAGTGGAGTAACGATGGCGTGTTTGAAGGAGGATGGAAAAATGCCCGAGGAGAGGGAGAGATTAAAAATTGTAGTTAGGTGGGTTGTGACGACTGGAGAGAGAGACTGGAGGAGATGTGAGGGAATGGGGTCGGTAGTGCATGTAGTCGGACGAGAAGAAGAGAGGAGTCTGGAGATTTCTTCTTCTGTTATGGGATCAAATGTGGAGAGTGAGCCAGGGGAGATGTAGGAAGGGATGGGAGTCACAGCACTTGGTGGTTGGGAGCAGATTTCTTGACGGATATTATCTATTTTTTCTGTAAAGTGGGAGGCCAGGTCATCAGCACAAATGTCTGTGATAGGGGCTTATGCTTTTGGCCTGAGGAGGGAGTGAAAAGTGTCAAAAAGTTTCTTGGGGTTGTTGGCTAGTGAGGAGATCAGGGTGGTGAAGTAGGTCTGTTTGGCAAGGTGAAGGACAGCGTTATAGCTTCTTAACATAAATTTGAAGTGGATGAAGTCTTCTGGTGTGCGAGTTTTTCTCCATAGGCGTTCAGCACTCCTGGAGCATCGCTGGAGAAGTTGAGTTTGCGATGTGAGCCAGGGCTCTTTTACTCTGTGTTTGGAGGTTCTGAGGGTGAGGGGAGCTACTTGGTCAAGGGTGCTTCTAAGAGTGTCATTGTAGTGATGAACAGCCAGATTAGGACAGGAAAGAGAGGAGATTGGGGACAGAGATGAGTGTAGGGAATCTGAAAGTGTCTGAGGGTTAATAGCTTGTAGATTTCTGACTGTGTGGTAGGTAGGAATGAGCTGGGGTGGGTGAGGATTTGTGAGCGTGAAGGAGAGAATGTTGTGGTCAGAGAGTGGAAGCGGTGAGTTGTTTAGGTGGGAGATTGAACAGAGCCGGCAGAATACCAGATCAAGGGTGTTACCGTCCTTATGTGTCTCAGAGGTTGAAAGCTGTGAGAGGCCTAGAGAGGTGGTTAGTGATAGAAGCTGGTATGCAGATGTGGAATTAGGGCTGTTAATGGGGATGTTGAAGTCTCCCAGGATGAGGGTTAGTAGTTCTGAGGACATGAAGTGTGGCAGCCAGGCTGAAAAGTGGTCAAGGAAGAGGGTGGGTGAGCCTGGGGGCAGGTATATGACCGCTACCCTGAGGGAGAGGGGACGGAAGAGCCTGATGGTGTGGACCTCAAAAGAAGGGAATAAGAGTGATGGGACTGGGGGGATGACCTGGAAAGTGCATTGTGGGGACAGGAGTATGCCAACTCCACCACCAGGTCTGTTTGTGGGTCTCGGGGAGTGAGAGAATTGTAAGCCACCGTAGGAAATGGCAGCAGGAGAGACAGTGTCAGAATCCTGAATCCAGGTTTCAGTGAGGGCCAACAGATTAAGAGAGTTGTTCAGAAAGTAGTTGTGTAGGAAAGGAAGCTTGTTACAAGCAGACTGTGGATTCCAGAGGGCACAATTAAAAGATTGAGATGAGGGAGTGCAAGTAATGTTAATCAGATTATTGTGGTTTTGATATGAGGTAGGGTAGGGGTCAAGGTTGGGGGATGGTGGACCAGGGTTGGGGGAGATGTCCCCTGAAATCAGTAGGAGAAGGAAGATAAAGAGCCAATAGTTGTTGGAATTGTAAGTAGTTTTTTTCTGCGATGTGTTTGGGCAAGATGGGCTGAGGTTTCTCAGGAAGGTGAGGAGTGTGTGGGAGCTGTACATGGGAGAGGGAAGTATAGAGGGGCTGATGTGTATGAGTCGTGATGGAGGGGGGATAGGGTGATGAATGTGGATGGCAAGGGAACACAGGAGGATAAAAATAAAGCACATGGTTAAAGGGGAAGGCAAGGTGTGGGTTACCTGACTCCTGCCCTGACTAAATGCCATGTATAACTGCCGTTTTGCTGGATGCTTATTTTCTGTGATGCTTTGCTTATGGGATGCTTGCGTGCTGTACCCCACACTGCGTGCTTCCCCTTAGCAACTACTACATATATAGGCCACACTACAGGGTCAGGAGAGAGGGATTGTGGGAGATGGTTGGGTATAATTTGGCAGCTGGGGCCAGCACACCAGGGGATGGTTAGATGATCAAAGGCACTAGATCAAGATGTGGCAAAATGCTATAGCACCTTCCACCTGATAAAATCTAGAAAGGCCCCAGTCACAGATCTAAAGCAGTAAGTATTACATACAGTGCAACAAATGAATTATACCAAAGCTTTAGCAAGCACATTTAAATATGCAGCAAAATGGTCAAGCAGCAAAAGTATGGAGTTGTACCATTTGGATATATTACAGCAGAGAAATAGAGGCAGCAGAGGTGGGAAGTTGTATCATTCAGGCTGCTTGCTGGCAGTGAATGGAGTAAATACATGCAGGGTGGCTCAGTTGATTACCATTTGGATATATTACAGCAGAGAAAAAGAGGCAGCAGAGGTGGGAAGTTGTATCATTCAGGCTGCTTGCTAGCAGTGAATGGAGTAAATACATGCAGGGTGGCTCAGTTGATTACCATTTGGATATATTACAGCAGAGAAATAGAGGCAGCAGAGGTGGGAAGTTGTATCATTCAGGCTGCTTGCTGGCAGTGAATGGAGTAAATACATGCAGGGTGGCTCAGTTGATTACCTGTGTGAAGAGAGAAGATGAATGTTAATTCCATGCCATGTATAACTGCCGTTTTGCTGGATGCTTATCTTCTGTGATGCTTTGCTTATGGGATGCTTGCGTGCTGTACCCCACACTGTGTAGTGTGACATCACAGTTTGCATTAACCTTGTTGTGTGACATCTCAGTATGTATTATCCTTCTAGTATGACATTACAGTATACATTATCCTTGTAGTGTGACATCACAGTTTGCATTATCCTTGTAGTGTGACATCTCAGTATACATTATCTTCGTAGTGTGACATTACAGTATGCATTATCCTTATAGTGTGTCATTACAGTATGCATTATTCTTGTAGTTTGACATCTCAGTATGCATTATCCTTGTAGTGTGACATCTCAGTATACATTATCTTCATAGTGTGACATTACAGTATGCATTATCCTTCTAGTGTGTCATTACAGTATGCATTATCCTTGTAGTGTGACATCTCAGTATACATTATCTTCGTAGTGTGACATTACACTATGCATTATCCTTGTAGTGTGACATCACAGTTTGCATTAACTTTGTAGTGTGACAATACAGTATACATATCCTTGTAGTGTGACATTACAGTATGCATTATCCTTGTAGTGTGACATCTCAGTATGCATTATCCTTGTAGTATGACATCAAAGTTTGCCATATCCTTGTAGTATGACATCACAGTATACATTATCCTTGCAGTATGACATGTCAGTAGGCACTATCCTTGTAGTATGAAATTACACTATGCATTTTCCTTTTAGTGTGACATCACAGTATGCATTATACTTGTAGTCTGACATTACACTATGCATTATCCTTGTAGTGTGACAATACACTATGCATTATCCTTGTAGTGTGACATCACAGTTTGCATTATCCGTGTAGTGTGACATCTCAGTATGCATTATCCTTGTAGTGTGACATCACAGTTTGCATTATCCTTGTAGTGTGACATGTCAGTATGCACTATCCTTGTAGTGTGAAATTACACTATACACTATACTTGCAGTGTGACATCACAGTTTGCATTATCCTTGTAGTGTGACATCACAGTTTGCATTATCCTTGTAGTGTGACATCTCAGTATGCATTTTCCTTGTAGTGTGACATCTCAGTATGCATTATTATTCTAGTGTGATATCACAGTTTGCATTATATGTGTAGTGTGACATCTCAGTATACATTATCCTTGTAGAGTGATATCTCAGTATGCATTATCCTTGCAGTGTGACATCACAGTTAGTTTGCATTTTCCTTGTAGTGTGACATCACAGTTTGCATTATCCTTGTAGTGTGACATCTCAGTATACATTATCCTTGTAGTGTGGCATCACAGTATGCATTATCCTTGAAGTGTGACATCACAGTATGAATTATCCATGTAGTGTGACATCACAGTATGCACTATCCTTGTAGTGTGACATCACAGTTTGCATTATCCTTGTAGTGTGACATCACAGCATGCATTATCCTTGTAGTGTGACATCACAGTACGCATTCTCCTTGTAGTGTGACATCTCAATATGCATTATCCTTGTAGTGTGACATCACAGTATGCATTATCCTTGTAGTTTGACATCACAGTTTGCATTATCCTTGTAGTGTGACATGACAGTTTGCAATATCCTTGTAGTGTGACATCAAAGTATGCATTATCCTTGCAGTATGACATGTCAGTATGCACTATCCTTGTAGTGTGAAATCACACTATGCATTTTCCATGTAGTGTGACATCACAGTATGCATTATACTTGTAGTCTGACATTACACTATGCATTATCCTTGTAGTGTGACATTACGCTATGCATTAACTTTGTAGAGTGACATCACAGTTTGCATTATCCTTGTAGTGTGACATTACAGTTTGCATTATCCTTGTAGTGTGACATTACAGTTTGCATTATCCTTGTAGTGTGACATGTCAGTATGCACTATCCTTGTAGTGTGACATCACAGTTTGCATTATCCTTGCAGTATGACATGTCAGTATGCACTATCCTTGTAGTGTGAAATTACACTATGCATTTTCCTTGTAGTGTGACATCACAGTATGCAGTATACTTGTAGTCTGACATTACACTATGCATTATCCTTGTAGTGTGACATTACACTCTGCCTTATCCTTGTAGTGTGACATCACAGATTGCATTATCCTTGTAGTGTGACATCTCAGTATTCATTATCCTTTTAGTGTGACATCACAGTATGCACTATCCTTGTAGTGTGACATCACAGTTTGCATTATCCTTGCAGTATGACATATCAGTATGCACTATCCTTGTAGTGTGACAATACACTATGCATTATCCTTGTAGTGTGTCATCACTTTATGCATTATCCTTGCAGTATGACATCAAAATTTACATTATCCTTGTAGTGTGACATCTCAGTATACATTATCCTTGTAGTGTGAATTCACAGTATGCATTATCCTTGTAGTGTGATATTACAGTATGCATTATCCTTGTAGTGTGACATTACAGTATGCATTATCCTTGTAGTGTGACATTACAGTATGCATTATCCTTGCAGTCTGACATCACAGTATGCATTATCCTTGTAGTATGAAATCTCAGTATGGATTATCCTTGTAGTGTGACATCACAGTTTGCATTATCCTATTATCCTTGTAGTGTGACATCTCAGTGTACATTATCCTTGTAGTGTGATATCACAGTATGCATTATCATTGCAGTATGACATGTCAGTATGCACTATCCTTGTAGTGTGAAATTACACTATGCATTTTCCTTGTAGTGTGACATTGCACTATGCATTATCCTTGTAGTGTGACATTACACTATGCATTTTTCTTGTAGTGTGACATCTCAGTATGGATTATCCTTGTAGTGTGACATCACAGTTTGCATTATCCTATTATCCTTGTAGTGTGACATCTCAGTGTACATTATCCTTGTAGTGTGATATCACAGTATGCATTATCCTTGTAGTGTGACATCTCAGTGTGCAATATCCTTGTAGTGTGACATCACACTATGCATTATCCTTGTAGTGTGACATTACAGTATGCATTATCCTTGTAATGTGACATCTCAGTATGCATTATCTTTGTAGTGTGACATCACACTATGCATTATCCTTGTAGTGTGACATCGCAGTTTGCATTATCCTTGTAGTGTGATATCACAGTATGCATTATCCTTGTAGCATGACATTACAATACGCATTATCCTGGTAGTGTGACATCACAGTTTGCATTATCCTTGTAGTGTGACATCTCAGTATGCATTTTCCTTGTAGTGTGACATCACAGTTTGCATTATCCTTGTAGTGTGACATCACAGTATACATTATCCTTGTACTGTGACATCACAGTATGCATATCCTTGTAGTGTGACATCACAGTATGCATTATCCTTGTACTGTGACATCACATTATGCATATCCTTGTAGTGTTACATCACAGTATGCATTATCCTTGTAGTGTGACATCACAGTTTGCATTATTCTTGTAGTGTGACATCACAGTATGCATTATCCTTGCAGTGTGACATCTCAGTATGCATTATGCTTGTAGAGTGACATCACAGTATGCATTATCCTTGTGGTGTGACATCACAGTATACATTATCCTTGCAGCATGACATGTCAGTATGCTCTATCCTTGTAGTGTGAAATTACACTATGCATTTTCCTTGTAGTGTGACATCACACTATGCATTATACTTGTAGTCTGACATTACACTATGCTTTATCCTTGTAGTGTGACATTACACTATGCATTATCCTTGTAGTGTGACATCACAGTATGCATTATCTATGCAGTGTGACATCACAGTATGCATTATCCTTGTAGTGTGACATCAGAGTTTGCATTATCGTTGTAGTGTGACATCACAGTATGCATTATCCTTGTAGTGTGACATTACACTATGCATTATTCTTGTAGTGTGACATCACAGTATGCATTATCCATGCAGTGTGACATCACAGTATGCATTATCCTTGTGGTGTGACATCACAGTTTGCATTATCCTTGTAGTGCGACAGCACAGTATGCATTATCCTTGTTGTGTGACATCACAGCATGCATTATCCTTGTAGTGTGACATCACACTACGCATTATCCTTGTAGTGTGACAACTCAATATGCATTATCCTTGTAGTGTGACATCACAGTATGCATTATCCTTGTAGTTTGACATCACAGTTTGCATTATCCCTATAGTGTGACATCAAAGTTTGCATTATCCTTGTAGTGTGACATCACAATTTTCATTATCCTTGTAGTTCGACATCACAGTATGCATTATCCTTGTAGTGTGACATGCACAGTTTGCATTATCCTTGTAGTGTGACATCACAGCATGCATTATCCTTGTAGTGTGACATCACAGTATGCGTTATCCTTGTAGTGTGACATCACAGTTTGCATTATAATTGTAGTTTGACATCACAGTTTGCATTATCTTTGTAGTGTGACATCAAATTATGCATTATCCTTGTAGTTTGACATCATAGTTTGCATTATCCTTGTAGTTTGACATCACAGTTTTCATTATCCTTGTAGTGTGACATCACAGTATGCATTATCCTTGTATTTTGACATCACAGTTTGCATTATCCTTGTAGTTTGACATCACAGTTTGCATTATCCTTGAAGTGTAACATCACAGTATGCATTACCCTTGTAGTGTGACATCACAGTATGCATTATCCTTGTAGTATTAGTTCTCAGTATGCATTATCCTTGTAGTGTGACATTACAGTTTGCATTATCCTTGTAGTTTGACATCACAGTATACATTATCCTTGTAATGTGACATTACTGTATGCATTATCCTTGTAGTATGACATCACAGTATGCATTATCCTAGTAGTGTGACATTACAGTATGGATTATCCTTGTAGTATGACATCTCAGTATACATTATTCTTGTAGTGTGAAATTACACTATGCATTTTCCTTGTAGTGTGACATCACAGTATGCATTATCCTTGTAGTGTGACATTACAGTTGCATTATCCTTGTAGTGTGAAATTACTCTATGCATTTTCCTTGTAGTGTGACATCACAGTATGTATTATCCTTGTAGCCTGACATCACAGTTTGCATTATCCTTGTATTGTGACATCACAGTATACATTATCCTTGTAATGTGACATCACAGTATGCTTTATCCTTGTAGTGTGACATCTCAGTATACATTATCCTTGTAGTGTGACATCTCAATATACCTTATCCTTATAGTGTGACATCACAGTATGCATTATCCTTGTAGTGTGACATAACAGTTTGCATTATCTTTGTAGTGTGACATTACAGCTGCATTTTCCTTGTATTGTGACATCTCAGTATGCATTATCCTTGTAGTGTGACATCACACTATGCATTATCCTTGTAGTATGACATTACAGTATGCATTATCCTTGTAGTGTGACATCACACTATGCATTATCCTTGTAGTGTGACATTACAGTATGTATTATCCTTGTAGTGTGACATCTCAGTATGCATTATCTTTGTAGTGTGACATCTCAGTATGCATTATCTTTGTAGTGTGACATCACACTATGCATTATCCTTGTAGTGTGACATCGCAGTTTGCATTATCCTTGTAGTGTGATATCACAGTATGCATTATCCTTGTAGCATGACATTACAATACGCATTATCCTTGTAGTGTGACATCACAGTTTGCATTATCCTTATAGTGTGACATCTCAGTATGCATTATCCTTGTAGTGTGACATCACAGTTTGCATTATCCTTGTAGTGTGACATCACAGTATACATTATCCTTGTACTGTGACATCACAGTATGCATATCCTTGTAGTGTGACATCACATTATGCATATCCTTGTAGTGTGACATCACATTATGCATATCCTTGTAGTGTGACATCACAGTATGCATTATCCTTGTAGTGTGACATCACAGTTTGCATTATTCTTGTAGTGTGACATCACAGTATGCATTATCCTTGTATTGTGACATCTCAGTATGCATTATCCTTGTAGTGTGACATCACAGTAAGCATTATCCTTGTAGTGTGACATTACAGTATGCATTATCCTTGTAGTGTGACATCACACTATGCATTATGCTTGTAGTATGACATTACAGTATGCATTATCCTTGTAGTGTGACATCATAGTATGCATTATCCGTGTAGTGTGACATCTCAGTATGCATTATCTTTGTAGTGTGACATCTCAGTATGCATTACCTTTGTAGTGTGACATCACACTATGCATTATCCTTGTAGTATGACATCGCAGTTTGCATTATCCATGTAGTGTGACATCTCAGTGTACATAATCCTTGTAGTGTGATATCACAGTATGCATTATCCTTGTAGCATGACATTACAGTACGCATTATCCTTGTAGTGTGACATCACAGTTTGCATTATCCTTGTAGTGTGACATCTCAGTATGCATTATCCTTGTAGTGTGACATCACTGTATACATTATCCTTGTACTGTGACATCACAGTATGCATATCCTTGTAGTGTGACATCACAGTATGCATTATCCTTGTACTGTGACATCACATTATGCATATCCTTGTAGTGTGACATCACAGTATGCATTATCCTTGTAGTGTGACATGTCAATATGCACTATCCTTGTAGTGTGACATCACAGTTTGCATTATCCTTGTAGTGTGACATGTCAATATGCACTATCCTTGTAGTGTGACATCACAGTTTGCATTATCCTTGCAGTATGACATGTCAGTATGCACTATCCTTGTAGTGTGAAATTACACTATGCATTTTCCTTGTAGTGTGACATCACAGTATGCAGTATACTTGTAGTCTGACATTACACTATGCATTATCCTTGTAGTGTGACATCACCGTATGCGTTATCCTTGTAGTGTGACATCACAGTTTGCATTATCTTTGTAGTGTGACATCAAATTATGCATTATCCTTGTAGTTTGACATCATAGTTTGCATTATCCTTGTAGTTTGACATCACAGTTTTCATTATCCTTGTAGTGTGACATCACAGTATGCATTATCCTTGTATTTTGACATCACAGTTTGCATTATCCTTGTAGTTTGACATCACAGTTTGCATTATCCTTGAAGTGTGACATCACAGTATGCATTATCCTTGTAGTGTGACATCACAGTATGCATTATCCTTGTAGTATTAGTTCTCAGTATGCATTATCCTTGTAGTGTGACATTACAGTTTGCATTATCCTTGTAGTTTGACATCACAGTATACATTATCCTTGTAATGTGACATTACTGTATGCATTATCCTTGTAGTATGACATCACAGTATGCATTATCCTAGTAGTGTGACATTACAGTATGCATTATCCTTGTAGTATGACATCTCAGTGTACATTATTCTTGTAGTGTGAAATTACTCTATGCATTTTCCTTGTAGTGTGACATCACTGTATGCATTATCCTTGTAGTGTGACATTACAGTATGCATTATCCTTGTAGTGTGACTTCACAGTTTGCATTATTCTTGCAGTGTGACATCACAGTATGCATTATCCTTGTAATGTGACATCACAGTTTGCATTATCCTTGTAGTGTGACATCTCAGTATGCACTATCCTTGTAGTGTGACATCATAGTTTGCATTATCCTTGCAGTATGACATATCAGTATGCACTATCCTTGTAGTGTGAAATTACACTATGCATTATCCTTGTAGTGTGACATCACAGCATGCATTATCCTTGTAGTGTGACAATACACTATGCATTATCCTTGTAGTGTGTCATCACAGTATGCATTATCCTTGTAGTGTGACATTACACTATGCATTATTTTTGTAGTGTGACATCACAGTATGCATTATCCTTGTAGTTTGACATCACAGTATGCATTATCCTTGCAGTATGACATCAAAATTTACATTATCCTTGTAGTGTGACATCTCAGTATGCATTATCCTTGTAGTGTGACATTACAGTATGCATTATCCTTGTAGTGTGACATTACAGTATGCATTATCCTTGCAGTCTGACATCACAGTATGCATTATCCTTGTAGTATGAAATCTCAGTATGCATTATCCTTGTAGTGTGACATCACGGTATACATTATCATTGCAGTATGACATGTCAGTATGCACTATCCTTGTAGTGTGAAATTACACTATGCATTTTCCTTGTAGTGTGACATTACACTATGCATTATCCTTGTAGTGTGACATTACACTATGCCATTTTTCTTGTAGTGTGACATCTCAGTATGGATTATCCTTGTAGTGTGACATCACAGTTTGCATTATCCTATTTTGCTTGTAGTGTGACATCTCAGTATGCATTATCCTTGTAGTGTGACATCTCAGTATGCAATATCCTTGTAGTGTGACAGCACACTATGCATTATCCTTGTAGTGTGACATTACAGTATGCATTATCCTTGTAATGTGACATCTCAGTATGCATTATCTTTGTAGTGTGACATCACACGATGCATTATCCTTGTAGTGTGACATCGCAGTTTGCATTATCCTTGTAGTGTGATATCACAGTATGCATTATCCTTGTAGCATGACATTACAATACGCATTATCCTTGTAGTGTGACATCACAGTTTGCATTATCCTTGTAGTGTGACATCTCAGTATGCATTTTCCTTGTAGTGTGACATCACAGTTTGCATTATCCTTGTAGTGTGACATCACAGTATACATTATCCTTGTACTGTGACATCACAGTATGCATATCCTTGTAGTGTGACATCACAGTATGCATTATCCTTGTACTGTGACATCACATTATGCATATCCTTGTAGTGTTACATCACAGTATGCATTATCCTTGTAGTGTGACATCACAGTTTGCATTATTCTTGTAGTGTGACATCACAGTATGCATTATGCTTGCAGTGTGACATCTCAGTATGCATTATGCTTGTAGAGGGACATCACAGTATGCATTATCCTTGTGGTGTGACATCACAGTATACATTATCCTTACAGCATGACATGTCAGTATGCTCTATCCTTGTAGTGTGACATTACACTATGCATTATCCTTGTAGTGTGACATCACAGTATGCATTATCCTTGTAGTGTGACATCAGAGTTTGCATTATCCTTGTAGTGTGACATCACAGTATGCATTATCCTTGTAGTGTGACATTACACTATGCATTATTCTTGTAGTGTGACATCACAGTATGCATTATCCATGCAGTGTGACATCACAGTATTCATTATCCTTGTAGTGTGACATCACAGTATGCATTATCCTTGTAGTGCGACAGCACAGTATGCATTATCCTTGTTGTGTGACACCACAGTTTGCATTATCCTTGTAGTGTGACATCACAGCATGCATTATCCTTGTAGTGTGACATCACACTACGCATTATCCTTGTAGTGTGACAACTCAATATGAATTATCCTTGTAGTGTGACATCACAGTATGCATTATCCTTGTAGTGTGACATCAAAGTTTGCATTATCCTTGTAGTGTGACATCACAATTTTCATTATGCTTGTAGTTCGACATCACAGTATGCATTATCCTTGTAGCGTGACATGCACAGTTTGCATTATCCTTGTAGTGTGACATCACAGCATGCATTATCCTTGTAGTGTGACATCACAGTATGCGTTATCCTTGTAGTGTGACATCACAGTTTGCATTATAATTGTAGTTTGACATCACAGCTTGCATTATCATTGTAGTGTGACATCACAGTATGCATTATCCTTGTATTTTGACATCACAGTTTGCATTATCCTTGTAGTTTGAAATCACAGTTTGCATTATCCTTGAAGTGTGACATCACAGTATGCATTATCCTTGTGGTGTGACATCACAGTATGCATTATCCTTGTAGTATTAGTTCTCAGTATGTAGTGTGACATTACAGTTTGCATTATCCTTGTAGTTTGACATCACAGTATACATTATCCTTGTAATGTGACATTACTGTATGCATTATCCTTGTAGTATGACATCACAGTATGCATTATCCTAGAAGTGTGACGTTACAGTATGCATTATCCTTGTAGTATGACATCTCAGTATACATTATTCTTGTAGTGTGAAATTACACTATGCATTTTCCTTGTAGTGTGACATCACAGTATGCATTATTCTTGTAGTGTGACATTACAGTATGCATTATCCGTGTAGTGTGACATCACAGTTTGCATTATCCTTGTAGTGTGACATCTCAGTATGCAATATCCTTGTAGTGTGACATCACACTATGCATTATCCTTGTAGTGTGACATCTCAGTATGCATTATCTTTGTAGTGTGACATCTCAGTATGCATAATCTTTGTAGTGTGACATCACACTATGCATTATCCTTGTAGTGTGACATCGCAGTTTGCATTATCCTTGTAGTTTGACATCTCAGTATACATTATCCTTGTAGTGTGAATTCACAGTATTCATTATCCTTGTGGTGTGACATCACAGTATGCATTATCCTTGTGGTGTGACATCACAGTATGCATTATCCTTGTAGTATTAGTTCTCAGTATGCATTATCCTTGTAGTGTGACATTACAGTTTGCATTATCCTTGTAGTTTGACATCACAGTATACATTATCCTTGTAATGTGACATTACTGTATGCATTATCCTTGTAGTATGACATCACAGTATGCATTATCCTAGAAGTGTGACGTTACAGTATGCATTATCCTTGTAGTATGACATCTCAGTATACATTATTCTTGTAGTGTGAAATTACACTATGCATTTTCCTTGTAGTGTGAGATCACAGTATGCATTATTCTTGTAGTGTGACATTACAGTTGCATTATCCTTGTAGTGTGAAATTACTCTATGCATTTTCCTTGCAGTGTGACATCACAGTATGTATTATCCTTGTAGCCTGACATCACAGTTTGCATTATCCTTGTATTGTGACATCTCAGTATGCATTATCCTTGTAGTGTGACATCACAGTATGCATTATCCTTGTAATGTGACATCACAGTATGCTTTATCCTTGTAGTGTGACATCTCAGTATACATTATCCTTGTATTGTGACATCTCAATATACCTTATCCTTATAGTGTGACATCACAGTATGCATTATCCTTGTAGTGTGACATCACAGTTTGCATTATCCTTGTAGTGTGACATTACAGCTGCATTATCCTTGTATTGTGACATCTCAGTATGCATTATCCTTGTAGTGTGACATCACACTATGCATTATCCTTGTAGTATGACATTACAGTATGCATTATCCTTGTAGTGTGACATCACAGTATGCATTATCCGTGTAGTGTGACATCACAGTTTGCATTATCCTTGTAGTGTGACATCTCAGTATGCAATATCCTTGTAGTATGACATCACACTATGCATTATCCTTGTAGTGTGACATTACAGTATGCATTATCCTTGTAGTGTGACATCTCAGTATGCATTAGCTTTGTAGTGTGACATCTCAGTATGCATAATCTTTGTAGTGTGACATCACACTATGCATTATCCTTGTAGTGTGACATCGCAGTTTGCATTATCCTTGTAGTTTGACATCTCAGTATACATTATCCTTGTAGTGTGATATCACAGTATGCATTATCCTTGTAGCATGACATTACAATACGCATTATCATTGTAGTGTGACATCACAGTTTGCATTATCCTTATAGTGTGACATCTCAGTATGCATTATCCTTGTACTGTGACATCACAGTATGCATATCCTTGTAGTGTGACATCACATTATGCATATCCTTGTAGTGTGACATCACATTATGCATATCCTTGTAGTGTGACATCACAGTATGTATTATCCTTGTAGTGTGACATCACAGTTTGCATTATTCTTTTGGTGTGACATCACAGTATGCATTATCCTTGTATTGTGACATCTCAGTATGCATTATCCTTGCAGTGTGACATCACAGTATGCATTATCCTTGTGGTGTGACATCACAGTATACATTATCCTTGCAGCATGACATGTCAGTATGCTCTATCCTTGTAGTGTGAAATTACACTATGCATTTTCCTTGTAGTGTGACATCACACTATGCATTATACTTGTAGTCTGACATTACACTATGCTTTATCCTTGTAGTGTGACATTACACTATGCATTATCCTTGTAGTGTGACATCACAGTATGCATTATCTATGCAGTGTGACATCACAGTATGCATTATCCTTGTAGTGTGACATCAGAGTTTGCATTATCGTTGTAGTGTGACATCACAGTATTCATTATCCTTGTAGTGTGACATTACACTATGCATTATTCTTGTAGTGTGACATCACAGTATGCATTATCCATGCAGTGTGACATCACAGTATGCATTATCCTTGTAGTGTGACATCACAGTTTGCATTATCCTTGTAGTGCGACAGCACAGTATGCATTATCCTTGTTGTGTGACATCACAGCATGCATTATCCTTGTAGTGTGACATCACACTACGCATTATCCTTGTAGTGTGACAACTCAATATGCATTATCCTTGTAGTGTGACATCACAGTATGCATTATCCTTGTAGTTTGACATCACAGTTTGCATTATCCCTATAGTGTGACATCAAAGTTTGCATTATCCTTGTAGTGTGACATCACAATTTTCATTATCCTTGTAGTTCGACATCACAGTATGCATTATCCTTGTAGTGTGACATGCACAGTTTGCATTATCCTTGTAGTGTGACATCACAGCATGCATTATCCTTGTAGTGTGACATCACAGTATGCGTTATCCTTGTAGTGTGACATCACAGTTTGCATTATAATTGTAGTTTGACATCACAGTTTGCATTATCTTTGTAGTGTGACATCAAATTATGCATTATCCTTGTAGTTTGACATCATAGTTTGCATTATCCTTGTAGTTTGACATCACAGTTTTCATTATCCTTGTAGTGTGACATCACAGTATGCATTATCCTTGTATTTTGACATCACAGTTTGCATTATCCTTGTAGTTTGACATCACAGTTTGCATTATCCTTGAAGTGTGACATCACAGTATGCATTATCCTTGTAGTGTGACATCACAGTATGCATTATCCTTGTAGTATTAGTTCTCAGTATGCATTATCCTTGTAGTGTGACATTACAGTTTGCATTATCCTTGTAGTTTGACATCACAGTATACATTATCCTTGTAATGTGACATTACTGTATGCATTATCCTTGTAATATGACATCACAGTATGCATTATCCTAGTAGTGTGACATTACAGTATGGATTATCCTTGTAGTTTGACATCACAGTATACATTATTCTTGTAGTGTGAAATTACACTATGCATTTTCCTTGTAGTGTGACATCACAGTATGCATTATCCTTGTAGTGTGACATTACAGTTGCATTATCCTTGTAGTGTGAAATTACTCTATGCATTTTCCTTGTAGTGTGACATCACAGTATGTATTATCCTTGTAGCCTGACATCACAGTTTGCATTATCCTTGTATTGTGACATCTCAGTATGCATTATCCTTGTAGTGTGACATCACAGTATACATTATCCTTGTAATGTGACATCACAGTATGCTTTATCCTTGTAGTGTGACATCTCAATATACCTTATCCTTATAGTGTGACATCACAGTATGCATTATCCTTGTAGTGTGACATCACAGTTTGTATTATCTTTGTAGTGTGACATTACAGCTGCATTTTCCTTGTATTGTGACATCTCAGTATGCATTATCCTTGTAGTGTGACATCACACTATGCATTATCCTTGTAGTATGACATTACAGTATGCATTATCCTTGTAGTGTGACATCACACTATGCATTATCCTTGTAGTGTGACATTACAGTATGCATTATCCTTGTAGTGTGATATCACAGTATGCATTATCCTTGTAGCATGACATTACAATACGCATTATCCTTGTAGTGTGACATCACAGTTTGCATTATCCTTATAGTGTGACATCTCAGTATGCATTATCCTTGTAGTGTGACATCACAGTTTGCATTATCCTTGTAGTGTGACATCACAGTATACATTATCCTTGTACTGTGACATCACAGTATGCATATCCTTGTAGTGTGACATCACATTATGCATATCCTTGTAGTGTGACATCACATTATGCATATCCTTGTAGTGTGACATCACAGTATGCATTATCCTTGTAGTGTGACATCACAGTTTGCATTATTCTTGTAGTGTGACATCACAGTATGCATTATCCTTGTATTGTGACATCTCAGTATGCATTATCCTTGTAGTGTGACATCACAGTAAGCATTATCCTAGTGTGACATTACAGTATGCATTATCCTTGTAGTGTGACATCACACTATGCATTATCCGTGTAGTGTGACAACACAGTTTGCATTATCCTTGTAGTGTGACATCTCAGTATGCATTATCTTTGTAGTGTGACATCTCAGTATGCATTACCTTTGTAGTGTGACATCACACTATGCATTATCCTTGTAGTGTGACATCGCAGTTTGCATTATCCATGTAGTGTGACATCTCAGTATACATAATCCTTGTAGTGTGATATCACAGTATGCATTATCCTTGTAGCATGACATTACAATACGCATTATCCTTGTAGTGTGACATCACAGTTTGCATTATCCTTGTAGTGTGACATCTCAGTATGCATTATCCTTGTAGTGTGACATCACAGTATACATTATCCTTGTACTGTGACATCACATTATGCATATCCTAGTAGTGTGACATCACAATATGCATTATCCTTGTAGTGTGACATCACAGTATGCATTATCCTTGTAGTGTGACATCACAGTTTGCATTATTCTTGTAGTGTGACATCACAGTATGCATTATCCTTGTAGTGTGACATCTCAGTATGCATTATCCTTGTAGTTTGACATCACAGTTTGCATTATCCTTGTAGTGTGACATCACACTATGCATTATCCTTGTAGTGTGACATTACAGTATGCATTATCCTTGTTGTGTGACATCTCAGTATGCATTATCTTTGTAGTGTGACATCTCAGTATACATTATCCTTGTAGTATGACATTACAATATGCATTATCCTTGTAGTGTGACATCTCAGTATGCATTATCCTTGTAGTTTGACATCACAGTTTGCATTATCCTTGTAGTGTGACATCACACTATGCATTATCCTTGCAGTGTGACATTACAGTATGCATTATCTTCGTAGTGTGACATTACAGTATGCATTATCCTTGTAGTGTGTAATCACAGTATACATTATCCTTGTAGTATGACATTACACTATGCATTATCCTTGTAGTGTGACATAACAGTTTGCATTAACCTTGTAGTGTGACAATACAGTATACATTATCCTTGTAGTGTGACATTACAGTGTGCATTATCCTTGTAGTGTGACATCACAGTATGCATTATTCTTGTGGTATGACATCAAAGTTTGCCATATCCTTGTAGTTTGACATCACAGTACACATTATCCTTGCAGTATGACATGTCAGTATGCACTATCCTTGTAGTATGAAATTATAATATGCATTTTCCTTTTAGTGTGACATCACAGTATGTATTATACTTGTAGTCTGACATTACACTATGCATTATCCTTGTAGTGTGACAATACACTATGCATTATCCTTGTAGTGTGACAATACACTATGCATTATCCGTGTAGTGTGTCATCACAGTATACATTATCCTTGTAGTATGACATTACACTATGCATTGTCCTTGTAGTGTGACGTCTCAGTATGCATTATCCTTGTAGTGTGACTTCTCAGTATGCATTATCCTTGTAGTATGACATCACAGTATGCATTATCCTTGCAGTATGACATGTCAGTATGCACTATCCTTGTAGTGTGAAATTACACTATGCATTATCCTTGTAGTGTGACATTACACTATGCATTATCCTTGTAATGTGACATCACAGTTTTCATTATCCTTGTAGTGTGACATCTCAGTATGCATTATCCTTGTAGTGTGACATCACAGTTTGCATTATCCTTGTAGTGCGACATCACAGTATGCACTATCCTTGTAGTGTGACATCACAGTTTGCATTATCCTTGTAGTGCGACATCACAGTATGCACTATCCTTGTAGTGTGACATCACAGTTTGCATTATCCTTGTAGTGTGACATCTCAATATGCATTATCCTTGTAGTGTGACATCACAGTATGCATTATCCTTGTAGTGTGACATCACAGTATGCATTATCCTTGTAGTTTGACATCACAGTTTGCATTATCCTTGTAGTGTGACATCACAGTATGCATTATCCTTGTAGTGTGACATTACACTATGCATTATCCTTGTGGTGTGACATCACAGTTTGCATTATCCTTGTAGTGTGACATCTCAGTATTCATTATCCTTGTAGTGTGACATTACAATATGCATTATCCTTGTAGTGTGACATTGCACTATGCATTATCCTTGTAGTGTGACATCACAGTTTGCATTATCCTTGCAGTATGACATGTCAGTATGCACTATCCTTGTAGTGTGATATTACACTATTCATTATCCTTGTAGTGTGACATCACAGTATGCATTATCCTTGTAGTGTGACAATACACTATGCATTATCCTTGTAGTGTGTCATCACAGTATGCATTATCCTTGTAGTGTGACAATACAGTATACATTATCCTTGTAGTGTGACATTACAGTATGCATTATCCTTGTAGTGTGACATCACAGTATGCATTATCCTTGTAGTATGACATCAAAGTTTGCCATATCCTTGTAGTGTGACATCACAGTACACATTATCCTTGCAGTATGACATGTCAGTATGCACTATCCTTGTAGTATGAAATTACACTATGCATTTTTCTTTTAGTGTGACATCACAGTATGCATTATACTTGTAGTCTGACATTACACTATGCACTATCCTTGTAGTGTGACAATACACTATGCATTATCCGTGTAGTGCGACATCTCAGTATGCATTATCCTTGTAGTGTGACATCACAGTTTGCATTATCCTTGTAGTGTGACATGTCAGTATGCATTATCATTGTAGTGTGAAATTACACTATGCATTATCCTTGTAGTGTGACATCACAGTTTGCATTAACCTTGTTGTGTGACATCTCAGTATGCATTATCCTTCTAGTATGACATTACAGTATACATTATCCTTGTAGTGTGACATCTCAGTATGCATTATCCTTGTAGCGTGACATCTCAGTATACATTATCCTTGTAGCGTGACATCTCAGTATGCATTATCCTTGCAGTGTGACATCACAGTTAAATTGCATTTTCCTTGTTGTGTGACATCACAGTATGCATTATCCTTGTAGTGTGACATTTCAGTATGCATTATCCTTGTAGTATGACATCACAGTATGCATTATCCTTGTAGTATGACATGTCAGTATGCACTATCCTTGTAGTGTGAGACATCACAGTTTGCATTATCCTTGCAGTATGACATGTCAGTATGCACTATCCTTGTAGTGTGAAATTACACTATGCATTATCCTTGCAGTGTGACATTACACTATGCATTATCCTTGTAATGTGACATCACAGTTTGCATTATCCTTGTAGTGTGACATCTCAGTATGCATTATCCTCGTAGTGTGGCATCACAGTATGCATTATCCTTGTAGTGTGACATCACAGTATGCATTATACTTGTAGTGTGACATTACAGTATGCATTACCTTGTAGTGTGACATCACACTATGCATTATCCTTGTAGTATGACATTACAGTATGCTTTATCCTTGTAGTGTGACATCACAGTATGCATTATCCGTGTAGTGTGACATCACAGTTTGCATTATCCTTGTAGTGTGACATCTCAGTATGCAATATCCTTGTAGTGTGACATCACACTATGCATTATCCTTGTAGTGTGACATTTCAGTATGCATTATCCTTGTAGTGTGACATCTCAGTATGCATTATCTTTGTAGTGTGACATCTCAGTAAGCATTATCTTTGTAGCGTGACATCACACTATGCATTATCCTTGTAGTGTGACATCGCAGTTTGCATTATCCTTGTAGTGAGACATCACAGTATGCATTATCCTTGTAGTGTGACATCACAGTTTGCATTATTCTTGTAGTGTGACATCACAGTATGCATTATCCTTGAAGTGTAACATCTCAGTATGCATTATCCTTGTAGTGTGACATCACAGTATGCATTATCCTTGTGGTGTGACATCACAGCATACATTATCCTTGCAGTATGACATGTCAGTATGCTCTATCCTTGTAGTGTGAAATTACACTATGCATTTTCCTTGTAGTGTGACATCACAGTATGCATTATACTTGTAGTCTGAAATTACACTATGCATTATCCTTGTATTGTGACATCACAGTTTGCATTATCCTTGTAGTGTGACATCTCAGTATGCATTGTCCTTGTAGTGTGACATCAGAGTTTGCATTATCCTTGTAGTGTGACATCACAGTATGCATTATCCTTGTAGTGTGACATTACACTATGCATTATTCTTGTAGTTTGACATCACAGTATGCATTATCCATGCAGTGTTACATCACAGTATGCATTATCCTTGTAGTGTGACAGCACAGTATGCATTATCCTTGTTGTGTGACATCACAGTTTGCATTATCCTTGTAGTGTGACATCTCGAAATGCATTATCCTTCTAGTGTGACATCACAGTATGCATTATCCTTTTAGCGTGAAATTACTCTATGCATTATTCTTGTAGTGTGACATCTCAATATGCATTATCCTTGTAGTGTGACATCACAGTCTGCATTATCCTTGTGGTGTGACATCTCTGTATACATTATCCTTGTAGTGTGACTTCACACTATGCATTATCCTTGTAATGTGACATCACAGTTTGCATTATCCTGGTAGTGTGACATCTCCGTATACATTGTCCTTTAGTGTGACATCACAGTTTGCATTATCCTTGTAGTGTGACATCTCAGAATGCATTATCCTGGTAGTGTGACATCTCAGTATACATTATCCTTTAGGGTAACATCACAGTATGCATTATCCTTGTAGTGTGACAACTCAGTATGCATTATCCTTGTAGTGTGACTTCTCAGTATACATTATCCTTGTAGTGTGACAGCTTAGTATGCATTATTTTTGTAGTGTGACATCACAGTATGCATTATCCTTGTAGTGTGACATCACAGTATGCATTATCCTTGTAGTGTGACATCACAGTTTGCATTATCCTTGTAGTGTGACATCACAGTATGCATTATCCTTGTAGTGTGATGTCTCAGTATACACTTTTAGGGTATGTTTCCATGGTCCGGAAACATTCACTATTTGCTGTGGATTGGACGCTGTGTACAGCAGCAGCACCCAAATGTTACAGCATATTGGAGGGGATTTTATGAAACCCCGTCTCCACTATGCGTGCAGGGCTGCATCCGTCGGCCCTGCGTATCTGGACATGCAGTGCATCTTTCCTGACCGCAGCATGTCTATTTATCTTGTGGAGACGCTATGCATTATCCTTGTAGTGTGACATCACAGTATGCATTATCCTTGTAGTGTGACATCACAGTTTGCATTATCCTTGTAGTGTGACATCACAGTATGCATTATCCTTGTAGTGTGAAATTACACTATGCATTTTCCTTGTAGTGTGACATTACACTATGCATTATCCTTGTAGTGTGACATTACACTTTGCATTTTTCTTGTAGTGTGACATCTCAGTATGCATTATCCTTGTAGTGTGACATCACAGTTTGCATTATCCTATTATCCTTGTAGTGACATCTCAGTGTGCAATATCCTTGTAGTGTGCCATCACACTATGCATTATCCTTGTGGTGTGACATTACAGTATGCATTATCCTTGTAGTGTGACATCTCAGTATGCATTATCTTTGTAGTGTGACATCACACTATGCATTATCCTTGTAGTGTGACATCGCAGTTTGCATTATCCTTGTAGTGTGATATCACAGTATGCATTATCCTTGTAGCATGACATTGCAATACGCAGTATCCTTGTAGTGTGACATCACAGTTTGCATTATCACACTACTTGGGATCTTGTTAATTAAATCAGAGATTTCGGACCATAAAGGTCTGATTTTTGAACAATCCCAGAACATGTGGAGTAAGCTACCTCCTTCACCACAATTTATCCAGCAATCCGGGGATCTACCAGGAAAGATTTTTGCTAGTTTAAAGGGGTAAAGTACCATCTGGACAGGATTTTGAAGAATGATTCGTGAAGATTAGCACATATGTTAGACGAGTATGTTGATTTCAGTGCTTTAGACCATTGTTGTTGAGTTATCGAAATGTTGAGGTCCTTTTCCCAGTTAAGCATAAAATTAGTTTTTTCTGGAGTATTGCTAAAATTAAGAAAATCATAAATATTTCTCAACTTCCAATAATATTTGTTGCCGGGATTACAAATCAGTGAGCTTGTGGAATCTGTTATAAAAGTCCTTTTTCTTAAAAGCTTCTTAATGAGTTTCTTTAAGTTAGATAGAAACTGAAAGTCATTAGTAGTAAAATTAAATTTAGATCGGAGTAAATTATTGCAACTACTTTACTTTTGGAGAAAATTCAAAACATTCATTATTCAATAGGGCCCAAAATATCAAAAACCAGCGGTTTGAAAGAACACTCACATTTCTTGGTAGAATCGTGCAGGACTGAAATTTTTGATGTTTTCTACTTCTCTCATGAGCCCAAACAAGACTCTAAAAGGATGAGTTTGCAACTACTTTACTTTTGGAGAAAATTCAAAACATTCATTATTCAATAGAGCCCAATAGCAAAAATCAGGTTTTGAATGAAGAATCACATTTCTTGGCAGAATCATGAAGGATTGAAATTTTTGATGGTTTTTTACTCCTCTCAACAGCCCAAACAAGTTTCTAAAAGGATGAGTTTGCAACTACTTTACTTTTGGAGAAAATTCAAAACATTCATTATTCAATAGGGCCCAAAATATCAAAAACCAGCGGTTTGAATTAACACACATTTCTTGGTAGAATCGTGCAGGACTGAAATTTTTGATGTTTTTCTACTCCTCTCATGAGCCCAAACAAGTCTCTAAAAGGATGAGTTTGCAACTACTTTACTTTTGGAGAAAATTCAAAACATTCATTATTCAATAGAGCCCAATTGCAAAAACCAGCGTTTTGAATGAAGAATCACATTTCTTGGTAGAATCATGCAGGATTGAAATTTTTGATGGTTTTTTTACTCCTCTCAACAGCCCAAACAAGTTTCAAAAAAGGATGAGTTTGCAACTACTTTACTTTTGGAGAAAATTCAAAACATTCATTATTCAATAGGGCCCAAAATATCAAAAACCAGCGGTTTGAATGAACACTCACATTTCTTGGTAGAATCGTGCAGGACTGAAATTTTTGATGTTTTTCTACTCCTCTCATGAGCCCAAACAAGTCTCTAAAAGGATGAGTTTGCAACTACTTTACTTTTGGAGAAAATTCAAAACATTCATTATTCAATAGAGCCCAATAGCAAAAACCAGCGTTTTGAATGAATTATCACATTTCTTGGTAGAATCATGCAGGATTGAAATTTTTGATGGTTTTTTACTCCTCTCAACAGCCCAAACAAGTTTCTAAAAGGATGAGTTTGCAACTACTTTACTTTTGGAGAAAATTCAAAACATTCATTATTCAATAGAGCCCAATAGCAAAAATCAGGTTTTGAATGAAGAATCACATTTCTTGGTAGAATCATGCAGGATTGAAATTTTTGATGGTTTTTTACTCCTCTCAACAGCCCAAACAAGTTTCTATAAGGATGAGTTTGCAACTACTTTACTTTTGGAGAAAATTCAAAACATTCATTATTCAATAGGGCCCAAACAATCAAAAACCAGCGGTTTGAATGAACACACATTTCTTGGTAGAATCGTGCAGGACTGAAATTTTTGATGTTTTTCTACTCCTCTCATGAGCCCAAACAAGACTCCAAAAGGATGAGTTTGGGGGGGGGGTGGTTTGCAGGGGAGCTGAGCAGACGTGTCTTCTAGGAGCTCCTGCTCTTCCCCACTTTAAGCTACAGAAAAGACTGCTAAATCGTGGAATAATATACTTAAAGACCAAGAAGAAGATGCCTGGGAAGAAGTACAATAGGAGAGGAGCTTTTCTGATGAGGGGAAATCGACCAGCGGGTCCAAGCAGTCTGGGGAACCTGTCGGGCCCTAGTCCCCGCCGTGCTGTTTGTAAACAAGATGGCCACAGGCTTCATGCAGCTGAAGCCGACAAGGATGAGAGGCGGGGAGCCGATGGGTCCCTCCGGACAGTGCGGGGGTCAGCGGCTGGGCTCCCTGAGCAGAGCGCGGTCCTGGCACAAGTTCAAAGAAGAAGTCAGCAGACCGCGCTGGATACAGGAGCCGCGCGGCTGCGGGGGAGCCGCTGCAGAGAAGAAGCGGCGCCACTGAAGAAGTCAGCCGACAAGGAAGAGAGGCGGGGAGCCGAAGAGTCCCTCCGGACAACACGGGGATCAGCGGCTGGGCTCCCTGAGCAGAGCGCGGTCCTGGCACAAGTTCAAAGAAGAAGCCGGCAGACCGCGCTGCATTTTCTGAATGGGACATCCAAAGTGTCTCTTGTAAGCGGAGGCTCTCTTGATTCGTTTGAGGGTCTAGAAAGTGTATACTCAGGGGATTTTTATGTGGATAGGGGATCATGTCAAAATAGTAAAAGTGACTCCTTCAGCAACAATTCAGATGAAATTCATTCTATATCTTCGTCTTCAAAATATTCGGCTACGCGAATAAATTCTGAGCTTACTGAAAAAATTTTATTTCAAGCTGGCAAGACTGAGTTGATTCATGATATAAACCATGTGCAGTCTTTCTCTAACCCATTATCTATAGATGAAATACCAGCATCTGATAATTACCCTACAGAGGGGTTCATGGCGAAAATGTTTATAGCCCTTATAAATTCAGTTGAAACCTCTAGAAGGAGCGATCTGGATCTATCGCATGGCCCCAAAATCCAGCTGTCTGATGTTAACCAGACGGATAAACATGAAGCTTCTGAAATTTTTATCAAAAAGCTTTTTAAAGATACTTCAACAATACTAACAGATGATACCCGTTCAGTTTATTCAACCCTTTCCACTTTTTCAAATTCTTCAAGGGTCTCTGGGTCTTATTCTGATGATATAAAGATAACTGATTCTGCTAAAATCGATAGTGATATATTACAATTAGGCAACTCACAAACGCTGTCCATGGTTTCAGACTCATTGAATAAAATTAAAAGGGACATTGCTTCTTTTAACTCCACTCTGGCCAACTATGAGGATTTTAAAAGGAAAAATAATGTTAAGATACGTGGGATCCCTGAATCTGTTCAGACCTCCCAGTTAAAGAGCTATATATCTTCAATGGTCACCTATTTGTTTCCCAACACTAATGAGAACTATCTGATTGAAAAAACGTTTCGCATACGCAGACCACCTACACTTCCGCAAGACTTAGCAAGGGATGTTATTGTCTCGTTTTGTCCAAACTGGATAAGGAATGCGCTCCTTAGAATGTCTAAAGAATCAAAATTCGAGTCTTCCCCCTACAGTCATTTATCTTTCTTCAAGGACTTATCAAAAAACACCCTGCAAAAAAGGAAAACATTCTCCTCTACTACACGGGAACTTTTGCGCGCCGGGATACCATATTATTGGTCTCAATCTTCGACTCTCCTTGTGAAATTTGCAACAAAGTTAATCCCTATTTCCTCTCCAGATGAAGGGACTGACTTCTTAGAAAGCGTCGGAATTGCACTTTCCAGGATTCCACAGGAAATCTCTTCTTTAAATACGGACTATCATCCTGATTGAAAAGAATTGTATCTTTATAGTCTACTTACTTATTGTATTCCACATTTATAACATTCTGGAATTGAACCGGACTTTCCCCCCAATCGGTCTTAGGGCCACCACTAGGTGACCCGGACGGGGCAGGTTACTATACTTCTTATAATCTACCTTATATATAGAATGTTTACTAATTGACACATTGGAGGCGAACAAGAATAATTGTTTTTGATTTCAGGTATTAATACGAAGATGTCTACATCACTACTTATTGTTGAGAAACCGTCAGTGTCCGATATCCAGGTCGGGCATTTAATGAGTCCAGATCCCCTCCGCAACTGCTGACAAGCTGATCGCATGCTCCCTTCTTCGCCTCGGTGGAAGATTCATCAGCGCGTCTCCCCTGCAGCCACGAGGCCTCAGCTCTCTCCCCGCCGCGCTCCCGACTTCTGTATCCCGCAGCCAGGGTCGCGCTGATTTCCCGTGACCTCACCTCCGAATCCCGACTACTCTGCCGGACTCCCGATGTCCCATCCGAGGTCTCCTCCGATTTCTTCATCGGCACCGCTTGATCCTTACTGCAGCGGCTCCCCGGCAGCCACGTGGCTCCTGTATTCAGCGCGGTCTGCCGGCTTCTTCTTTGAACTTGTGCCAGGACCGCTCTCTGCTCAGGGAGCCCAGCCGCTGACCCCCGCGTTGTCCGGAGGGACTCTTCGGCTCCCCGCCTCTCTTCCTTGTCGGCTGACTTCTTCAGTGGCGCCGCTTCTTCTCTGCAGCGGCTCCCCCGCAGCCGCGCGGCTCCTGTATCCAGCGCGGTCTGCTGACTTCTTCTTTGAACTTGTGCCAGGACCGCGCTCTGCTCAGGGAGCCCAGCCGCTGACCCCCGCACTGTCCGGAGGGACCCATCAGCTCCCCGCCTCTCATCCTTGTCGGCTTCAGCTGCATGAAGCCTGTGGCCATCTTGTTTACAAACAGCACGGCGAGGACTAGGGCCCGACAGGTTCCCCAGACTGCTTGGACCCGCTGGTCGATTTCCCCTCATCAGAAAAGCTCCTCTCCTATTGTACTTCTTCCCAGGCATCTTCTTCTTGGTCTTTAAGTATATTATTCCACGATTTAGCAGTCTTTTCTGTAGCTTAAAGTGGGGAAGAGCAGGAGCTCCTAGAAGACACGTCTGCTCAGCTCCCCTGCAAACCACGCCCCCCAAATTCATCCTTTTAGAGTCTTGTTTGGGCTCATGAGAGGAGTAGAAAAACATCAAAAATTTCAGTCCTGCATGATTCTACCAAGAAAAGTGTGTTCATTGAAACCGCTGGTTTTTGATAGTTTGGGCTCTATTGAATAATGAATGTTTTGAATTTTCTCCAAAAGTAAAGTAGTTGCAAACTCATGCTTTTAGAGACTTGTTTGGGCTCATGAGAGGAGTAGAAAAACATCAAAAATTTCAATCCTGCATGATTCTACCAAGAAAAGTGTGTTCATTGAAACCGCTGGTTTTTGATAGTTTGGGCTCTATTGAATAATGAATGTTTTGAATTTTCTCCAAAAGTAAAGTAGTTGCAAACTCATGCTTTTAGAAACTTGTTTGGGCTGTTGAGAGGAGTAAAAAACCATCAAAAATTTCAATCCTGCATGATTCTACCAAGAAATGTGATTCTTCATTCAAAACGCTGGTTTTTGCTATTGGGCTCTATTGAATAATGAATGTTTTGAATTTTCTCCAAAAGTAAAGTAGTTGCAAACTCATCCTTTTAGAGACTTGTTTGGCTCATGCTGAGGAGTAGAAAAACATCAAAAATTTCAGTCCTGCATGATTCTACCAAGAAATGTGTGTTCATTCAAACCGCTGGTTTTTGATATTTTGGGCCCTATTGAATAATGAATGTTTTGAATTTTCTCCAAAAGTAAAGTAGTTGCAAACTCATCCTTTTAGAAACTTGTTTGGGCTGTTGAGAGGAGTAAAAAACCATCAAAAATTTCAATCCTGCTTGATTCTACCAAGAAATGTACTACAAGGATAAAGCATACTGTGATGTCACATTACAAGGATAATGTATACTGTGATGTCACTACAAGGATAATGCATACTGAGATGTCACAATACAAGGATAATGCAAACTGCGATGTCAGGCTACAAGGATAATACATACTGTGATGTCACACTACAAGGAAAATGCATAGAGTAATTTCACACTACAAGGATAATGCAACTGTAATGTCACACTACAAGGATAATGCATACTGTGATGTCACACTACAAGGAAAATGCATAGTGTAATTTCACACTACAAGAATAATGTATACTGAGATGTCATACTACAAGGATAATCCATACTGTAATGTCACACTACAAGGATAATGCATACAGTAATGTCACATTACAAGGATAATGTATACTGTGATGTCAAACTACAAGGATAATGCAAACTGTAATGTTACACTACAAGGATAATGCAAACTGCGATGTCACACTACAAGGATAATGCATAGTGTGATGTCACACTACAAAGATAATGCATAGTGTGATGTCACACTACAAAGATAATGCATAGTGTGATGTCACATTACAAGGATAATGCATACTGTAATGTCACACTACAAGGATAATGCATAGTGTGATGTCACACTACAAGGATATTGCACACTGAGATGTCACACTACAAGGATAATGCATACTGTGATATTACACTACAAGGATAATGTACACTGAGATGTCACACTACAAGGATAATAGGATAATGCAAACTGTGATGTCACACTACAAGGATAATCCATACTGAGATGTCACACTACAAGAAAAATGCATAGTGTAATGTCACACTACAAGGAAAATGCATAGTGTAATTTCACACTACAAGGATAGTGCATACTGACATGTCATACTGCAATGATAATGTATACCGTGATGTCACACTACAAGGACAATGCATACTGAGATTTCATACTACAAGGATAATGCATACTGTGATGTCAGACTGCTAGGATAATGCATACTGTAATGTCACACTACAAGGATAATGCATACTGTAATGTCACACAACAAGGATAATGCATACTGTAATATCACACTACAAGGATAATGCATACTGTAATATCACACTACAAGGATAATGTATACTGAGATGTCACACTACAATGATAATGTAAATTTTGATGTCATACTGCAAGGATAATGCATACTGTGATGACACTACAAGGATAATGCATAGTGTATTGTCACACTACAAGGATAATGCATACTGTGATGTCACACTACAAGGATAATGCATAGTGTAATTTCACACTACAAGGATAGTGCATACTGACATGTCACACTACAAGGATAATGCAAACTGTAATGTCACACTACAAGGATAATGCAAACTGTAATGTCACACTACAAGGATAATGCAAACTGTGATGTCACTCTACAAGGATAATGCATAGCGTAAATTCACACTACAAGGATAATGCATAGTGTAATGTCAGACTACAAGTATAATGCATACTGTGATGTCACACTACATGGAAAATGCATAGTGTGATTTCACACTACAAGGATAGTGCATACTGACATGTCATACTGCAAGGATAATGCATACTTTGATGTCACACTACAAGGATAATGCAAACTGTGATGTCAAACTACAAGGATAATGCATACTGTCATGTCACACTACAAAGATAATGCATATTGAGATGTCACACTACAAGGAGAATGCGTACTGTGATGTCACACTACAAGGATAATGCATGCTGTGATGTCACACTACAAGGATAATGCAAACTGTGATGTCACACTACAAGGATAGTGCATACTGTGATGTCACACTACGTGGATAATTCATACTGTGATGTCACACTACATGGATAATGCATACTGTGATGCCACACTACAAGGATAATGTATACTGTGATGTCATACTACAAGGATAATGCATACTGTGATGTCACACTGCAAGGATAATGCATACTGAGATGTCACGCTACAAGATTAATGTATACTGAGATGTCACACTACACAGATAATGCAAACTGTGATATCACACTAGAAGGATAATGCATACTGAGATGTCACACTACAAGGAAAATGCATACTGAGATGTCACACTACACGGATAATGCAAACTGTGATGTCACACTACAAGGATAATGCAAACTGTGATGTCACACTGCAAGTATAGTGTATAGTGTAATTTCACACTACAAGGATAATGCATACTGACATGTCACACTACAAGGATAATGCAAACTGTGATGTCACACTACAAGGATAATGCATACTGAGATGTCACACTACACGGATAATGCAAACTGTGATGTCACACTACAATGATAATGCATAGTGTATTGTCACACTACAAGGATAATGCATAGTGTAATGTCAGACTACAAGTATAATGCATACTGTGATGTCACACTAAAAGGAAAATGCATAGTGTAATTTCATACTACAAGGATAGTGCATACTGCCATGTCATACTGCAAGGATAATGTATACTGTGATGTCATACTACAAGGATATGGCAAACTTTGATGTCATACTACAAGGATAATGCATACTGAGATGTCACACTACAAGGATAATGCATACTGTAATGTCACACTACAAGGATATGTATACTGTATTGTCACACTACAAAGTTAATGCAAACTTTGATGTCACACTACAAGGATAATGCATAGTGTAATGTCACACTACGAAGATAATGTATACTGAGATGTCACACTACAAGAATAATGCATACTGTAATGACACACTAGAAGGATAATGCATACTGTAATGTCACACTAGGAAGATAATGTATACTGAGATGTCACACTACAAGAATAATGCATACTGTAATGACACACTAGAAGGATAATGCATACTGTAATGTCACACTATGAAGATAATGTATACTGAGATGTCACACTACAAGGATAATGCATACTGAGATGTCAAACTACAAGAATAATGCATACTGTAATGACACACTAGAAGGATAATGCATACTGTAATGTCACACTACGAAGATAATGTATACTGAGATGTCACACTACAAGGATAATGCAAACTGTGATGTCACACTACAAGGATAATGTATACTGTAATGTCATACTAGAAGGATAATGCATACTGAGATGTCACACAACAAGGTTAATGCAAACTGTGATGTCACACTACACAGTGTGGGGTACAGCACGCAAGCATCCCATAAGCAAAGCATCACAGAAGATAAGCATCCAGCAAAACGGCAGTTATACATGGCATGGAATTAACATTCATCTTCTCTCTTCACACAGGTAATCAACTGAGACACCCTGCATGTATTTACTCCATTCACTGCCAGCAAGCAGCCTGAATGATACAACTTCCCACCTCTGCTGCCTCTATTTCTCTGCTGTAATATATCCAAATGGTAATCAACTGAGCCACCCTGCATGTATTTACTCCATTCACTGCCAGCAAGCAGCCTGAATGATACAACTTCCCACCTCTGCTGCCTCTATTTCTCTGCTGTAATATATCCAAATGGTAATCAACTGAGCCACCCTGCATGTATTTACTCCATTCACTGCCAGCAAGCAGCCTGAATGATACAACTTCCCACCTCTGCTGCCTCTATTTCTCTGCTGTAATATATCCAAATGGTAATCAACTGAGCCACCCTGCATGTATTTACTCCATTCACTGCCAGCAAGCAGCCTGAATGATACAACTTCCCACCTCTGCTGCCTCTATTTCTCTGCTGTAATATATCCAAATGGTACAACTCCATACTTTTGCTGCTTGACCATTTTGCTGCATATTTAAATGTGCTTGCTAAAGCTTTGGTATAATTCATTTGTTGCACTGTATGTAATACTTACTGCTTTAGATCTGTGACTGGGGCCTTTCTAGATTTTATCAGGTGGAAGGTGCTATAGCATTTTGCCACATCTTGATCTAGTGCCTTTGATCATCTAACCATCCCCTGGTGTGCTGGCCCCAGCTGCCAAATTATACCCAACCATCTCCCACAATCCCTCTCTCCTGACCCTGTAGTGTGGCCTATATATGTAGTAGTTGCTAAGGGGAAGCACGCAGTGTGGGGTACAGCACGCAAGCATCCCATAAGCAAAGCATCACAGAAAATAAGCATCCAGCAAAATGGCAGTTAGTCAGGGCAGGAGTCAGGTAACCCACACCTTGCCTTCCCCTTTAACCATGTGCTTTATTTTTATCCTCCTGTGTTCCTTTGCCATCCACATTCATCACCTTATCCCCCCTCCATCACGACTCATACACATCAGCCCCTCTATACTTCCCTCTCCCATGTACAGCTCCCACACACTCCTCACCTTCCTGAGAAACCTCAGCCCATCTTGCCCAAACACATCGCAGAAAAAAACTACTTACAATTCCAACAACTATTGGCTCTTTATCTTCCTTCTCCTACTGATTTCAGGGGACATCTCCCCCAACCCTGGTCCACCATCCCCCAACCTCGACCCCTACCCTACCTCATATCAAAACCACAATAATCTGATTAACATTACTTGCACTCCCTCATCTCAATCTTTTAATTGTGCCCTCTGGAATCCACAGTCTGCTTGTAACAAGCTTCCTTTCCTACACAACTACTTTCTGAACAACTCTCTTAATCTGTTGGCCCTCACTGAAACCTGGATTCAGGATTCTGACACTGTCTCTCCTGCTGCCATTTCCTACGGTGGCTTACAATTCTCTCACTCCCCGAGACCCACAAACAGACCTGGTGGTGGAGTTGGCATACTCCTGTCCCCACAATGCACTTTCCAGGTCATCCCCCCAGTCCCATCACTCTTATTCCCTTCTTTTGAGGTCCACACCATCAGGCTCTTCCGTCCCCTCTCCCTCAGGGTAGCGGTCATATACCAGCCCCCAGGCTCACCCACCCTCTTCCTTGACCACTTTTCAGCCTGGCTGCCACACTTCATGTCCTCAGAACTACCAACCCTCATCCTGGGAGACTTCAACATCCCCATTAACAGCCCTAATTCCACATCTGCATCCCAGCTTCTATCACTAACCACCTCTCTAGGCCTCTCACAGCTTTCAACCTCTGAGACACATAAGGACGGTAACACCCTTGATCTGGTATTCTGCCGGCTCTGTTCAATCTCCCACCTAAACAACTCACCGCTTCCACTCTCTGACCACAACATTCTCTACTTCACGCTCACAAATCCTCACCCACCCCAGCTCATTCTTACCTACCACACAGTCAGAAATCTACAAGCTATTAACCCTCAGACACTTTCAGATTCCCTACACTCATCTCTGTCCCCAATCTCCTCTCTTTCCTGTCCTAATCTGGCTGTTCATCACTACAATGACACTCTTAGAAGCACCCTTGACCAAGTAGCTCCCCTCACCCTCAGAACCTCCAAACACAGAGTAAAAGAGCCCTGGCTCACATCGCAAACTCAACTTCTCCAGCGATGCTCCAGGAGTGCTGAACGCCTATGGAGAAAAACCCGCACACCAGAAGACTTCATCCACTTCAAATTTATGTTAAGAACCTATAACGCTGCCCTTCACCTTGCCAAACAGACCTACTTCACCACCCTGATCTCCTCACTAGCCAACAACCCCAAGAAACTTTTTGACACTTTTCACTCCCTCCTCAGGCCAAAAGCACAAGCCCCTATCACAGACATTTGTGCTGATGACCTGGCCTCCCACTTTACAGAAAAAATAGATAATATCCGTCAAGAAATCTGCTCCCAACCACCAAGTGCTGTGACTCCCATCCCTTCCTACATCTCCCCTGGCTCACTCTCCACATTTGATCCCATAACAGAAGAAGTCTCCAGACTCCTCTCTTCTTCTCGTCCGACTACATGCACTACCGACCCCATTCCCTCACATCTCCTCCAGTCTCTCTCTCCAGTCGTCACAACCCACCTAACTACAATCTTTAATCTCTCCCTCTCCTCGGGCATTTTCCCATCCTCCTTCAAGCACGCCATCGTTACTCCACTACTAAAGAAACCTGCTCTCGACCCATTCTGCACAAACAACTACAGACCAGTCTCCAATCTCCCCTTCATCTCTAAACTTTTGGAACGCCTAGTTTACTCCCGCCTTACCCGTTACCTCTCCATTCACTCCCTTCTAGACCCTTCACAGTCCGGCGTCCGCCCCCTACATTCGACTGAAACTGCACTCATCAAAGTGACCAATGACCTTCTGACAGCAAAACGTAACGGTGACCACTCTCTGCTCATTCTTCTTGACCTATCTGCAGCTTTCGATACTGTTGACCACCATCTCCTACTCTCTAGGCTCCAGTCACTAGGCATTAAGGACACTGCACTCTCCTGGTTCTCTTCCTATCTCTCTGACCGCTCCTTCAGTGTTTTGTTCTCTGGCTCCACGTCATCTCCTCTTCCTCTTGCTGTCGGGGTACCTCAGGGCTCAGTCCTTGGCCCCCTTCTTTTCTCTCTCTACACGGCCCCAATTGGACAGACCATCAGCAGATTTGGCTTTCAGTACCATCTTTATGCTGATGACACACAACTATACACATCTTCCCCCGACCTTACCCCCGCTGTACTACAGAACGCCAGTGACTGTCTGTCCGCAGTATCCAATATCATGTCCGCTCTCTATCTGAAACTCAACCTCTCCAAAACTGAACTACTTCTGCTCCCGCCGTCTACTAACCTCCCTAAATCTGACATTTCCTTCTCCGTGGGTGGTACCACAATAACACCCCGTCAGCAGGTGCGCTGTCTGGGTGTTATGTTTGACACCAATCTCTCCTTTACATCCCATATACAATCCCTTGCCCGCTCTTGCCGCTTACACCTAAAGAACATCTCTAGAATCCGCCCTTTTCTCACTATGGAAACAACAAAAACCCTCACTGTTACAGTAATCCAGGCGAGAGTGGATCAATGCAACGCTCTATTAATAGGCCTCCCCGTCACTCGACTATCCCCTCTCCAGTCCATACTCAATGCAGCAGCCAGGATCGTCCATCTGGGTAATCGGTACTCGGACGCGTCCGCTCTTCGCCAGTCCTTACATTGGCTGCCCATTCATTATAGGATCCAATTCAAAGTACTTGTTCTCACCCACAAAGCTCTCCACAGTGCGGCACCCCCTTACATCTCTTCTCTCATTTCTGTCTATCGGCCTAGCCGATCGCTGCGCTCTGCAAACGACTTTCGACTAACCTCTGCACTAATCCGTACCTCCCACTCCCGACTCCAAGACTTCTCCCGTGCTGCTCCTATCCTCTGGAATGCTCTACCCCAAGAAATCAGGACTATCCACAATTTGCATAGTTTTAGGCGCTCCCTCAAAACACACCTGTTCAGAGCGGCCTATCACATTCACTAATCAAAGTCATTCTCTGTGTAAGTGTGCGTGCGTAGCCCATTCACTATCTCCATCCATCCTTCACTCCTGCAAGATAGCTGGACCTTCATTGTAAATACACCATTGCAAATACACACCTGTACTCTGTATCTCCCTCACCTCATTGTAGATTGTACGCTCTCACGAGCAGGGTCGTCTTATTTTGTCTTATTTTGCTTTAATTATTGTATTGTTAGCGTTGTTACTTATGACTTGTGTTTTGAAACTGTTAAACTGTAAAGCGCTGCGGAATATGTTGGCGCTATATAAATAAAGATTATTATTATTATTATTACACGGATAATGCAAACTGTGATATCACACTACAAGGATAATGCACAGTGTAATGTCACACTGCAAGGATATTGCAAACTGTGATGTCACACTACTAGGATAATGCGTATTGTAATGTCATGCTACAAGGATAATGCATACTGTGATATCACACTACAAGGATAATGTATACTAAGATGTCACACTACAAGGATAATGCAAACTGCGATGTCACACAACAAGGATGATGCATAGTGTGATGTCACACTACACACATAATGCATACTGTGATGTGACACTACAAGGATAATGCATACTGAGATGTCAAACTACAAGGATAGTGCATACTGTGATGTCACACTATAAGGATAAGGTATACTGAGATGTCACACTACAAGGATAATGCATACTGTGATGTCACATTACAAGGATAATGCATACTGAGATGTCACAATACAAGGATAATGCAACTGTAATGTCAAACCACAAGGATAATGCAAACTGTGATGTCAGACTACAAGGATAATACATACTGTGATGTCACACTACAAGGATAATGTATACTGTGATGTCACACTACAAGGAAAATGCATAGAGTAATTTCACACTACAAGCATAATGCAACTGTAATGTCACACTACAAGGATAATGCATACTGTGATGTCACACTACAAGTAAAATGCATAGTGTAATTTCACACTACAAGGATAATGTATACTGTGATGTCATACTACAAGGATAATGCATACTGTAATGTTACACTACAAGGATAATGCATACTGTGATGTCACACTACAAGGATAATGCATACTGTGATGTCATACTACAAGGATAATGCATACAGTAATGTCACACTACAAGGATAATGCATACTGAGAACTAATACTACAAGGATAATGCATACTGTGATGTCACACTACAAGGATAATGCATACTGTGATGTCACACTACAAGGATAATGCATGCTGTGATGTCACACTACAAGGATAATGCAAACTGTGCATGTCACACTACAAGGATAATGCATACTGTGATGTCGAACTACAAGGATAATGAAAATTGTGATGTCAAACTACAAGGATAATGCAAACTGTGATGTCACACAACAAGGATAATGCATACTGTGATGGCACACAACAAGGATAATGCAAACTTTGATGTCACACTATAGGGATAATGCAAACTGTGATGTCAAACTACAAGGATAATGCATACTGTGATGTCAAACTACAAGGATAATGCATAATGTGATGTCACACTACAAAGATAATGCAAACTGTGATGTCAAACTACAATTATAATGCAAGCTGTGATGTCACACCACAAGGATAACACGTACTGTGATGTCACACTATAAGGATAATGCATGCTGTGATGTCACACTACAAGGATAATGCAAACTGTGCATGTCACACTACAAGGATAATGCATATTGTACTGTCATGCTACAAGGATAATGCATACTGTAATGTCACACTACGAAGAGAATGTATACTGAGATGTCACACTACAAGGAAAAATCAAACTGCGATGTCACACTGCAAGGATAATGCAAAGTGTGATGTCACACTACAAAGATAATGCATACTGAGATGTCACACTATAAGGATAATGCAAACTGTGATGTCACACTACAAGGATAATGCAAACTTAGATGTCACATTACAAGGATAATGCAACTGTAATGTCGCACTATAAGGATAATGTATACTGAGATGTCACACTACAAGGATAATACATACTGTGATGTCACACTACAAGGATAATGCAAACTTAGATGTCACACTACAAGGATAATGCAAACTTAGATGTCACACTACAAGGATAATGCATACTGTGATGTCACACTACAAGGATAATGCAAACTGTGATGTCACACTACATGGATAATGCATACTGTGATGTCACACTACATGGATAATGCATACTGTGATGTCACACTACATGGATAATGCATACTGTGATGTTACACTACAAGGATAATGCATACTGAGATGTCACACTAAGGCTAATGCAAACTTTGATGTCACACTAAGGCTAATGCAAACTTTGATGTCACACTACAAGGACAATGCATACTGTGATGTTACACTACAAGGATAATGCAAACTGTGATGTCACACTACGTGGATAATGCATACTGTGATGTCACACTACAAGGATAATGCATACTGAGATGTCACACTACAAGGATAATGCATAGTGTGATGTCACACTACAAGGATAATGTATACTGAGATGTCACACTACAAGGATAATGCAAACTGTGATGTCACACTACACGGATAATGCATGCTGTGATGTCACACTACAAGGATAATGCATACTGAGATGTCACACTACAAGGATAATGCATAGTGTGATGTCACACTACAAGCATACTGAGATGTCACACTACAAGGATAATGTATACTGAGATGTCACACTACAAGGATAATGCATACTGAGCTGTCACACTACAAGGATAATGTATTCTGAGATGTCACACTACAAGGATAATGTATACTGAGATGTCACACTATAAGGATTGTGCAAATTGTGATGTCACACTACAAGGATAATGTTTACTGAGATGTAACATTACAATGATAAGGCATACTGAGATGTCATACTACACGGATAATGCATACAGTGATGTCACACTACAAGGATAATGTATACTGTGATGTCACACTACAAGGAAAATGCATAGAGTAATTTCACACTACAAGGATAATGCAACTGTAATGTCACACTACAAGGATAATGCATACTGTGATGTCACACTACAAGGAAAATGCATAGTGTAATTTCACACTACCAGGATAATGTATACTGAGATGTCATACTACAAGGATAATGCATACTGTAATGTCAAACTACAAGGATAATGCATACTGTGATGTCACACTACAAGGATAATGCATAGGAGTGAGAACAATTCAACAAACGCACCAATATCATAATATATAAATGCATGGAACAAATAATAAGTAAATATGATGCCAGAGTAATGGACCAAAATACGGACTAATCGCATAGTTGAACACAAACCACACAAAAAAAAAGAGCGACAACAAGTCCAAAATTATTTTGAAATATCCAAAAGAAAATTCTTTATTATAAAAAGCATACAGATGAAAAGGGCAAAACACCACAATGTGAAAATTGGCTAAAAGCCCAAGACGCTGACACATACTTCAAACATCTCTAATAGAGTGTAAATCACAGCAAAAAAATAAATATAGTGTTTAAACAAACACCTCAGCACCCTCAAGCCATTAATAAATAGATAATAGCATTAGATGAAATGGCACAGGGCGGTGCTAACATGTAGAAGCACTCCATTAACTCTCAATACATGTATAATAACATACCTAGTTTGGCCAAAACGAAAATGGAGAGAGGAGATTAGAAAATGTACCAGCGTCACCCAACGCGCGTTTCGGAGCGCTATGCTCCTTCCTCTTGATAATGCATACTGTGATGTCATACTACAAGGATAATGCATACAGTAATGTCACACTACAAGGATAATGTATACTGTGATGTCAAACTACAAGGATAATGCATACAGTAATGTCACACTACAAGGATAATGTATACTGTGATGTCACACCTCAAGGATAATGCATACTGTGATGTCACTCTACAAAGATAATGCATACTGAGATGTCACACTGCAAAGATAATGCATACTGTGATGTCACACTACAAGAATAATGCAAACTGTGATGTCACACTACAAGGATAATGCATAGTGTGATGTCACACTACAAGGATATGCATAATGTGATGTCACAGTACAAGGATAATGCATACTGTGATGTCACACTACAAGGATATGCATACTGTGATGTCACAGTACAAGGATAATGTATACTGTGATGTCACACTACAAGGATAATGCAAACTGTGATGTCACTACAAGGAAAATGCATACTGAGATGTCACACTACAAGGATAATGCAAACTGTGATGTTACACTACAAGGATAATGCATACTGTGATGTCACACTACAAGGATATGCATAATGTGATGTCACAGTACAAGGATAATGCATACTGTAATGTCACACTACAAGGATAATGTATACTGTGATGTCACACTACAAGGATAATGCAAACTGTGATGTCACACTACAAGGAAAATGCATACTGAGATGTCACACTACAAGGATAATGCAAACTGTGATGTCACACTACAAGGATAATGCATATTGTAATGTCATGCTACAAGGATAATGCATAACATGATGTCACACTACAAGGATAATGGGATAATGCAAACTGTGATGTCACACTACAAGGATAATGCATACTGAGATGTCACACTACAAGAAAAATGCATAGTGTAATGTCACACTACAAGGATAATGCATAGTGTAATGTCACACTACAAGGAAAATGCATAGTGTAATTTCACACTACAAGGATACTGCATACTGACATGTCATACTGCAATGATAATGTACACCGTGATGTCACACTACAAGGATAATGCATACTGAGATGTCATACTACAAGGATAATGCAAACTCTGTTGTCACACTGCAAGGATAATGCATACTGTGATGTCACACTACAAGGATAATGCATAGTATAATGTCACACTACAAGGATAATGCATACTGTGATGTCACACTACAAGGATAATGCAAACTCTGATGTCACACTGCAAGGATAATGCATACTGAGATGTCACACTACAAGGATAATGCAAACTGTGATGTCACAATACAAGGATAATGCATAGTGTAATGTCACACTACAAGGATAATGCATAGTGTAATGTCAGACTACAAGGAAAATGCATAGTGTAATTTCAAACTACATGGATAGAGCATGCTGACATGTCATACTGCAAGGATAATGTATACTGTGATGTCACACCACAAGGATAATCATAGAATCATAGAATCATAGAATCGTAGAGTTGGAAGGGACCTCCTGGGCCATCTGGTCCAACCCCCTGCTCAAAGCAGGATTCGCTAAATCATCCCAGTCAGATGTCTGTCCAGCCTCTGGTTGAAGACTTCCATTGAAGGAGAACTCACCACTTCTCGTGGCAGCCTGTTCCACTCATTGATCACTCTAACTGTCAAAAAGTTTTTTCTAATATCTAATCTGTGTCTCTTCCCATTCAGTTTCATCCCATTGCTTCTAGTCTTTCCTTGTGCAAATGATGCATACTGTGTGCAAATAATGCATACTGTGATGTCACTCTATACGGATAATGCATACTGTGATGTCACACTACAAGAATAATGCAAACTGTGATGTCACACTACAAGGATAATGCATACTGTGATGTCACACTACAAGGATAATGCAAACTGTGATGTCACACTACAAGGAAAATGCATACTGAGATGTCACACTGCAAGGATAATGCAAACTGTGATGTCACAATACAAGGATAATGCATACTTTGATGTCACACTACAAGGATATGCATACTGTGATGTCACAGTACAAGGATAATATATACTGTGATGTCACACTACAAGGATAATGAATACTGTGATGTCACACTACAAGGATATGCATACTGTGATGTCACAGTAAAAGGATAATGTATACTGTGATGTCACACTACAAGGATAATGCAAACTGTGATGTCACAATACAGGGATAATGAGTATTGTAATGTCATGCTACAAGAATAATGCATACTGTGATATCACAACAAGGATAATGCAAACTGCGATGTCACACTACAAGGATAATGCATAGTGTGATGTCACACTACAAAGAAAATGCATTGTGTGATGTCACAATACAAGGATAATGCAAACTGCGATGTCACACTACAAGGATAATGCATACTGTAATGTCACACTACAAGGATAATGCATTGTGTGATGTCACACTACAAGGATAATGCAAACTGCGATGTCACACTACAAGGATAATGCATACTGAGATGTCACACTACAAGAAAAATGCATAGTGTAATGTCACACTACAAGGATAATGCATAGTGTAATGTCACACTACAAGGAAAATGCACAGTGTAATTTCACACTACAAGGATACTGCATACTGACATGTCATACTGCAATGATAATGTATACCGTGATGTCACACTACAAGGATAGTGCATACTGAGATGTCATACTACAAGGATAATGCATTCTGTGATGTCAGACTGCAAGGATAATGCATACTGTAATGTCACACTACAAGGATAATGCATACTGTAAAGTCAGACTACAAGGATAATGCATACTGTGATGTCACACTATTAGGATAATGTCTACTGAGATGTCACACTACAAGGATAATACATACTGTGATGTCACAATACAAGGATAATGCAAACTTAGATGTCACACTACAAGGATAATGCATACTGTGATGTCACACTACAAGGATAATGCAAACTTAGATGTCACACTACAAGGATAATGCATACTGTGATGTCACACTACAAGGATAATGCAAACTGTGATGTCACACTACATGGATAATGCATACTGTGATGTCACACTACATGGATAATGCATACTGAGATGTCACACTATAAGGATAATGCAAACTTTGATGTCACACTACAAGGACAATGCAAACTGTGATGTCACACTACAAGGATATGCATAATGTGATGTCACAGTACAAGGATAATGCATACTGTGATGTCACACTACAAGGATATGCATAATGTGATGTCACAGTACAAGGATAATGCATACTGTGATGTCACACTACAAGGATATGCATACTGTGATGTCACAGTACAAGGATAATGTATACTGTGATGTCACACTACAAGGATAATGCAAACTGTGATGTCACTACAAGGAAAATGCATACTGAGATGTCACACTACAAGGATAATGCAAACTGTGATGTTACACTACAAGGATAATGCATACTGTGATGTCACACTACAAGGATATGCATAATGTGATGTCACAGTACAAGGATAATGCATACTGTAATGTCACACTACAAGGATAATGTATACTGTGATGTCACACTACAAGGATAATGCAAACTGTGATGTCACACTACAAGGAAAATGCATACTGAGATGTCACACTACAAGGATAATGCAAACTGTGATGTCACACTACAAGGATAATGCATATTGTAATGTCATGCTACAAGGATAATGCATAACATGATGTCACACTACAAGGATAATGGGATAATGCAAACTGTGATGTCACACTACAAGGATAATGCATACTGAGATGTCACACTACAAGAAAAATGCATAGTGTAATGTCACACTACAAGGAAAATGCATAGTGTAATTTCACACTACAAGGATACTGCATACTGACATGTCATACTGCAATGATAATGTACACCGTGATGTCACACTACAAGGATAATGCATACTGAGATGTCATACTACAAGGATAATGCAAACTCTGTTGTCACACTGCAAGGATAATGCATACTGTGATGTCACACTACAAGGATAATGCATAGTATAATGTCACACTACAAGGATAATGCATACTGTGATGTCACACTACAAGGATAATGCAAACTCTGATGTCACACTGCAAGGATAATGCATACTGAGATGTCACACTACAAGGATAATGCAAACTGTGATGTCACAATACAAGGATAATGCATAGTGTAATGTCACACTACAAGGATAATGCATAGTGTAATGTCAGACTACAAGGAAAATGCATAGTGTAATTTCAAACTACATGGATAGAGCATGCTGACATGTCATACTGCAAGGATAATGTATACTGTGATGTCACACCACAAGGATAATCATAGAATCATAGAATCATAGAATCGTAGAGTTGGAAGGGACCTCCTGGGCCATCTGGTCCAACCCCCTGCTCAAAGCAGGATTCGCTAAATCATCCCAGTCAGATGTCTGTCCAGCCTCTGGTTGAAGACTTCCATTGAAGGAGAACTCACCACTTCTCGTGGCAGCCTGTTCCACTCATTGATCACTCTAACTGTCAAAAAGTTTTTTCTAATATCTAATCTGTGTCTCTTCCCATTCAGTTTCATCCCATTGCTTCTAGTCTTTCCTTGTGCAAATGATGCATACTGTGTGCAAATAATGCATACTGTGATGTCACTCTATAAGGATAATGCATACTGTGATGTCACACTACAAGAATAATGCAAACTGTGATGTCACACTACAAGGATAATGCATACTGTGATGTCACACTACAAGGATAATGCAAACTGTGATGTCACACTACAAGGAAAATGCATACTGAGATGTCACACTGCAAGGATAATGCAAACTGTGATGTCACAGTACAAGGATAATGCATACTTTGATGTCACACTACAAGGATATGCATACTGTGATGTCACAGTACAAGGATAATGCATACTGTAATGTCACACTACAAGGATAATGTATACTGTGATGTCACACTACAAGGAAAATGCATACTGAGATGTCACACTACAAGGATAATGCAAACTGTGATGTCACACTACAAGGATAATGCATATTGTAATGTCATGCTACAAGGATAATGCATAACATGATGTCACACTACAAGGATAATGGGATAATGCAAACTGTGATGTCACACTACAAGGATAATGCATACTGAGATGTCACACTACAAGAAAAATGCATAGTGTAATGTCACACTACAAGGATAATGCATAGTGTAATATCACACTACAAGGAAAATGCATAGTGTAATTTCACACTACAAGGATACTGCATACTGACATGTCATACTGCAATGATAATGTACACCGTGATGTCACACTACAAGGATAATGCAAACTGTGATGTCACAATACAAGGATAATGAGTATTGTAATGTCATGCTACAAGGATAATGCATACTGTGATATCACACAACAAGGATAATGCAAACTGCGATGTCACACTACAAGGATAATGCATAGTGTGATGTCACACTACAAAGAAAATGCATTGTGTGATGTCACACTACAAGGATAATGCAAACTGCGATGTCACACTACAAGGATAATGCATACTGTAATGTCACACTACAAGGATAATGCATTGTGTGATGTCACACTACAAGGATATTGCAAACTGCGATGTCACACTACAAGGATAATGCATACTGAGATGTCACACTACAAGAAAAATGCATAGTGTAATGTCACACTACAAGGATAATGCATAGTGTAATGTCACACTACAAGGAAAATGCACAGTGTAATTTCACACTACAAGGATACTGCATACTGACATGTCATACTGCAATGATAATGTATACCGTGATGTCACACTACAAGGATAGTGCATACTGAGATGTCACACTACATGGATAATGCATACTGTGATGTCACACTACATGGATAATGCATACTGTGATGTCACACTACAAGGATAATGCATACTGAGATGTCACACTATAAGGATAATGCAAACTTTGATGTCACACTACAAGGACAATGCAAACTGTGATGTCACACTACGTGGATAATGCATACTGTGATGTCACACTACAAGGATAATGCATACTGAGATGTCACACTACAAGGATAATGCATAGTGTGATGTCACACTACAAGGATAATGTATACTGAGATGTCACACTACAAGGATAATGCAAACTGTGATGTCACACTACACGGATAATGCATACTGTGATGTCACACTACAAGGATAATGCATACTGAGATGTCACACTACAAGGATAATGCATAGTGTGATGTCACACTGCAAGTATAATGTATGCTGAGATGTCACACTACAAGGATAATGTATAATGAGATGTCACACTACAAGGATAATGTATACTGAGATGTCACACTACAAGGATAATGCATAGTGTGATGTCACACCACAAGGATAATGTATACTGAGATGTCACACTACAAGGATAATGCATGCTGTAATGTCACTCTACAAGGATAATGCAAACTGTGATGTCACACTACAAGGATAATGTATTCTGAAATGTCACACTACAAGGATAATGTATACTGAGATGTCACACTACAAGGATTATGCAAATTGTGATGTCACACTACAAGGATAATGTATACTGAGATGTAACACTAAAATGATAAGGCATACTGAGATGTCATACTACACGGATAATGCATACAGTAATGTCACACTACAAGGATAATGTATACTGTGATGTCACACTACAAGGATAATGTATAGTGTGATGTCACACTACAAGGATAATGTATACTGAGATGTCACACCACAAGGATAATGCATACTGTGATGTCACACTACAAGGATAATGTATACTGAGAAGTCACACTACAAGGATAATGCATACTGAGATGTCACACTACAAGGATAATGCATACTGTGATGTCACACTAAAGGATAATGTATACGGAGATGTCACACTACCAGGATAAAGCAAACTGTGATGTCATAGTACAAGGATAATGCATAGTGTGAAGTCACACTACAAGGATAATGCATAGAGTAATTTCACACTAAAAGTATAATGCAGACTGAGATGTCACACTACAAGGATAATGCAAACTGTGATGTCACACTACAAGGATAATGCATAGTTTAATGTCAGACTACAAGGATTATGCATAGTGTAATGTCAGACTACAAGTATAATGCATTCTGTGATATCACACTACAAGGATAATGTATACCGTGATGTCACACTACAAGGAAAATGCATAGAGTAATTTCACACTACAAGGATAATGCAACTGTAATGTCACACTACAAGGATAATGCATACTGTGATGTCATACTACAAGGATAATGCATACTGTAATGTCACACTACAAGGATAATGCATACTGTGATGTCACACTACAAGGATAATGCATAGGTGAGAGAACAATTCAACAAACGCACCAATATCATAATATATAAATGCATGGAACAAATACTAAGTAAATATGATGCCAGAGTAATGGACCAAAATACGGACTAATCGCATAGTTGAACACAAACCACACAAAAAAAAGAGCGACAACAGGTCCAAAATTATTATGAAATATCCATAAGAAAATTCTTTATTATAAAAATCATACAGGTGAAAAGGGCAAAACACCACAATGTGAAAATTGGCTAAAAGCCCAAGACGCTGACACATACTTCAAACATCTCTAATAGAGTGTAAATCACAGCAAAAAAATATATATAGTGTTTAAACAAACACCTCAGCACCCCCATGCCATTAATAAATAGATAATAGTATTAGATGAAATGGCACAGGGCGGTGCTAACATGTAGAAGCACTCCATTAACTCTCAATACATGTATAATAACATACCTAGTTTGGCCAAAACGATAATGGAGAGAGGAGATAAGAAATGTACCAGCGTCACCCGACGCGCGATTCAGAGTGCTATGCTCCTTCCTCAGGATAATGCATACTGTGATGTCATACTACAAGGATAATGCATACAGTAATGTCACACTACAAGGATAATGCATACTGAGAACTAATACTACAGGGATAATGCATACAGTAATGTCACACTACAAGGATAACGTATACTGTGATGTCACACCACAAGGATAATGCATACTGTGATTCAGTCTACAAAGATAATGCATACTGAGATGTCACACTGAAAAGATAATGCATACTGTGATGTCACACTACAAGGATAATGCAAACTGTGATGTCACACTACAAGGAAAATGCATACTGAGATGTCACACTACAAGGATAATGCAAACTGTGATGTCACACTACAAGGATAATGCATATTGTGATGTCACACTACAAGGATATGCATAATGTGATGTCACAGTACAAGGATAATGCATACTGTGATGTCACACTACAAGGATATGCATACTGTGATGTCACAGTACAAGGAAAATGCATACTGAGATTTCACACTACAAGGATAATGCAAACTGTGATGTCAGACTACAAGGATAATGCGTATTGTAATGTCATGCTACAAGGATAATGCATAACGTGATGTCACACTAGAAGGATATTGCACACTGAGATGTCATACTACAAGGATAACCTTTATTTTTTTCTTTATTTTTTTTATATAGTGCTAACATATTCCGCAGCGCTTTACAATTTGCACATATTATCATCACTGTCCCCGATGGGGCTCACAATCTAAATTCCCTATCAGTATGTCTTTAGAATGTGGGAGGAAACCATAGTGCCCGGAGGAAACCCACGCAAACACGGGGAGAACATACAAACTCCTTGCAGATGTTGTCCTTGGTGAGATTCGAACCCAGGACCCCAGCGCTGCAAGGCTGCAGCGCTAACCACTGAGCCACCGTGCTGCCATGATAATGGGATAATGGGATAATGCAAACTGTGATGTCACACTACAAGGATAATGCATACTGAGATGTCACACTACCAGAAATATGCATAGTGTAATGTCACACCACAAGGATAATGCATACTGTGATGTCACTCTACAAAGATAATGCATACTGTGATGTCACACTACAAGAATAATGCAAACTGTGATGTCACACTACAAGGATATGCATAATGTGATGTCACAGTACAAGGATAATGCATACTGTGATGTCACACTACAAGGATATGCATACTGTGATGTCACAGTACAAGGATAATGTATACTGTGATGTCACAGTACAAGGATAATGCAAACTGTGATGTCACACTACAAGGAAAATGCATACTGAGATGTCACACTACAAGGATAATGCAAACTGTGATGTCACACTACAAGGATAATGCATACTGAGATGTCACACTACAAGAAAAATGCATAGTGTAATGTCACACCAAGGATAATGCATAGTGTAATGTCACACTACAAGGAAAATGCATAGTGTAATTTCACACTACAAGGATACTGCATACTGACATGTCATGCTGCAATGATAATGTACACCGTGATGTCACAATACAAGGATAATGCATACTGAGATGTCATACTACAAGGATAATGCATACTGTGATGTCACACTACAAGGTTAATGCATAGTGTGATGTCACACTACAAGGATATTGCACACTGAGATGTCACACTACAAGGATAATGCATACTGTGATATCACACTACAAGGATAATGTATACTGTGATGTCACACTACAAGGATAATGCATACTGTGATATCACACTACAAGGATAATGCAAACTGTGATGTCACACTACAAGGATAATGCATACTGAGATGTCACACTATAAGGATAATGCAAACTGTGATGTCACACTACGTGGATAATGCATACTGTGATGTCACACTACAAGGATAATGCATACTGTGATGTCACACTACAAGGATAATGCATACTGAGATGTCACACTAGAAGGACAATGCAAACTGTGATGTCACACTACGTGGATAATGCATACTGTGATGTCACACTACAAGGATAATGCATACTGTGATGTCACACTACAAGGATATGCATAATGTGATGTCACAGTACAAGGATAATGCATACTGTGATGTCACACTACAAGGATATGCATACTGTGATGTCACAGTACAAGGATAATGTATACTGTGATGTCACACTACAAGGATAATGCAAACTGTGATGTCACACTACAAGGAAAATGCATACTGAGATGTCACACTACAAGGATAATGCAAACTGTGATGTCACACTACAAGGATAATGCATACTGAGATGTCACACTACAAGAAAAATGCATAGTGTAATGTCACACCAAGGATAATGCATAGTGTAATGTCACACTACAAGGAAAATGCATAGTGTAATTTCACACTACAAGGATACTGCATACTGACATGTCATGCTGCAATGATAATGTACACCGTGATGTCACAATACAAGGATAATGCATACTGAGATGTCATACTACAAGGATAATGCATACTGTGATGTCACACTACAAGGTTAATGCATAGTGTGATGTCACACTACAAGGATATTGCACACTGAGATGTCACACTACAAGGATAATGCATACTGTGATATCACACTACAAGGATAATGTATACTGTGATGTCACACTACAAGGATAATGCATACTGTGATATCACACTACAAGGATAATGCAAACTGTGATGTCACACTACAAGGATAATGCATACTGAGATGTCACACTATAAGGATAATGCAAACTGTGATGTCACACTACGTGGATAATGCATACTGTGATGTCACACTACAAGGATAATGCATACTGTGATGTCACACTACAAGGATAATGCATACTGAGATGTCACACTAGAAGGACAATGCAAACTGTGATGTCACACTACGTGGATAATGCATACTGTGATGTCACACTACAAGGATAATGCATACTGTGATGTCACACTACAAGGATAATGCATACTGAGATGTCACACTACAAGGATAATGCATAGTGTGATATCACACTACAAGGATAATGTATACTGAGATGTCACACTACAAGGATAATGCAAACTGTGATGTCACACTACACGGATAATGCATACTGTGATGTCACACTACAAGGATAATGCATAGTGTGATGTCACACTGCAAGTATAATGTATACTGAGATGTCACACTACAAGGATAATGTATACTGAGATGTCATACTACAAGGATAATGTATACTGAGATGTCACACTACAAGGATAATGCATAGTGTGATGTCACACCACAAGGATAATGTATACTGAGATGTCACACTACAAGGATAATGCATGCTGTAATGTCACTCTACAAGGATAATGCAAACTGTGATGTCACACTACAAGGATAATGCATACTGAGCTGTCACACTACAAGGATAATGTATTCTGAAATGTCACACTACAAGGATAATGTATACTGAGATGTCACACTACAAGGATTATGCAAATTGTGATGTCACACTACAAGGATAATGTATACTGAGATGTAACACTACAATGATAAGGCATACTGAGATGTCATACTACACGGATAATGCATACAGTAATGTCACACTACAAGGATAATGTATACTGTGATGTCACACCACAAGGATAATGTATAGTGTGATGTCACACTACAAGGATAATGTATACTGAGATGTCACACCACAAGGATAATGCAAACTGTGATGTCACACTACAAGGATAATGCATACTGAGATGTCACACTACCAGGATAATGCAAACTGTGATGTCATAGTACAAGGATAATGCATAGTGTGAAGTCACACTACAAGGATAATGTATACTGAGATGTCACACCACAAGGATGATGCAAACTGTGATGTCACACTACAATGATAATGCATATTGAGATGTCACACTACAAGGATAATGCATAGAGTAATTTCACGCTAAAAGGATAATGCAGACTGAGATGTCACACTACAAGGAAAATGCATAGAGTAATTTCACACTAAAAGTATAATGCAGACTGAGATGTCACACTACAAGGATAATGCAAACTGTGATGTCACACTACAAGGTTAATGCATAGTTTAATGTCAGACTGCAAGGATTATGCATAGTGTAATGTCAGACTACAAGTATAATGCATTCTGTGATATCACACTACAAGGATAATGTATACCGTGACGTCACACTACAAGGAAAATGCATAGAGTAATTTCACACTACAAGGATAATGCAACTGTAATGTCACACTACAAGGAAAATGCATAGTGTAATTTCACACTACAAGGATAATGTATACTGAGATGTCATACTACAAGGATAATGCATACTGTAATGTCACACTACAAGGATAATGCAAACTGTGATGTCACACTACAAGGAAAATGCATACTGAGATGTCACACTACAAGGATAATGCATATTGTAATGTCATGCTACAAGAATAATGCATAACATGATGTCACACTACAAGGATATTGCACACTGAGATGTCACACTGCAAGGATAATGGGATAATGCAAACTGTGTTGTCACACTACAAGGATAATGTATACTGAGATGTCACACTACAAGAAAAATGCATAGTGTAATGTCACACTACAAGGATAATGCATAGTGTAATGTCACATTACAAGGAAAATGCATAGTGTAATTTCACACTACAAGGATACTGCATACTGACATGTCATACTGCAATGATAATGTACACCGTGATGTCACACTACAAGGATAATGCATACTGAGATGTCATACTACAAGGATAATGCAAACTCTGTTGTCACACTGCAAGGATAATGCATACTGAGATTTCACAGTACAAGGAAAATGCATACTGAGATTTCACACTACAAGAATAATGCAAACTGTGATGTCAGACTACAAGGATAATGCATAACGTGATGTTACACTACAAGGATATTGCACACTGAGATGTCATACTACAAGGATAATGCATACTGAGATGTCACACTACCAGAAATATGCATAGTGTAATGTCACACCACAAGGATAATGCATACTGTGATGTCACTCTACAAAGATAATGCATACTGAGATGTCACACTGCAAAGATAATGCATACTGTGATGTCACACTACAAGAATCATGCAAACTGTGATGTCACACTACAAGGATATGCATAAAGTGATGTCACAGTACAAGGATAATGCATACTGTGATGTCACACTACAAGGATATGCATACTGTGATGTCACAGTACAAGGATAATGTATACTGTGATGTCACACTACAAGGATAATGCAAACTGTGATGTCACACTACAAGGAAAATGCATACTGAGATGTCACACTACAAGGATAATGCAAACTGTGATGTCACACTACAAGGATAATGCATACTGTGATGTCACACTACAAGGATATGCATAATGTGATGTCACAGTACAAGGATAATGCATACTGTGATGTCACACTACAAGGATATGCATACTGTGATGTCACAGTACAAGGATAATGTATACTGTGATGTCACACTACAATGATAATGCAAACTGTGATGTCACACTACAAGGAAAATGCATACTGAGATGTCACACTACAAGGATAATGCAAACTGTGATGTCACACTACAAGGATAATGCATATTGTAATGTCATGCTACAAGGATAATGCATAACATGATGTCACACTACAAGGATATTGCACACTGAGATGTCACACTACAAGGATAATGCATACTGTGATATCACACTACAAGGATAATGTACTCTGAGATGTCATACTACAAGGATAATGGGATAATGCAAACTGTGATGTCACACTACAAGGATAATGCATACTGAGATGTCACACTACAAGAAAAATGCATAGTGTAATGTCACACCAAGGATAATGCATAGTGTAATGTCACACTACAAGGAAAATGCATAGTGTAATTTCACACTACAAGGATACTGCATACTGACATGTCATACTGCAATGATAATGGACACCGTGATGTCACACTACAAGGATAATGCATACTGAGATGTCATACTACAAGGATAATGCATACTGTGATGTCACACTACAAGGATAATGCATAGTGTGATGTCACACTACAAGGATATTGCACACTGAGATGTCACACTACAAGGATAATGCATACTGTGATATCACACTACAAGGATAATGTACACTGTGATGTCACACTACAAGGATAATGCATACTGTGATATCACACTACAAGGATAATGCAAACTTTGATGTCACACTACAAGGATAATGCATACTGAGATGTCACACTATAAGGATAATGCAAACTTTGATGTCACACTAGAAGGACAATGCAAACTGTGATGTCACACTACGTGGATAATGCATACTGTGATGTCACACTACAAGGATAATGCATACTGAGATGTCACACTACAAGGATAATGCATAGTGTGATGTCACACTACAAGGATAATGTATACTGAGATGTCACACTACAAGGATAATGCAAACTGTGATGTCACACTACACGGATAATGCATACTGTGATGTCACACTACAAGGATAATGCATAGTGTGATGTCACACTGCAAGTATAATGTATACTGAGATGTCACACTACAAGGATAATGTATACTGAGATGTCATACTACAAGGATAATGTATACTGAGATGTCACACTACAAGGATAATGCATAGTGTGATGTCACACCACAAGGATAATGTATACTGAGATGTCACACTACAAGGATAATGCATGCTGTAATGTCACTCTACAAGGATAATGCAAACTGTGATGTCACACTACAAGGATAATGCATACTGAGCTGTCACACTACAAGGATAATGTATACTGAGATGTCACACTACAAGGATTATGCAAATTGTGATGTCACACTACAAGGATAATGTATACTGAGATGTAACACTACAATGATAAGGCATACTGAGATGTCATACTACACGGATAATGCATACAGTAATGTCACACTACAAGGATAATGTATAGTGTGATGTCACACTACAAGGATAATGTATACTGAGATGTCACACCACAAGGATAATGCAAACTGTGATGTCACACTACAAGGATAATGTATACTGAGAAGTCACACTACAAGGATAATGCATACTGAGATGTCACACTACCAGGATAATGCAAACTGTAATGTCATAGTACAAGGATAATGCATAGTGTGAAGTCACACTACAAGGATAATGTATACTGAGATGTCACACCACAAGGATGATGCAAACTGTGATGTCACACTACAAGGATAATGCATACTGAGATGTCACACTACAAGGATAATGCATAGAGTAATTTCACGCTAAAATGATAATGCAGACTGAGATGTCACACTACAAGGAAAATGCATAGTGTAATTTCAAACTACATGGATAGAGCATGCTGACATGTCATACTGCAAGGATAATGTATACTGTGATGTCACACCACAAGGATAATGCGTACTGTGATGTCACTCTATAAGGATAATGCATACTGTGATGTCACACTACAGGAATAATGCAAACTGTGATGTCACACTACAAGGATAATGCATACTGTGATGTCACACTACAAGGATATGCATAATGTGATGTCACAGTACAAGGATAATGCATACTGCGATGTCACACTACAAGGATATGCATACTGTGATGTCACAGTACAATGATAATGTATACTGTGATGTCACACTACAAGGATCATGCAAACTGTGATGTCACACTACAAGGAAAATGCATACTGTGATGTCACACTACAAGGATATGCATAATGTGATGTCACAGTACAAGGATAATGCATACTTTGATGTCACACTACAAGGATATGCATACTGTAATGTCACAGTACAAGGATAATATATACTGTGATGTCACACTACAAGGATAATGAATACTGTGATGTCACACTACAAGGATATGCATACTGTGATGTCACAGTACAAAAATAATGTATACTGTGATATCACACTACAAGGATAATGCAAACTGCGATGTCATACTACAAGGATAATGCATAGTGTGATGTCACACTACAAAGAAAATGCATTGTGTGATGTCACACTACAAGGATAATGCAAACTGCGATGTCACACTACAAGGATAATGCATACTGTAATGTCACACTACAAGGATAATGCATTGTGTGATGTCACACTACAAGGATAATGCAAACTGCGATGTCACACTACAAGGATAATGCATACTGAGATGTCACACTACAAGAAAAAAGCATAGTGTAATGTCACACTACAAGGATAATGCATAGTGTAATGTCACACTACAAGGAAAATGCACAGTGTAATTTCACACTACAAGGATACTGCATAATGACATGTCATACTGCAATGATAATGTATACCGTGATGTCACACTACAAGGATAGTGCATACTGAGATGTCATACTACAAGGATAATGCATTCTGTGATGTCAGACTGCAAGGATAATGCATACTGTAATGTCACACTACAATGATAATGCATACTGAGATGTCACACTATGAGGATAATGCAAACTTTGATGTCACACTACAAGGACAATGCAAACTGTGATGTCACACTACGTGGATAATGCATACTGTGATGTCATACTACAAGGATAATGCATACTGAGATGTCACACTACAAGGATAATGCATAGTGTGATGTCACACTACAAGGATAATGTATACTGAGATGTCACACTGCAAGGATAATGCAAACTGTGATGTCACACTACACGGATAATGCATACTGTGATGTCACACTACAAGGATAATGTATACTGAGATGTCATACTACAAGGATAATGCATACTGTAATGTCACACTACAAGGATAATGCAAACTGTGATGTCACACTACAAGGAAAATGCATACTGAGATGTCACACTACAAGGATAATGCATATTGTAATGTCATGCTACAAGGATAATGCATAACATGATGTCACACTACAAGGATATTGCACACTGAGTTGTCACACTGCAAGGATAATGGGATAATGCAAACTGTGTTGTCACACTACAAGGATAATGTATACTGAGATGTCACACTACAAGAAAAATGCATAGTGTAATGTCACACTACAAGGATAATGCATAGTGTAATGTCACATTACAAGGAAAATGCATAGTGTAATTTCACACTACAAGGATACTGCATACTGACATGTCATACTGCAATGATAATGTACACCGTGATGTCACACTGCAAGGATAATGCATACTGAGATTTCACAGTACAAGGAAAATGCATACTGAGATTTCACACTACAAGGATAATGCAAACTGTGATGTCAGACTACAAGGATAATGCATAACGTGATGTCACACTACAAGGATATTGCACACTGAGATGTCATACTACAAGGATAATCTTTATTTTTTTCTTTATTTTTTTTATATAGCGCTAACATATTCCACAGCGCTTTACAATTTGCAAATATTATCATCACTGTTCCCGATGGTGCTCACAATCTAAATTCCCTATCAGTATGTCTTTAGAATGTGGGAGGAAACCAGAGTGCCCGGAGGAAACCCACGCAAACACGGGGAGAACATACAAACTCCTTGCAGATGTTGTCCTTGGTGAGATTCAAACCCAGGACCCCAGCGCTGCAAGTCTGCAGCGCTAACCACTGAGCCACCGTGCTGCCATGATAATGGGATAATGGGATAATGCAAACTGTGATGTCACACTACAAGGATAATGCATACTGAGATGTCACACTACCAGAAATATGCATAGTGTAATGTCACACCACAAGGATAATGCATACTGTGATGTCACTCTACAAAGATAATGCATACTGAGATGTCACACTGCAAAGATAATGCATACTGTGATGTCACACTACAAGAATAATGCAAACTGTGATGTCACACTACAAGGATATGCATAAAGTGATGTCACAGTACAAGGATAATGCATACTGTGATGTCACACTACAAGGATATGCATACTGTGATGTCACAGTACAAGGATAATGTATACTGTGATGTCACACTACAAGGATAATGCAAACTGTGATGTCACACTACAAGGAAAATGCATACTGAGATGTCACACTACAAGGATAATGCAAACTGTGATGTCACACTACAAGGATAATGCATACTGTGATGTCACACTACAAGGATATGCATAATGTGATGTCACAGTACAAGGATAATGCATACTGTGATGTCACACTACAAGGATATGCATACTGTGATGTCACAGTACAAGGATAATGTATACTGTGATGTCACACTACAATGATAATGCAAACTGTGATGTCACACTACAAGGAAAATGCATACTGAGATGTCACACTACAAGGATAATGCAAACTGTGATGTCACACTACAAGGATAATGCATATTGTAATGTCATGCTACAAGGATAATGCATAACATGATGTCACACTACAAGGATATTGCACACTGAGATGTCACACTACAAGGATAATGCATACTGTGATATCACACTACAAGGATAATGTACTCTGAGATGTCATACTACAAGGATAATGGGATAATGCAAACTGTGATGTCACACTACAAGGATAATGCATACTGAGATGTCACACTACAAGAAAAATGCATAGTGTAATGTCACACCAAGGATAATGCATAGTGTAATGTCACACTACAAGGAAAATGCATAGTGTAATTTCACACTACAAGGATACTGCATACTGACATGTCATACTGCAATGATAATGGACACCGTGATGTCACACTACAAGGATAATGCATACTGAGATGTCATACTACAAGGATAATGCATACTGTGATGTCACACTACAAGGATAATGCATAGTGTGATGTCACACTACAAGGATATTGCACACTGAGATGTCACACTACAAGGATAATGCATACTGTGATATCACACTACAAGGATAATGTACACTGTGATGTCACACTACAAGGATAATGCATACTGTGATATCACACTACAAGGATAATGCAAACTTTGATGTCACACTACAAGGATAATGCATACTGAGATGTCACACTATAAGGATAATGCAAACTTTGATGTCACACTAGAAGGACAATGCAAACTGTGATGTCACACTACGTGGATAATGCATACTGTGATATCACACTACAAGGATAATGCATACTGTGATGTCACACTACAAGGATAATGCATACTGAGATGTCACACTACAAGGATAATGCATAGTGTGATGTCACACTACAAGGATAATGTATACTGAGATGTCACACTACAAGGATAATGCAAACTGTGATGTCACACTACACGGATAATGCATACTGTGATGTCACACTACAAGGATAATGCATAGTGTGATGTCACACTGCAAGTATAATGTATACTGAGATGTCACACTACAAGGATAATGTATGCTGAGATGTCATACTACAAGGATAATGTATACTGAGATGTCACACTACAAGGATAATGCATAGTGTGATGTCACACCACAAGGATAATGTATACTGAGATGTCACACTACAAGGATAATGCATGCTGTAATGTCACTCTACAAGGATAATGCAAACTGTGATGTCACACTACAAGGATAATGCATACTGAGCTGTCACACTACAAGGATAATGTATACTGAGATGTCACACTACAAGGATTATGCAAATTGTGATGTCACACTACAAGGATAATGTATACTGAGATGTAACACTACAATGATAAGGCATACTGAGATGTCATACTACACGGATAATGCATACAGTAATGTCACACTACAAGGATAATGTATAGTGTGATGTCACACTACAAGGATAATGTATACTGAGATGTCACACCACAAGGATAATGCAAACTGTGATGTCACACTACAAGGATAATGTATACTGAGAAGTCACACTACAAGGATAATGCATACTGAGATGTCACACTACCAGGATAATGCAAACTGTAATGTCATAGTACAAGGATAATGCATAGTGTGAAGTCACACTACAAGGATAATGTATACTGAGATGTCACACCACAAGGATGATGCAAACTGTGATGTCACACTACAAGGATAATGCATACTGAGATGTCACACTACAAGGATAATGCATAGAGTAATTTCACGCTAAAATGATAATGCAGACTGAGATGTCACACTACAAGGAAAATGCATAGTGTAATTTCAAACTACATGGATAGAGCATGCTGACATGTCATACTGCAAGGATAATGTATACTGTGATGTCACACCACAAGGATAATGCGTACTGTGATGTCACTCTATAAGGATAATGCATACTGTGATGTCACACTACAGGAATAATGCAAACTGTGATGTCACACTACAAGGATAATGCATACTGTGATGTCACACTACAAGGATATGCATAATGTGATGTCACAGTACAAGGATAATGCATACTGCGATGTCACACTACAAGGATATGCATACTGTGATGTCACAGTACAATGATAATGTATACTGTGATATCACACTACAAGGATAATGCAAACTGTGATGTCACACTACAAGGAAAATGCATACTGTGATGTCACACTACAAGGATATGCATAATGTGATGTCACAGTACAAGGATAATGCATACTTTGATGTCACACTACAAGGATATGCATACTGTAATGTCACAGTACAAGGATAATATATACTGTGATGTCACACTACAAGGATAATGAATACTGTGATGTCACACTACAAGGATATGCATACTGTGATGTCACAGTACAAAAATAATGTATACTGTGATATCACACTACAAGGATAATGCAAACTGCGATGTCATACTACAAGGATAATGCATAGTGTGATGTCACACTACAAAGAAAATGCATTGTGTGATGTCACACTACAAGGATAATGCAAACTGCGATGTCACACTACAAGGATAATGCATACTGTAATGTCACACTACAAGGATAATGCATTGTGTGATGTCACACTACAAGGATAATGCAAACTGCGATGTCACACTACAAGGATAATGCATACTGAGATGTCACACTACAAGAAAAAAGCATAGTGTAATGTCACACTACAAGAATAATGCATAGTGTAATGTCACACTACAAGGAAAATGCACAGTGTAATTTCACACTACAAGGATACTGCATAATGACATGTCATACTGCAATGATAATGTATACCGTGATGTCACACTACAAGGATAGTGCATACTGAGATGTCATACTACAAGGATAATGCATTCTGTGATGTCAGACTGCAAGGATAATGCATACTGTAATGTCACACTACAATGATAATGCATACTGAGATGTCACACTATAAGGATAATGCAAACTTTGATGTCACACTACAAGGACAATGCAAACTGTGATGTCACACTACGTGGATAATGCATACTGTGATGTCACACTACAAGGATAATGCATACTGAGATGTCACACTACAAGGATAATGCATAGTGTGATGTCACACTACAAGGATAATGTATACTGAGATGTCACACTGCAAGGATAATGCAAGCTGTGATGTCACACTACACGGATAATGCATACTGTGATGTCACACTACAAGGATAATGTATACTGAGATGTCATACTACAAGGATAATGCATACTGTAATGTCACACTACAAGGATAATGCAAACTGTGATGTCACACTACAAGGAAAATGCATACTGAGATGTCACACTACAAGGATAATGCATATTGTAATGTCATGCTACAAGGATAATGCATAACATGATGTCACACTACAAGGATATTGCACACTGAGATGTCACACTGCAAGGATAATGGGATAATGCAAACTGTGTTGTCACACTACAAGGATAATGTATACTGAGATGTCACACTACAAGAAAAATGCATAGTGTAATGTCACACTACAAGGATAATGCATAGTGTAATGTCACATTACAAGGAAAATGCATAGTGTAATTTCACACTACAAGGATACTGCATACTGACATGTCATACTGCAATGATAATGTACACCGTGATGTCACACTACAAGGATAATGCATACTGAGATGTCATACTACAAGGATAATGCAAACTCTGTTGTCACACTGCAAGGATAATGCATACTGAGATTTCACAGTACAAGGAAAATGCATACTGAGATTTCACACTACAAGGATAATGCAAACTGTGATGTCAGACTACAAGGATAATGCATAACGTGATGTCACACTACAAGGATATTGCACACTGAGATGTCATACTACAAGGATAATCTTTATTTTTTTCTTTATTTTTTTTATATAGCGCTAACATATTCCACAGCGCTTTACAATTTGCAAATATTATCATCACTGTTCCCGATGGTGCTCACAATCTAAATTCCCTATCAGTATGTCTTTAGAATGTGGGAGGAAACCAGAGTGCCCGGAGGAAACCCACGCAAACACGGGGAGAACATACAAACTCCTTGCAGATGTTGTCCTTGGTGAGATTCGAACCCAGGACCCCAGCGCTGCAAGGCTGCAGCGCTAACCACTGAGCCACCGTGCTGCCATGATAATGGGATAATGGGATAATGCAAACTGTGATGTCACACTACAAGGATAATGCATACTGAGATGTCACACTACCAGAAATATGCATAGTGTAATGTCACACCACAAGGATAATGCATACTGTGATGTCACTCTACAAAGATAATGCATACTGAGATGTCACACTGCAAAGATAATGCATACTGTGATGTCACACTACAAGAATAATGCAAACTGTGATGTCACACTACAAGGATATGCATAAAGTGATGTCACAGTACAAGGATAATGCATACTGTGATGTCACACTACAAGGATATGCATACTGTGATGTCACAGTACAAGGATAATGTATACTGTGATGTCACACTACAAGGATAATGCAAACTGTGATGTCACACTACAAGGAAAATGCATACTGAGATGTCACACTGCAAGGATAATGCAAACTGTGATGTCACACTACAAGGATAATGCATACTGTGATGTCACACTACAAGGATATGCATAATGTGATGTCACAGTACAAGGATAATGCATACTGTGATGTCACACTACAAGGATATGCATACTGTGATGTCACAGTACAAGGATAATGTATACTGTGATGTCACACTACAATGATAATGCAAACTGTGATGTCACACTACAAGGAAAATGCATACTGAGATGTCACACTACAAGGATAATGCAAACTGTGATGTCACACTACAAGGATAATGCATATTGTAATGTCATGCTACAAGGATAATGCATAACATGATGTCACACTACAAGGATATTGCACACTGAGATGTCACACTACAAGGATAATGCATACTGTGATATCACACTACAAGGATAATGTACTCTGAGATGTCATACTACAAGGATAATGGGATAATGCAAACTGTGATGTCACACTACAAGGATAATGCATACTGAGATGTCACACTACAAGAAAAATGCATAGTGTAATGTCACACCAAGGATAATGCATAGTGTAATGTCACACTACAAGGAAAATGCATAGTGTAATTTCACACTACAAGGATACTGCATACTGACATGTCATACTGCAATGATAATGGACACCGTGATGTCACACTACAAGGATAATGCATACTGAGATGTCATACTACAAGGATAATGCATACTGTGATGTCACACTACAAGGATAATGCATAGTGTGATGTCACACTACAAGGATATTGCACACTGAGATGTCACACTACAAGGATAATGCATACTGTGATATCACACTACAAGGATAATGTACACTGTGATGTCACACTACAAGGATAATGCATACTGTGATATCACACTACAAGGATAATGCAAACTTTGATGTCACACTACAAGGATAATGCATACTGAGATGTCACACTATAAGGATAATGCAAACTTTGATGTCACACTAGAAGGACAATGCAAACTGTGATGTCACACTACGTGGATAATGCATACTGTGATATCACACTACAAGGATAATGCATACTGTGATGTCACACTACAAGGATAATGCATACTGAGATGTCACACTACAAGGATAATGCATAGTGTGATGTCACACTACAAGGATAATGTATACTGAGATGTCACACTACAAGGATAATGCAAACTGTGATGTCACACTACACGGATAATGCATACTGTGATGTCACACTACAAGGATAATGCATAGTGTGATGTCACACTGCAAGTATAATGTATACTGAGATGTCACACTACAAGGATAATGTATACTGAGATGTCATACTACAAGGATAATGTATACTGAGATGTCACACTACAAGGATAATGCATAGTGTGATGTCACACCACAAGGATAATGTATACTGAGATGTCACACTACAAGGATAATGCATGCTGTAATGTCACTCTACAAGGATAATGCAAACTGTGATGTCACACTACAAGGATAATGCATACTGAGCTGTCACACTACAAGGATAATGTATACTGAGATGTCACACTACAAGGATTATGCAAATTGTGATGTCACACTACAAGGATAATGTATACTGAGATGTAACACTACAATGATAAGGCATACTGAGATGTCATACTACACGGATAATGCATACAGTAATGTCACACTACAAGGATAATGTATAGTGTGATGTCACACTACAAGGATAATGTATACTGAGATGTCACACCACAAGGATAATGCAAACTGTGATGTCACACTACAAGGATAATGTATACTGAGAAGTCACACTACAAGGATAATGCATACTGAGATGTCACACTACCAGGATAATGCAAACTGTAATGTCATAGTACAAGGATAATGCATAGTGTGAAGTCACACTACAAGGATAATGTATACTGAGATGTCACACCACAAGGATGATGCAAACTGTGATGTCACACTACAAGGATAATGCATACTGAGATGTCACACTACAAGGATAATGCATAGAGTAATTTCACGCTAAAATGATAATGCAGACTGAGATGTCACACTACAAGGAAAATGCATAGTGTAATTTCAAACTACATGGATAGAGCATGCTGACATGTCATACTGCAAGGATAATGTATACTGTGATGTCACACCACAAGGATAATGCGTACTGTGATGTCACTCTATAAGGATAATGCATACTGTGATGTCACACTACAGGAATAATGCAAACTGTGATGTCACACTACAAGGATAATGCATACTGTGATGTCACACTACAAGGATATGCATAATGTGATGTCACAGTACAAGGATAATGCATACTGCGATGTCACACTACAAGGATATGCATACTGTGATGTCACAGTACAATGATAATGTATACTGTGATGTCACACTACAAGGATAATGCAAACTGTGATGTCACACTACAAGGAAAATGCATACTGTGATGTCACACTACAAGGATATGCATAATGTGATGTCACAGTACAAGGATAATGCATACTTTGATGTCACACTACAAGGATATGCATACTGTAATGTCACAGTACAAGGATAATATATACTGTGATGTCACACTACAAGGATAATGAATACTGTGATGTCACACTACAAGGATATGCATACTGTGATGTCACAGTACAAAAATAATGTATACTGTGATATCACACTACAAGGATAATGCAAACTGCGATGTCATACTACAAGGATAATGCATAGTGTGATGTCACACTACAAAGAAAATGCATTGTGTGATGTCACACTACAAGGATAATGCAAACTGCGATGTCACACTACAAGGATAATGCATACTGTAATGTCACACTACAAGGATAATGCATTGTGTGATGTCACACTACAAGGATAATGCAAACTGCGATGTCACACTACAAGGATAATGCATACTGAGATGTCACACTACAAGAAAAAAGCATAGTGTAATGTCACACTACAAGGATAATGCATAGTGTAATGTCACACTACAAGGAAAATGCACAGTGTAATTTCACACTACAAGGATACTGCATAATGACATGTCATACTGCAATGATAATGTATACCGTGATGTCACACTACAAGGATAGTGCATACTGAGATGTCATACTACAAGGATAATGCATTCTGTGATGTCAGACTGCAAGGATAATGCATACTGTAATGTCACACTACAATGATAATGCATACTGAGATGTCACACTATAAGGATAATGCAAACTTTGATGTCACACTACAAGGACAATGCAAACTGTGATGTCACACTACGTGGATAATGCATACTGTGATGTCACACTACAAGGATAATGCATACTGAGATGTCACACTACAAGGATAATGCATAGTGTGATGTCACACTACAAGGATAATGTATACTGAGATGTCACACTGCAAGGATAATGCAAACTGTGATGTCACACTACACGGATAATGCATACTGTGATGTCACACTACAAGGATAATGCATACTGAGATGTCACACTACAAGGATAATGCATAGTGTGATGTCACACTGCAAGTATAATGTATACTGAGATGTCACACTACAAGGATAATGTATAATGAGATGTCACACTACAAGGATAATGTATACTGAGATGTCACACTACAAGGATAATGCATAGTGTGATGTCACACCACAAGGATAATGTATACTGAGATGTCACACTACAAGGATAATGCATGCTGTAATGTCACTCTACAAGGATAATGCAAACTGTGATGTCACACTACAAGGATAATGCATACTGAGCTGTCACACTACAAGGATAATGTATTCTGAAATGTCACACTACAAGGATAATGTATACTGAGATGTCACACTACAAGGATTATGCAAATTGTGATGTCACACTACAAGGATAATGTAAACTGAGATGTAACACTACAATGATAAGGCATACTGAGATGTCATACTACACGGATAATGCATACAGTAATGTCACACTACAAGGATAATGTATACTGTGATGTCACACTACAAGGATAATGTATAGTGTGATGTCACACTACAAGGATAATGTATACTGAGATGTCAAACCACAAGGATAATGCATACTGTGATGTCACACTACAAGGATAATGTATACTGAGAAGTCACACTACAAGGATAATGCATACTGAGATGTCACACTACAAGGATAATGCATACTGTGATGTCACACTAAAGGATAATGTATACGGAGATGTCACACTACCAGGATAATGCAAACTGTGATGTCATAGTACAAGGATAATGCATAGTGTGATGTCACACTACAATGAAAATGCATAGAGTAATTTCACACTAAAAGTATAATGCAGACTGAGATGTCACACTACAAGGATAATGCAAACTGTGATGTCACACTACAAGGATAATGCATAGTTTAATGTCAGACTACAAGGATTATGCATAGTGTAATGTCAGACTACAAGTATAATGCATTCTGTGATATCACACTACAAGGATAATGTATACCGTGATGTCACACTACAAGGAAAATGCATAGAGTAATTTCACACTACAAGGATAATGCAACTGTAATGTCACACTACAAGGATAATGCATACTGTGATGTCACACTACAAGGAAAATGCATAGTGTAATTTCACACTACAAGGATAATGTATACTGAGATGTCATACTACAAGGATAATGCATACTGTAATGTCACACTACAAGGATAATGCATAGGTGAGAGAACAATTCAACAAACGCACGAATATCATAATATATAAATGCATGGAACAAATACTAAGTAAATATGATGCCAGAGTAATGGACCAAAATACGGACTAATCGCATAGTTGAACACAAACCACACAAAAAAAAGAGCGACAACAAGTCCAAAATTATTATGAAATATCCATAAGAAAATTCTTTATTATAAAAAGCATACAGATGAAAAGGGCAAAACACCACAATGTGAAAATTGGCTAAAAGCCCAAGACGCTGACACATACTTCAAACATCTCTAATAGAGTGTAAATCACAGCAAAAAAATATATATAGTGTTTAAACAAACACCTAAGCACCCTCATGCCATTGATAAATAGATAATAGTATTAGATGAAATGGCACAGGGCGGTGCTAACATGTAGAAGCACTCCATTAACTCTCAATACATGTATAATAACATACCTAGTTTGGCCAAAATGATAATGGAGAGAGGAGATAAGAAATGTACCAGCGTCACCCGACGCGCGTTTCAGAGTGCTATGCTCCTTCCTTAGGATAATGCATACTGTGATGTCATACTACAAGGATAATGCATACAGTAATGTCACACTACAAGGATAATGCATACTGAGAACTAATACTACAGGGATAATGCATACAGTAATGTCACACTACAAGGATAATGTATACTGTGATGTCACACCACAAGGATAATGCATACTGTGATGTCACTCTACAAAGATAATGCATACTGAGATGTCACACTGAAAAGATAATGCATACTGTGATGTCACACTACAAGGATAATGCAAACTGTGATGTCACACTACAAGGATAATGCATACTGTGATGTCACACTACAAGGATATGCATAATGTGATGTCACAGTACAAGGATAATGCATACTGAGATTTCACACTACATGGATAATGCAAACTGTGATGTCAGACTACAAGGATAATGCGTATTGTAATGTCATGCTACAAGGATAATGCATAACGTGATGTCACACTACAAGGATATTGCACACTGAGATGTCATACTACAAGGATAATGTTTATTTTTTTCTTTATTTTTTTTATATAGCGCTAACATATTCCGCAGCGCTTTACAATTTGCACATATTATCATCACTGTCCCCGATGGGGCTCACAATCTAAATTCCCTATCAGTATGTCTTTAGAATGTGGGAGGAAACCAGAGTGCCCGGAGGAAACCCACGCAAACACGGGGAGAACATACAAACTCCTTGCAGATGTTGTCCTTGGTGAGATTCGAACCCAGGACCCCAGCGCTGCAAGGCTGCAGCGCTAACCACTGAGCCACCGTGCTGCCATGATAATGGGATAATGGGATAATGCAAACTGTGATGTCACACTACAAGGATAATGCATACTGAGATGTCACACTACCAGAAATATGCATAGTGTAATGTCACACCACAAGGATAATGCATACTGTGATGTCACTCTACAAAGATAATGCATACTGAGATGTCACACTGCAAAGATAATGCATACTGTGATGTCACACTACAAGAATAATGCAAACTGTGATGTCACACTACAAGGATATGCATAATGTGATGTCACAGTACAAGGATAATGCATACTGTGATGTCACACTACAAGGATATGCATACTGTGATGTCACAGTACAAGGATAATGTATACTGTGATGTCACACTACAAGGATAATGCAAACTGTGATGTCACACTACAAGGAAAATGCATACTGAGATGTCACACTACAAGGATAATGCAAACTGTGATGTCACACTACAAGGATAATGCATACTGTGATGTCACACTACAAGGATATGCATAATGTGATGTCACAGTACAAGGATAATGCATACTGTGATGTCACACTACAAGGATATGCATACTGTGATGTCACAGTACAAGGATAATGTATACTGTGATGTCACACTACAAGGATAATGCAAACTGTGATGTCACACTACAAGGAAAATGCATACTGAGATGTCACACTACAAGGATAATGCAAACTGTGATGTCACACTACAAGGATAATGCATATTGTAATGTCATGCTACAAGGATAATGCATAACATGATGTCACACTACAAGGATATTGCACACTGAGATGTCACACTACAAGGATAATGCATACTGTGATATCACACTACAAGGATAATGTACTCTGAGATGTCATACTACAAGGATAATGGGATAATGCAAACTGTGATGTCACACTACAAGGATAATGCATGCTGAGATGTCACACTACAAGAAAAATGCATAGTGTAATGTCACACTACAAGGATAATGCATAGTGTAATGTCACACTACAAGGAAAATGCATAGTGTAATTTCACACTACAAGGATACTGCATACTGACATGTCATACTGCAATGATAATGTACACCGTGATGTCACACTACAAGGATAATGCATACTGAGATGTCATACTACAAGGATAATGCATACTGTGATGTCACACTACAAGGATAATGCATGCTGTAATGTCACACTGCAAGGATAATGCATACTGTGATGTCACACTACAAGGATAATGCATAGTGTAATGTCACACTACAAGGATAATGCATACTGTGATGTCACACTACAAGGATAATGCAAACTGTGATGTCACAATACAAGGATAATGCATAGTGTAATGTCACACTACAAGGATAATGCAGTGTAATGTCAGACTACAAGGAAAATGCATAGTGTAATTTCAAACTACATGGATAGAGCATGCTGACATGTCATACTGCAAGGATAATGTATACTGTGATGTCACACCACAAGGATAATGCATACTGTGATGTCACACTACAAGAATAATGCAAACTGTGATGTCACACTACAAGGATAATGCATACTGTGATGTCACACTACAAGGATATGCATAATGTGATGTCACAGTACAAGGATAATGCATACTGTGATGTCACACTACAAGAATAATGCAAACTGTGATGTCACACTACAAGGATAATGCATACTGTGATGTCACACTACAAGGATATGTCTTCTGTGATGTCACACTACAAGGATAATGCAAACTGTGATGTCACACTACAAGGAAAATGCATACTGAGATGTCACACTACAAGGATAATGCAAACTGTGATGTCACACTACAAGGATAATGCATACTGTGATGTCACACTACAAGGATATGCTTAATGTGATGTCACAGTACAAGGATAATGCATACTTTGATGTCACACTACAAGGATAATGTATACTGAGATGTCACACCACAAGGATAATGCAAACTGTGATGTCACACTACAAGGATAATGTATACTGAGAAGTCACACTACAAGGATAATGCATACTGAGATGTCACACTACAAGGATAATGCATACTGTGATGTCACACTAAAGGATAATGTATACGGAGATGTCACACTACCAGGATAATGCAAACTGTGATGTCATAGTACAAGGATAATGCATAGTGTGAAGTCACACTACAAGGATAATGTATACTGAGATGTCACACCACAAGGATGATGCAAACTGTGATGTCACACTACAAGGATAATGCATATTGAGATGTCACACTACAAGGATAATGCATAGAGTAATTTCACGCTAAAAGGATAATGCAGACTGAGATGTCACACTACAAGGAAAATGCATAGAGTAATTTCACACTAAAAGTATAATGCAGACTGAGATGTCACACTACAAGGATAATGCAAACTGTGATGTCACACTACAAGGATAATGCATAATTTAATGTCAGACTACAAGGATTATGCATAGTGTAATGTCAGACTACAAGTATAATGCATTCTGTGATATCACACTACAAGTATAATGTATACCGTGATGTCACACTACAAGGAAAGTGCATAGAGTAATTTCACACTACAAGGATAATGCAACTGTAATGTCACACTACAAGGATAATGCATACTGTGATGTCACACTACAAGGAAAATGCATAGTGTAATTTCACACTACAGGGATAATGTATACTGAGATGTCATACTACAAGGATAATGCATACTGTAATGTCACACTACAAGGATAATGCATACTGTGATGTCACACTACAAGGATAATGCATAGGTGAGAGAACAATTCAACAAACGCACCAATATCATAATATATAAATGCATGGAACAAATACTAAGTAAATATGATGCCAGAGTAATGGACCAAAATACGGACTAATCGCATAGTTGAACACAAACCACACAAAAAAAAAAAAGAGCGACAACAAGTCCAAAATTATTATGAAATATCCATAAGAAAATTCTTTATTATAAAAAGCATACAGATGAAAAGGGCAAAACACCACAATGTGAAAATTGGCTAAAAGCCCAAGATGCTGACACATACTTCAAACATCTCTAATAGAGTGTAAATCACAGCAAAAAAATATATATAGTGTTTAAACAAACACCTAAGCACCCTCATGCCATTAATAAATAGATAATAGTATTAGATGAAATGGCACAAGGCGGTGCTAACATGTAGAAGCACTCCATTAACTCTCAATACATGTATAATAACATACCTAGTTTGGCCAAAATGATAATGGAGAGAGGAGATAAGAAAATGTACCAGCGTCACCCGACGAGCGTTTCAGAGTGCTATGCTCCTTCCTCAGGATAAAGCATACTGTGATGTCATACTACAAGGATAATGCATACAGTAATGTCACACTACAAGGATAATGTATACTGTGATGTCAAACTACAAGGATAATGCAAACTGAAATGTCACACTACAAGGATAATGCATACTGAGAACTAATACTACAAGGATAATGCATACAGTAATGTCACACTACAAGGATAATGCATACTGTGATGTCACAGTACAAGGATAATGCATACTGTGATGTCACACTACAAGGATATGCATACTGTGATGTCACAGTACAAGGATAATGCAAACTGTGATGTCACACTACAAGGAAAATGCATTCTGAGATGTCACACTACAAGGATAATGCAAACTGTGATGTCACACTACAAGGATAATGCATACTGTGATGTCACACTACAAGGATATGCATAATGTGATGTCACAGTACAAGGATAATGCATACTGTGATGTTACACTACAAGGATAATGCGTATTGTAATGTCATGCTACAAGGATAATGCATAACGTGATGTCACACTACAAGGATATTGCACACTGAGATGTCATACTACAAGGATAATCTTTATTTTTTTCTTTATTTATTTTATATAGCGCTAACATATTCCGCAGCGCTTTACAATTTGCACATATTATCATCACTGTCCCCGATGGGGCTCACAATCTAAATTCCCTATCAGAATGTCTTTAGAATGTGGGAGGAAACCGGAGTGCCCAGAGGAAACCCACGCAAACACGGGGAGAACATACAAACTCCTTGCAGATGTTGTCCTTGGTGGGATTCGAACCCAGGACCCCAGCGCTGCAAGGCTGCAGCGCTAACCACTGAGCCACCGTGCTGCCATGATAATGGGATAATGGGATAATGCAAACTGTGATGTCACACCACAAGGATAATGCATACTGTGATGTCACTCTACAAAGATAATGCATACTGTGATGTCACACTACAAGAATAATGCAAACTGTGATGTCACACTACCAGAAATATGCATAGTGTAATGGCACACCACAAGGATAATGCATACTGTGATGTCACTCTACAAAGATAATGCATACTGAGATGTCACACTGCAAAGATAATGCATACTGTGATGTCACACTACAAGAATAATGCAAACTGTGATGTCACACTACAAGGATAATGCATAGTGTGATGTCACACTACAAGGACATGCATAATGTGATGTCACAGTACAAGGATAATGCATACTGTGATGTCACACTACAAGGATATGCATACTGTGATGTCACAGTACAAGGATAATGTATACTGTGATGTCACACTACAAGGATAATGCAAACTGTGATGTCACACTACAAAGAAAATGCATACTGAGATGTCACACTACAAGGATAATGCAAACTGATGTCACACTACAAGGATAATGCATACTGTGATGTCACACTACAAGGATATGCATAATGTGATGTCACAGTACAAGGATAATGTATACTATGATGTCACACTACAAGGAAAATGCATACTGAGATGTCACTACAAGGATAATGCAAACTGTGATGTCACACTACAAGGATAATGCATATTGTAATGTCATGCTACAAGGATAATGCATAACATGATGTCACACTACAAGGATATTGCACAATGAGATGTCATACTACAAGGATAATGGGATAATGCATACTGTGATATCACACTACAAAGATAATGTACTCTGAGATGTCATACTACAAGGATAATGGGATAATGCAAACTGTGATGTCACACTACAAGGAGAATGCATACTGAGATGTCACACTACAAGGATAATGTAAACTCTGTTGTCACACTGCAAGGATAATGCATACTGTGATGTCACACTACAAGGATAATGCATAGTGTAATGTCACACTACAAGGATAATGCATACTGTGATGTCACACTACAAGGATAATGCAAACTCTGATGTCACACTGCAAGGATAATGCATACTGTGATGTCACACTACAAGGATAATGCAAACTGTGATGTCACAATACAAGGATAATGCATAGTGTAATGTCACACTACAAGGAAAATGCATAGTGTAATTTCACACTACAAGGATACTGCATACTGACATGTCATACTGCAATGATAATGTACACCGTGATGTCACACTACAAAGATAATGCATACTGAGATGTCATACTACAAGGATAATGCAAACTCTGTTGTCACACTGCAAGGATAATGCATAGTGTAATGTCACACTACAAGGATAATGCATACTGTGATGTCACACTACAAGGATAATGCAAACTCTGATGTCACACTGCAAGGATAATGCATACTGAGATGTCACACTACAAGGATAATGCAAACTGTGATGTCACAATACAAGGATAATGCATAGTGTAGTGTCACACTACAAGGATAATGCATAGTGTAATGTCAGACTACAAGGAAAATGCATAGTGTAATTTCAAACTACATGGATAGAGCATGCTGACATGTCATACTGCAAGGATAATGTATACTGTGATGTCACACCACAAGGATAATGCATACTGTGATGTCACTCTATCAGGATAATGCATACTGTGATGTCACACTACAAGAATAATGCAAACTGTGATGTCACACTACAAGGATAATGCATACTGTGATGTCACACTACAAGGATATGCATACTGTGATGTCACAGTACAATGATAATGTATACTGTGATGTCACAGTACAAGGATAATGCAAACTGTGATGTCACACTTCAAGGAAAATGCATACTGAGATATCACACTACAAGGATAATGCAAACTGTGATGTCACACTACAAGGATAATGCATACTGTGATGTCACACTACAAGGATATGCTTAATGTGATGTCACAGTACAAGGATAATGCATACTTTGCTGTCACACTACAAGGATATGCATACTGTGATGTCACAGTACAAGGATAATATATACTGTGATGTCACACTACAAGGATAATGCATACTGTGATGTCACACTACAAGGATATGCATACTGTGATGTCACAGTACAAGGATAATGCATACTGTGATATCACACTACAAGGATAATGCAAACTGCGATGTCACACTACAAGGATAATTCATAGTGTGATATCACACTACAAGGATAATGCATTGTGTGATGTCACACTACAAGGATATTGCACACTGAGATGTCACACTACAAGGATAATGTATACTGTGATATCACACTACAAGGATAATGTACACTGAGATGTCACACTACAAGGATAGTAGGATAATGCAAACTGTGATGTCACACTACAAGGATAATGCATACTGAGAAGTCACACTACAAGGATAATGCATAGTGTAATGTCACACTACAAGGAAAATGCATAGTGTAATTTCACACTACAAGGATACTGCATACTGACATGTCATACTGCAATGATAATGTATACCGTGATGTCACACTACAAGGATAGTGCATACTGAGATGTCATACTACAAGGATAATGTATACTGTAATGTCACACTACAAGGATAATGCATACTGTAAAGTCACACTACAAGGATAATGCATACTGTGATGTCACACTATTAGGATAATGTCTACTGAGATGTCACACTACAAGGATAATTCATACTGTGATGTCACAACACAAGGATAATGCAAACTTAGATGTCACACTACAAGGATAATGCATACTGTGATGTCACACTACAAGGATAATGTATAGTGTGATGTCACACTACAAGGATAATGTATACTGAGATGTCACACCACAAGGATAATGCAAACTGTGATGTCACACTACAAGGATAATGTATACTGAGAAGTCACACTACAAGGATAATGCATACTGAGATGTCACACTACAAGGATAATGTATACGGAGATGTCACACTACCAGGATAATGCAAACTGTGATGTCATAGTACAAGGATAATGCATAGTGTGAAGTCACACTACAAGGATAATGTATACTGAGATGTCACATCACAAGGATAATGCAAACTGTGATGTCACACTACAAGGATAATGCATATTGAGATGTCACACTAAAAGGATAATGCATAGAGGAATTTCACGCTAAAAGGATAATGCAGACTGAGATGTCACACTACAAGGAAAATGCATAGAGTAATTTCACACTACAAGGATAATGCAACTGTAATGTCACACTACAAGGATAATGCATACTGTGATGTCACACTACAAGGAAAATGCATAGTGTAATTTCACACTACAAGGATAATGTATACTGAGATGTCATACTACAAGGATAATGCATACTGTGATGTCACACTACAAGGATAATGCATAGGTGAGAGAACAATTCAACAAATGGACCAATATCATAATATATAAATGCATGGAACAAATACTAAGTAAATATGATGCCAGAGTAATGGACCAAAATACGGACTAATCGCATAGTTGAACACAAACCACAAAAAAAAAAAAGAGCGACAACAAGTCCAAAATTATTATGAAATATCCATAAGAAAATTCTTTATTATAAAAAGCATACAGATGAAAAGGGCAAAACACCACAATGTGAAAATTGGCTAAAAGCCCAAGACGCTGACACATACTTCAAACATCTCTAATAGAGTGTAAATCACAGCAAAAAAAATATATATAGTGTTTAAACAAACACCTAAGCACCCTCATGCCATTAATAAATAGATAATAGTATTAGATGAAATGGCACAGGGCGGTGCTAACATGTAGAAGCACTCCATTAACTCTCAATACATGTATAATAACATACCTAGTTTGGCCAAAATGATAATGGAGAGAGGAGATAAGAAAATGTACCAGCGTCACCCGACGAGCGTTTCAGAGTGCTATGCTCCTTCTTCAGGATTATGCATACTGTGATGTCATACTGCAAGGATAATGCATACAGTAATGTCACACTACAAGGATAATGTATACTGTGATGTCAAACTACAAGGATAATGCAAAATGTGATGTCACACCACAAGGATAATGCATACTGAGATGTCACACTGAAAAGATAATGCATACTGTGATGTCACACTACAAGGATAATGCATACTGTGATGTCACACTACAAGGATAATGCATACTGTGATGTCACACTACAAGGATAATGCATACTGTGATGTCACACTACAAGGATTTGAATACTGTGATGTCACAGTACAAGGATAATGTATACTGTGATGTCACAATACAAGGATAATGCAAACTGTGATGTCACACTACAAGGAAAATGCATACTGAGATGTCACACTACAAGGATAATGCAAACTGTGATGTCACACTACAAGGATAATGCATACTGTGATGTCACACTACAAGGATATGCATAATGTGATGTCACACTACAAGGATATGCATAATGTGATGTCACACTACAAGGATAATGCAAACTGTGATGTCACACTACAAGGATAATGCGTATTGTAATGTCATGCTGCAAGGATAATGCATAACGTGATGTCACACTACAAGGATAGTGCATAGTGTAATGTCACACTACAAGGATAAAGAATACTGTGATGTCACACTACAAGAATAATGCAATCTCTGATGTCACACTGCAAGGATAATGCATACTGAGATGTCACACTACAAGGATAATACAAACAGTGATGTCACAATACAAGGATAATGCATAGTGTAATGTCACACTACAAGGATAATGCATAGTATAATGTCAGACTACAAGTATAATGCATACTGTGATGTCACACTACAAGGAAAATGCATAGTGTAATTTCAAACTACATGGATAGAGCATGCTGACATGTCTTACTGCAAGGATAATGTATACTATGATGTCACACCACAAGGATAATGCATACTGTGATGTCACTCTATAAGGATAATGCATACTGAGATGTCACACTGCAAGGATAATGCATACTGTGATGTCACACTACAAGAATAATGCAAACTGTGATGTCAAACTACAAGGATAATGCATACTGTGATGTCACACTACAAGGATATGCATAATGTGATGTCACAGTACAAGGATAATGCATACTGTGATGTCACACTACAAGGATATGCATACTGTGATGTCACACTACAAGGATAATGCATACTGAGATGTCATACTACAAGGATAATGCATACTGTGATGTCAGACAGCAAGGATAATGCATACTGTAATGTCACACTACAAGGATAATGCATACTGTAATGTCACACTACAAGGATAATGCATACTGTAATGTCACACTACAAGGATAATGTATACTGTAATGTCACACTACAAGGATAATGTATACTGTGATGACACACTACAAGTATATGCATAGTGTATTGTCACACTACAAGGATAATGCATACTGTGATGTCACACTACAAGGATAATGCATACTGAGATGTCATACTACAAGGATAATGCATACTGTGATGTCAGACAGCAAGGATAATGCATACTGTAATGTCACACTACAAGGATAATGCAAACTTTGATGTCATACTACAAGGATAATGCATACTGTGATGTCACACAACAAGGATAATGCATAGTGTAATGTCACACTACAAGGATAATGCATACTGTGATGACACACTACAAGTATAATGGACAGTGTATTGTCACACTACAAGGATAATGCATACTGTGATGTCACACTACAAGGATAATGCATAGTGTAATTTTACACTACAAGGATAGTGCATACTGACATGTCATACTGCAAGGATAATGCAAACTGTGATGTCACACTACAAGGATAGTTCATACTGTGATGTCACACTACAAGGATAATGAATACTGAGATGTCACACTACAAGGATAATGCAAACTGTAATGTCACACTACAAGGATAATGCATAGTGTAATGTCACACTACAAGTATAATGCATACTGTGATGTCACACTACATGGAAAATGCATAGTGTAATTTTACACTACAAGGATAGTGCATACTGACATGTCATACTGCAAGGATAATGCAAACTGTGATGTCACTCTACAAGGATAGTGCATACTGTAAAGTCACACTACGAATATAATGGATACTGAGATGTCACACTACAAGGATAATGCATACTGAGATGTCACACTACAAGGAAACTGCATAGTGTAATTTTACACTACAAGGATAGTGCATACTGACATGTCATACTGCAAGGATAATGCAAACTGTGATGTCACACTACAAGGATAATGCATACTGTAAAGTCACACTACGAATATAATGTATGCTGAGATGTCACACTACAAGGATAATGCAAACTATGATGTCACACTACAAGGATAATGCAAACTGTGATGTCAAACTACAAGGATAATGCATACTGTGATGTCACACTACAAGGATAATGCATATTGAGATGTCACACTACAAGGATAATGCGTACTGTGATGTCACACTACAAGGATAATGCAAACTGTGATGTCACACTACAAGGATAGTGCATACTGACATGTCATACTGCAAGGATAATGTATACTGCAATGTCACACTAGAAGGATAATGCATACTGAGATGTCACACTACAAGGATAATGCATACTGTGATGTCACACTGCAAGGTTAATGCATACTGAGATGTCACGCTACAAGGATAATGTATACTGAGATGTCACACTACAAGGAAAATTCAAACTGTGATGTCACGCTTCACAGATAATGCAAACTGTGATATCACACTAGAAGGATAATGCATACTGTGATGTCACACTACAAGGATAATGCATACTGAGATGTCACACTACAAGGAAAATTCAAACTGTGATGTCACACTGCAAGTATAATGCATAGTGTAATTTCACACTACAAGGATAATGCATGGTGTAATGTCAGACAACAAGTATAATGCATACTGTGATGTCACACTAAAAGGAAAATGCATAGTGTAATGTCATACTGTAAGGATAATGTGTACTGTGATGTCACACTACAAGGATATGGCAAACTTTGATGTCATACTACAAGGATAATGCATACTGTAATGTCACACTACAAGGATAATGTATACTGTATTGTCACACTACAAGGTTAATGCAAACTGTGATGTCACACTACAAGGATAATGCATAGTGTAATGTCATACTAAAAGGATAATGTATACTGTGATGACACACTACAAGGATAATGCATACTGTAATGTCACACTACGAAGATAATATATACTGAGATGTCACACTACAAGGATAATGCATACTGTGATGTCACACTATAAGGATAATGCATAGTGCAATGTCACACTACAAGGAAAATGCATAGTGAAATGCCATACTACAAGGATAATGTATAATGTGATGTCACTCTACAAGGATAGTGCATACTGTAAAGTCACACTACGAATATAATGTATACTGAGATGTCACACTACAAGGATAATGCATACTGAGATGTCACACTACAAGGATAATGCATACTGTAAAGTCTCACTACAAGGATATGGCAAACTTTGATGTCACACTACAAGGATAATGCATACTGTAAAGTCACACTACGAATATAATGTATACTGAGATGTCACACTACAAGGATAATGCAAACTATGATGTCACACTACAAGGATAATGCATACTGTGATGTCACACTACAAGGATATGGCAAACTTTGATGTCACACTACAAGGATAATGCATAATGTAAAGTCACACTACGAATATAATGTATACTGAGATGTCACACTACAAGGATAATGCAAACGATGATGTCACACTACAAGGATAATGCATACTGAGATGTCACACTACAAGGAAAATGCATACTGTAATGTCACACTAGAAGGATAATGCATACTGTAATGTCTCACTACGAAGATAATGTATACTGAGATGTCACACTACAAGGATAATGCAAACTGTGATGTCACACTACAAGGATAATGTATACTGTAATGTCACACTAGAAGGATAATGCATACTGAGATGTCAAACTACAAGGATAATGCAAACTGTGATGTCACACTACAAGGAAAATGCATACTGAGATGTCACACTACAAGAAAAATGCATAGTGTAATGTCACACTACAAGGATCATGCATAGTGTAATGTCACACTACAAGGAAAATGCATAGTGTAATTTCACACTACAAGGATACTGCATACTGACATGTCATACTGCAATGATAATGTATACCGTGATGTCACACTACAAGGATAATGCATACTGAGATGTCACACTACAAGGATAATGTATACTGTAAAGTCACACTACAAGGATAATGCATACTGTAATGTCACACTACAAGGATAATGCATACTGTGAATTCACACTACAAGGATAATGTATACTGAGATGTCACACTACAAGGATAATGCAAACTTTGATGTCATACTACAAGGATAATGCATACTGTGATGTCACACAACAAGGATAATGCATAGTGTAATGTCACACTACAAGGATAATGCATCCTGTGATGACACACTACAAGGATAATGCATAGTGTATTGTCACACTACAAGGATAATGCATAGTGTAATTTCACACTACAATGATAATGCATACTGACATGTCACACTACAAGGATAATGCAAACTGTGATGTCACACTACAAGGATAATGCATACTGCGATGTCACACTACACGGATAATGCAAATTGTGATGTCACACTGCAAGGATAATACATAGTGTATTGTCGCACTACAAGGATAATACATGGTGTAATGTCAGACAACAAGTATAATGCATACTGTGATGTCACACTAAAAGGAAAATGCATAGTGTAATGTCATACTGCAAGGATAATGTGTACTGTAATGTCACACTACAAGGATAATGTATACTGTATTGTCACACTACAAGGTTAATGCAAACTGTGATGTCACACTACAAGGATAATGCATAGTGTAATGTCATACTAAAAGGATAATGTATACTGTGATGACACACTACAAGGATAATGCATACTGTAATGTCACACTATGAAGATAATATATATTGAGATGTCACACTACAAGGATAATGCATACTGTGATGTCACACTACAAGGATAATGCATAGTGCAATGTCACACTACAAGGATAATGCATATTGTAATGCCATACTACAAGGATAATGTATAATGTGATGTCACTCTACAAGGATAGTGCATACTGTAATGTCACACTACAAGGATAATGCATACTGTAATGTCACACTACGAATATAATGTATACTGAGATGTCGCACTACAAGGATAATGCAAACTATGATGTCACACTTCAAGGATAATGCATACTGAGATGTCACACTACAAGGAAAATGCATACTGTAATGTCACACTAGAAGGATAATGCATACTGTAATGTCTCACTACGAAGATAATGTATACTGAAATGTCACACTACAAGGATAATGCAAACTGTGATGTCACACTACAAAGATAATGTATACTGTAATGTCACACTAGAAGGATAATGCATACTGAGATGTCACACTACAAGGATAATGCAAACTGTGATATCACACTACACGGATAATGCAAACTGTGATATCACACTACACGAATAATGTACAGTGTAATGACACACTGCTAGGTTATTGCATAGTGTAATGTGATACTACAAGGATAATTCATACTGTGATATCACACTACAAGGATAATGCATACTGTGATGTCACGCTACAATGATAATGCCTACTGTGATGTCACACTTCAAGGATAATGCAAACTGTGATGTCAAACTACAAGGATCATGCAAACTATGATGTCAAACTACAAGGATAATGCATAATGTGATGTCACACTATAAAGATAATACAATCAGTGATGCCAAACTACAATTATAATGCAAACTGTGATGTCACACTACAAGGATAACGCGTACTGTGATGTCACACTACAAGGATAATGGAAACTGTGCATGTCACACTACAAGGATAATGCATACTGTGATGTCGAACTACAAGGATAATGAAAATTGTGATGTCAAACTACAAGGATAATGCAAACTGTGATGTCACAACAAGGATAATGCATACTGTGATGTCACACAACAAGGATAATGCAAACTGTGATGTCACGCAACAAGGATAATGCATACTGTGCTGTCGCACTACAAGGATAATGCAAACTGTGATGTCACACTACAAGGATAATGCATACTGAGATGTCACACTACAAGGATAATGCATACTGTGATGTCACACTACAAGGATAATGCATACTGTGATGTCACACTACAAGGATAATGCATACTGTGACGTCACACAACAAGGATAATGCATAGTGTAATGTCACACTACAAGGATAATGCATACTGTGATGACACACTACAAGGATAATGCATAGTGTATTGTCACACTACAAGGATAATGTATACTGTGATGTCACACTACAAGGATAATGCATAGTGTAATTTCACACTACAAGGATAGTGCATACTGACATGTCATACTGCAAGGATAATGCAAACTGTGATGTCACACTACAAGGATAGTTCATACTGTGATGTCACACTACAAGGATAATGAATACTGAGATGTCACACTACAAGGATAATGCAAACTGTGATGTCACACCACAAGGATAATGCATAGTGTAATGTCACACTACAAGGATAATGCATAGTGTAATGTCACACTACAAGTATAATGCATACTGTGATGCCACACTACATGGAAAATGCATAGTGTAATTTCACACTACAAGGATAGTGCATACTGACATGTCATACTGCAAGGATAATGCAAACTGTGATGTCACACTACAAGGATAATGCAAACTGTGATGTTACACTACAAGGATAATGCATACTTAGATGTCACACTACAAGGATAATGCAAACTGTGATGTCAAACTACAAGGATAATGCATACTGTGATGTCACACTACAAGGATAATGCATATTGAGATGTCACACTACAAGGATAATGCGTACTGTGATGTCACACCACAAGGATAATGTAAACTGTGATGTCACACTACAAGGATAGTGCATACTGACATGTCATACTGCAAGGATAATGTATACTGCAATGTCACACTAGAAGGATAATGCATACTGAGATGTCACACTACAAGGATAATGCAAACTGTGATGTCACACTACAAGGATAATGCATACTGTGATGTCACACTACAAGGATAATGCATACTGTGATGCCACACTACAAGGATAATGCATACTGTGATGCCACACTACGAGGATAATGCATACTGAGATGTCACACTACAAGGATAATGCAAACTGTGATGTCACATTACAAGGATAATTAATAGTGTAATGTCACACTACAAGGATAATGCATAGTGCAATTTCACACTACAAGGATAGAGCATACTGACATGTCATACTGCAAGGATAATGCAAACTGTGATGTCTCACACTACAAGGATAGTGCATACTGACATGTCATACTACAAGGATAATGCATACTGTGATGTCATACTACAAGGATAATGCATACTGAGATGTCACACTACAAGGATAATGCATACTGTGATGTCACACTGCAAGGATAATGCATACTGAGATGTCACGCTACAAGGATAATGTATAAAAAAAAAAAATAATGCATAAAGGTAATAATAATAATAATAATAATAAGGTTCAGCCGCTCGACCCTTATTCACATTCACGCCACTTGGCAAGTGATAAGGTTTTAAATACTAGAGTAGGGACTGTCCCACAAGGGTTGCCGTGATGTGGCGGGATGGCTTGTACATTATTTTGATCAAAATTATGTTTACTAAATACCCTTATTATTATTATTATTATTATTACCTTTATGCATTATTTGCAGTATATTTTTTACTTTTAGTTCAGGATATTTGTGTTTTTTGCTTTCTGTTTTCTCTGGTTACTGGTCATGTGTTAAAATGCACTTACATTGTGCATACACATTAACTTACTTGTCTCAGTTCAGATTTGTTTTTTATTCATTTCATTGTGCATTCAGTGCATATAGTGGTGTGACCGCCCTTTTTCTGAGCTGGGAAAGCCATCCAGTCTGGCCTAAGCTGTTACAAGTGGTTCAGCCACTCGACCCTTATTCACATTCACGCCACTTGGCAAGTGATAAGGTTCTAAATACTAGAGTAGGGACTGTCCCACAAGGGTTGCCGTGACGTGGCGGGATGGCTTGTACATTATTTTGATCAAAATTATGTTTACTAAATACCCTTATTATTATTATTATTATTATTACCTTTATGCATTATTTGCAGTATATTTTTTACTTTTAGTTCAGGATATTTGTGTTTTTTGCTTTCTGTTTTCTAAGGATAATGTATACTGAGATGTCAGACTACAAGGATAATGCAAACTGTGATGTCACACTTCACAGATAATGCATACTGAGATGTCACACTACAAGGAAAAAGCAAACTGTGATGTCACACTGCAAGTATAATGCATAGTGTAATTTCACACTACAATGATAATGCATACTGACATGTCGCACTACAAGGATAATGCAAACTGTGATGTCACACTACAAGGATAATGCATACTGAGATGTCACACTACACGGATAATGCAAACTGTGATGTCACACTGCAAGGATAATGCATAGTGTATTGTCGCACTACAAGAATAATGCATGGTGTAATGTCAGACAACAAGTATAATGCATACTGTGATGTCACACTAAAAGGAAAATGCATAGTGTAATGTCATACTGCAAGGATAATGTGTACTGTGATGTCACACTACAAGGATATGGCAAACTTTGATGTCATACTACAAGGATAATGCATACTGTAATGTCACACTACAAGGATAATGTATACTGTATTGTCACACTACAAGGTTAATGCAAACTGTGATGTCACACTACGAGGATAATGCACAGTGTAATGTCATACTAAAAGGATAATGTATACTGTGATGACACACTACAAGGATAATGCATACTGTAATGTCACACTACGAAGATAATATATACTGAGATGTCACACTACAAGGATAATGCATACTGTGATGTCACACTACAAGGATAATGCATAGTGCAATGTCACACTACAAGGATAATGCATATTGTAATGCCATACTACAAGGATAATGTATAATGTGATGTCACTCTACAAGGATAGTGCATACTGTAATGTCACACTACAAGGATAATGCATACTGTAATGTCACACTACGAATATAATGTATACTGAGATGTCACACTACAAGGATAATGCAAACTATGATGTCACACTACAAGGATAATGCAAACTATGATGTCACACTACAAGGATAATGCATACTGAGATGTCACACTACAAGGAAAATGCATACTGTAATGTCACACTAGAAGGATAATCAAAACCAAAGGAAAAAAAAAAAAACAACAATGTATGCATATACCCTTATAAAAATAAATAAGTAAAAAAGCAAGTGCATTAAATAACATAGGGTACTTAGTAAACACTATTTTGATCAAAAAAGTATAAAGCTGTCCCACCACGACAAGGTGTACCCATTTGAGACAGTAACTACACTAACGGTTAAAACCTACCTAGTGTGAATAGTAGCAGAGTCTCTGGGTCCCAAACGGACACCCAGCTTCAGAGGGACTAAATAAACTACACAGCTCAGTAGAATGGAGGCCACACCCTATTTGTACTGAATACAAAAATGCTGAAGAAAAAACAAAAAAACTGAACTGAAGTAGAATTGAATGACATGCATGATGTAAAAGCATGTTCACATTGGCCATAAAAACAAGCAAAACCAAAGGAAAAAAAAAACAAAAAACAATGTATGCATATACCCTTATAAAAATAAATAAGTAAAAAAGCAAGTGCATTAAATAACATAGGGTACTTAGTAAACACTATTTTGATCAAAAAAGTATAAAGCTGTCCCACCACGACAAGGTGTACCCATTTGAGACAGTAACTACACTAACGGTTAAAACCTACCTAGTGTGAATAGTAGCAGAGTCTCTGGGTCCCAAACGGACACCCAGCTTCAGAGGGACTAAATAAACTACACAGCTCAGTAGCATGGAGGCCACACCCTATTTGTACTGAATACAAAAATGCTGAAGAAAAAACAAAAAAACTGAACTGAAGTAGAATTGAATGACATGCATGATGTAAAAGCATGTTCACATTGGCCATAAAAACAAGCAAAACCAAAGGAAAAAAAAAACAAAAAACAATGTATGCATATACCCTTATAAAAATAAATAAGTAAAAAAGCAAGTGCATTAAATAACATAGGGTACTTAGTAAACACTATTTTGATCAAAAAAGTATAAAGCTGTCCCACCACGACAAGGTGTACCCATTTGAGACAGTAACTACACTAACGGTTAAAACCTACCTAGTGTGAATAGTAGCAGAGTCTCTGGGTCCCAAACGGACACCCAGCTTCAGAGGGACTGAATAAACTACACAGCTCAGTAGCATGGAGGCCACACCCTATTTGTACTGAATACAAAAATGCTGAAGAAAAAACAAAAAAACTGAACTGAAGTAGAATTGAATGACATGCATGATGTAAAAGCATGTTCACATTGGCCATAAAAGCAAGCAAAACCAAAGGAAAAAAAAAAAAAAAACAATGTATGCATATACCCTTAGTGTAGTTACTGTCTCAAATGGGTACACCTTGTCGTGGTGGGACAGCTTTATACTTTTTTGATCAAAATAGTGTTTACTAAGTACCCTATGTTATTTAATGCACTTGCTTTTTTACTTATTTATTTTTATAAGGGTATATGCATACATTGTTGTTTTTTTTTTTTTCCTTTGGTTTTGCTTGCTTTTATGGCCAATGTGAACATGCTTTTACATCATGCATGTCATTCAATTCTACTTCAGTTCAGTTTTTTTGTTTTTTCTTCAGCATTTTTGTATTCAGTACAAATAGGGTGTGGCCTCCATTCTACTGAGCTGTGTAGTTTATTTAGTCCCTCTGAAGCTGGGTGTCCGTTTGGGACCCAGAGACTCTGCTACTATTCACACTAGGTAGGTTTTAACCGTTAGTGTAGTTACTGTCTCAAATGGGTACACCTTGTCGTGGTGGGACAGCTTTATACTTTTTTGATCAAAATAGTGTTTACTAAGTACCCTATGTTATTTAATGCACTTGCTTTTTTACTTATTTATTTTTATAAGGGTATATGCATACATTATTTTTTTTTTTTTTTCCTTTGGTTTTGCTTGCTTTTATGGCCAATGTGAACATGCTTTTACATCATGCATGTCATTCAATTCTACTTCAGTTCAGTTTTTTTGTTTTTTCTTCAGCATTTTTGTATTCAGTACAAATAGGGTGTGGCCTCCATTCTACTGAGCTGTGTAGTTTATTTAGTCCCTCTGAAGCTGGGTGTCCGTTTGGGACCCAGAGACTCTGCTACTATTCACACTAGGTAGGTTTTAACCGTTAGTGTAGTTACTGTCTCAAATGGGTACACCTTGTCGTGGTGGGACAGCTTTATACTTTTTTGATCAAAATAGTGTTTACTAAGTACCCTATGTTATTTAATGCACTTGCTTTTTTACTTATTTATTTTTATAAGGGTATATGCATACATTGTTTTTTTTTTTTTTTTCCCCTTTGGTTTTGCTTGCTTTTATGGCCAATGTGAACATGCTTTTACATCATGCATGTCATTCAATTCTACTTCAGTTCAGTTTTTTTGTTTTTTCTACTAGAAGGATAATGCATACTGTAATGTCTCACTACGAAGATAATGTATACTGAGATGTCACACTACAAGGATAATGCAAACTGTGATGTCACACTACAAGGATAATGTATACTGTAATGTCAAACTAGAAGGATAATGCATACTGTGATGTCACACTACAAGGATAATGCAAACTGTGATGTCACACTACACGGATAATGCAAACTGTGATTTCACACTACAAGGATAATGTACAGTGTAATGACACACTGCAAGGATATTGCATAGTGTAATGTGATTCTACAAGGATAATTCATACTGTGATATCACACTACAAGGATAATGCATACCGTGATGTCACACTACAAGGATAATGCATACTGTAATGTCACACTGCAAGGATAATGCATAGTCTAATGTCAGACTACAAGGATAATGCATGCTGAGATGTCACACTACAAGGAAAATGCAAACTAACTGTGATGTCACACTGCAAGGATAATGCTTACTGTGATGTCACACTACAAGGATAATGCATACTGTGATGTCACACTTCAAGTATAATGCAAACTGTGATGTCAAAATACAAGGATAATGCATAATGTGATGTCACACTATAAAGATAATACAAACAGTGATGCCAAACTACAATTATAATGCAAACTGTGATGTCACACTACAAGGATAACGCGTACTGTGGTGTCACAAAATACAAGGATAATGCATGCTGTGATGTCACACTACAAGGATAATGGAAACTGTGCATGTCACACTACAAGGATAATGCATACTGTGATGTCGAACTACAAGGATAATGAAAATTGTGATGTCAAACTACAAGGATAATGCATACTGTGATGTCACACAACAAGGATAATGCATACTGTGATGTCACACTACAAGGATAATGCAAACTGTGATGTCACACAACAAGGATAATGCATACTGTGCTGTCGCACTACAAGGATAATGCAAACTGTGATGTCACACTACAAGAATAATGCATACTGTGATGTCACACTACAAGGATAATGCATACTGTGTTGTCACACTACAAGGATAATGCATACTGAGATGTCACACTACAAGAATAATGCAAACTGTGATGTCACAATACAAGGATAATGCATAGTGTAATGTCACACTACAAGGATAATGCATAGTGTATTGTCACACTACAAGGATAATGCATAGTGTAATGTCAGACTACAAGTATAATGCATACTGTGATGTCACACTACAAGGAAAATGCATTGTGTAATTTCATAATTTCACACTACAAGGATAGAGCATACTGACATGTCATACTGCAAGGATAATGCATACTGTGATGTCACACTACAAGGATAATGCATACTGTGATGTCACACTACAAGGATAATGCATACTGAGATGTCACACTACAAGGATATTGCATACTGTGATGCCACACTACAAGGATATGCATGCTGTGATGTCACAGTACAAGGATAATGTATACTGTGATGTCACACTACAAGGATAATGCAAACTGTGTTGTCACACTACAAGGATAATGCATACTGAGATGTCACACTACAAGGATAATGTAAACTGTGATGTCACACTACAAGAATAATGCAAACTGTGATGTCACACTACAAGGATAATGCATACTGTGATGTCACAACACATGGATAATGCATACTGTGATGTCACACTACAAGGAAAATGCATTGTGTAATTTCATAATTTCACACTACAAGGATAGAGCATACTGACATGTCATACTGCAAGGATAATGCATACTGTGATGTCACACTACAAGGATAATGCATACTGAGATGTCACACTACAAGGATATTGCATACTGTGATGCCACACTACAAGGATATGCATACTGTGATGTCACAGTACAAGGATAATGTATACTGTGATGTCACACTACAAGGATAATGCAAACTGTGTTGTCACACTACAAGAATAATGCATACTGAGATGTCACACTACAAGGATAATGTAAACTGTGATTTCACAACACATGGATAATGCATACTGTGATGTCACACTACAAGGATAATGCATACTGTGATATCACACTACAAGGATAATGCAAACTTTGATGTCATACTACAAGGATAATGCATAATGTGATGTCACACTACAAGGATAATGTATACTGAGATGTCACACTACAAGGATAATGCAAACTTTGATGTCATACTACAAGGATAATGCATACTGTGATGTCAAACTACAAGGATAATGCATACTGTGACGTCACACTACAAGGATAATGCATAGTGTAATGTCACACTACAAGGATAATGCATACTGTAATGTTAAACTACAAGGATAATGCAAACTGTGATGTCACACTACAAGGATAATGCATACTGTGATGTCACACTACAAGGATAATGCATAATGAGATGTCACACTACAAGGATAATGCATTGTGTAGTGTCAGACTACAAGAATAATGCATACTGAGATGTCACACTACAAGGAAAATGCAAACTGTGATGTCACACTACACGGATAATGCAAACTGTGATATCACTCTACAAGGATAATGCAAACTGTGATGTCACACTACAAGGATAATGCATAGTATAATGTCACACTGCAAGGATAATGCATACTGTGATGTCACACTACAAGGAAAATGCAAACTAACTGTGATGTCACACTACAAGGATAATGCATACTGTGATGTCACACTACAATGATAATGCATACTGTGATGTCACACTACAAGGACAATGCATAGTGTAATTTCGCGCTAAAAGGATAATGCATACTGAGATGTCACACTACAAGGTTAATGCAAACTGTGATGTCACAATACACGGATAATGCATACTGTGATGTCACACTACAAGGATAATGCATACTGTAATGTCATACTACAAGGATAATGCATAGTGTGATGTCACACTACAAGGATAATGCATACTGTAATGTCACACTACAAGGATAATGCTTACTGATATGTCATACTACAAGGATAATGCATACTGTGATGTCACACTACAAGGATAATGTAAACTGAGATGTCACACTACAAGGATAATGCATACTGTGATGTCACACTACAAGGATAATGCATACTGTGATGTCACACTATGTGGATAATGCATACTGTGATGTCACACTACAAGGATAATGCATACTGTGATGTCACACTACACGGATAATGCATACTGTGATGTCACACTACAAGGATAATGCATACTGAGATGTCACACTACATGGATAATGCATAGTGTGATGTCACACTACAAGGATAATGTATACTGAGATGTCACACTACAAGGATAATGTATACTGAGATGTCACACTACAAGGATAATGTATACTGAGATGTCACACTACAAGGATAATGCAAACTGTGATGTCACACTACAAGAATAATGCATACTGAGCTGTCACACTACAAGGATAATGTATACTGAGATGTCACACTACAAGGATAATGTATACTGAGATGTCACAGTACAAGGATAATGCAAACTGTGATGTCACACTACAAGGATAATGTATACTGAGAAGTCACACTACTAGGATAATGCATAATGAGATGTCACACTACAAGGATAATGCATACTGTGATGTCAAACTAAAGGATAATGTATACTGAGATGTCACACTACCAGGATAATGCATACTGAGATGTCACACTACAAGGATAATGCATACTGTGATGTCACACTAAAGGATAATGTATACGGAGATGTCATACTACCAGGATAATGCAAACTGTGATGTCACAGTACAAGGATAATGCATAGTGTGACATCACAGTATACATTATCATTGCAGTATGACATGTCAGTATGCAGTATCCTTGTAGTGTGAAATTACACTATGCATTTTCCTTGTAGTGTGACATTACACTATGCATTATCCTTGTAGTGTGACATTACACTATGCATTTTTCTTGTAGTGTGATATCACAGTATGCATTATCCTTGTAGTCTGACATCTCAGTGTGCAATATCCTTGTATTGTGACATCATGTTATGCATTATCCTTGTAGAATGACATTACAATACACATTCTTCTTGTAGTGTGACATCACAGTTTGCATTATCCTTGTAGTGTGACATCTCAGTATGCATTTTCCTTGTAGTGTGACATCAGTTTGCATTATCCTTGTAGTGTGACATCACAGTATACATTATCCTTGTACTGTGACATCACAGTATGCATATCCTTGTAGTGTGACATCACGGTATGCATTATCCTTGTAGTGTGACATCACATTATGCATATCCTTGTAATGTGACATCACAGTTTGCATTATCCTTGTAGTGTGACATCACAGTTTGCATTATCCTTGTAGTGTGACATCTCAGTATGCATTATCCTTGTAGTATGACATCACAGATTGCATTATCCTTGTAGTGTGACATCACAGTATACATTATCCTTGTACTGTGACATCACAGTATGCATATCCTTGTAGTGTGACATCACAGTATGCATTATCCTTGTACTGTGACATCACATTATGCATATCCTTGTAGTGTGACATCACAGTATGCATTATCCTTGTAGTGTGACATCACAGTTTGCATTATTCTTGTAGTGTGACATCTCAGTATGCATTATCTTTGCAGTGTGACATCTCAGTATGCATTATCTTTGTAGAGTGACATCACAGTATGCATTATCCTTGTGGTGTGACATCACAGTATACATTATCCTTGTAGTGTGACATTACTGTATGCATTATCCTTGTAGTATTAGTTCTCAGTATGCATTATCCTTGTAGTGTGATATTACAGTTTGCATTATCCTTGTAGTTTGACATCACAGTATACATTATCCTTGTAGTGTGACATTACTGTATGCATTATCCTTGTAGTATGACATCACAGTATGCATTATCCTGAGGAAGGAGCATAGCGCTCCGAAACGCGCGTCGGGTGACTCTGGTACATTTTCTCATCTCCTCTCTCCATTATCGTTTTGGCCAAACTAGGTATGTTACTATACATGTATTGAGAGTTAATGGAGTGCTTCTACATGTTAGCACCGCCCTGTGCCATTTCATCTAATACTATTATCTATTTATTAATGGCATGAGGGTGCTGAGGTGTTTGTTTAAACACTATATATATTTTTTGGCTGTGATTTACACTCTATTAGAGATGTTTGAAGTATGTGTCAGCGTCTTGGGCTTTTAGCCAATTTTCACATTGTGGTGCTTTGCCCTTTTCATCTGTATGCTTTTTATAATAAAGAATTTTCTTATGGATATTTCATAATAATTTTGGACTTGTTGTCGCTCTTTTTTTTTGTGTGGTTTGTGTTCAACTATGCGATTAGTCCGAATTTTGGTCCATTACTCTGGCATCATATTTACTTAGTATTTGTTCCATGCATTTATATATTATGATATTGGTGCGTTTGTTGAATTGTTCTCTCACCTATGCATTATCCTTGTAGTGTGACATCACAGTATGCATTATCCTTGTAGTGTGACATTACAGTATGCATTATCCTTGTAGTATGACATCTCAGTATACATTATCCTTGTAGTGTGAAATTACACTATGCATTTTCCTTGTAGTGTGACATCACAGTATGCATTATCCTTTTAGTGTGACATTACAGTTGCATTATCCTTGTAGTGTGAAATTACTCTATGCATTTTCCTTGTAGTGTGACATCACGGTATACATTATCCTTGTAGTGTGATATCACAGAATGCATTATACTTGTAGTCTGACATTACACTATGCATAATCCTTGTAGTCTGACATTAAACTATGCATTATCCTTGTAGTGTGACATCACAGTTTGCATTATCCTTGTAGTGTGACATCTCAGTCTGCATTATCCTTTTAGCGTGAAATGCATTATCCTTGTAGTGGAACATCACAGTATGCATTATCTGTGTAGTGTGACATCACAGTTTGCATTATCCTTATAGTGTCACATCACAGTATGCATTATCCTTTTAGCACAAAATTACACTATGCATAGTCCTTGTAGTGTGACATCACAGTATGCATTATCCTTGTAGTGTCACATCACAGTATGCATTATCCTTGCAGTGTGACATTATACTATGCATCATCCTTGTAGTGTGACATCACAGTTTGCATTATCCTTGTAGAGTGCTATCACAGTTTGCATTATTCTTGCAGCGTGACATCACAGTATGCATTATCCTTGCAGTGTGACATCACAGATAGTTTGCATTTTCCTTGTAGTGTGACATGTCAGTATGCATTATCCTTGTAGTCTGACATTACACAATGCATTATAATTGTAGTGTGACATCATAGTATACACTATCCTTGTAGTATGACATTACAATATGCATTATCCTTGTAGTGTGACATTACAATATGCATTATCTTTGAAGTGTGACATTACACTATGCATTATCCTTGTAGTGTGACATCACAGTATGCATTATCCTTGTAGTGTGACATCACATTTTGCATTATCCTTGTAGTTTAACATTACAGTATGCATTATCCTTGTAGTGTGACATCACAGTATGCATTATCCTGGTAGTATGACATCAAAGTTTGCATTATCCTTGTAGTGTGATATCACAGTATGCATTATCCTCGTAGTGTGACATCACAGTATGCATTATCCATGTAGTGTGACATCACAGTATGCATTATCCTTGTAGTGTGACATCACAGTTTGCACTATCCTTGTAGTGTGACATCTCAGTATGCAATATCCTTGTAGTGTGACATCACACTATGCATTATCCTTGTAGTGTGACATTACAGTATGCATTATCCTTGTAGTGTGACATCTCAGTATGCATTATCTTTGTAGTGTGACATCACACTATGCATTATCCTTGTAGTGTGACATCGCAGTTTGATTTATCCTTGTAGTGTGACATCTCAGTATACATTATCCTTGTAGTGTGATATCACAGTATGCATTATCCTTGTAGTGTGACATCACACTATGCAATATCCTTGTAGTGTGACATCACAGTTTGCATTATCCTTGTAGTGTGACATCTCAGTATACATTCTCTTCCTAGTGTGACATTACAGTATGCATTATCCTTGTAGCATAACATTACAATATGCATAACCTTGTAGTGTGACAACACAGTTTGCATTATCATTGTACTGTGACATCACATTATGCATATCCTTGTAGTGTGACATCACAGTATACACTATTCTTGTAGTATGATATTACAATATGCATTACCCTTGTAGTGTGACATTACACTATGCATTATCCTTGTAGTGTGACATCACAGTATGCATAATCCTTGTAGTGAGACATCTCAGTATACAATATCCTTGTAGTGTGACATCACAGTATGCATTATCCTTGTAGTATGACATCAAAGTTTGCATTATCCTTGTAGTGTGATATCACAGTATGCATTATCCTTGTAGTGTGACATCACAGTATGCATTATCCATGTAGTGTGACATAACAGTTTGCATTATCCTTGTAGTGTGACATCGCAGTTTGCTTTATCCTTGTAGTGTGACATCTCAGTATACATTATCCTTGTAGTGTGATATCACAGTATGCATTATCCTTGTAGTGTAACATCACACTATGCAATATCCTTGTAGTGTGACATCACAGTTTGCATCATCCTTGTAGTGTGACATCTCAGTATGCATTATCCTTGTAGTGTGATAACACAGTTTGCATTATCCTTGTACTGTGACATCACATTATGCATATCCTTGTAGTGTGACATCACAGTATGCATTATCCTTGTAGTGTGACATCACAGTTTGCATTATTCTTGTAGTGTGACATCACAGTATGCATTTTCCTTGTAGTGTGACTTCTCAGTATGCATTATCCTTGTAGTGTGACATCACAGTATGCATTATCCTTGTAGTGTGACATCACAGTATACATTATCCTTGCAGTATGACATCACAGCATACATTATCCTTGCAGTATGACATGTCAGTATGCTCTATCCTTGTAGTGTGAAATTACACTATGCATTTTCCTTGTAGTGTGACATCACAGTATGCATTATACTTGTAGTCTGACATTACACTATGCATTATCTTTGTAGTGTGACATTACACTATGCATTATCCTTGTAGTGTTACATCACATTTTGCATTATCCTTGTAGTGTGACATCTCAGTATGCATTATCCTTGTAGTGTGACATCACAGTATGCATTATCCTTGTAGTGTGACATCACAGTATGCATTATCCTTGTAGTGTGACATCACAATTTGCATTATCCTTGTAGTGTGACATTACACTATGCATTATCCTTGTAGTGTGACATCACAGTACGTGTTATCCTTGTAGTGTGACATCACAGTTTGCATTATATTTGTAGTGTGACATCACATTATGCATTATCCTTGTAGTTTGACATCACAGTATGCATTATCCTTGTAGTTTGACATCACAGTTTGCATTATCCCTATAGTGTGACATCAAAGTTTGCATTATCCTTGTAGTGTGACATCACAGTATGCATTATCCTTGTTGTGTGACATCACAGTTTGCATTATCCTTGTAGTTTGACATCACAATTTTCATTATCCTTGTAGTTCGACATCACAGTATGCATTACCCTTGTAGTGTGACAAGCACAGTTTGCATTATCCTTGTAGTGTGACATCACAGCATGCATTATCCTTGTAGTGTGACATCACAGTATGCATTATCCTTGTAGTGTCACATCACACTATGCATTATCCTTGTAGTATGACATAACAGTATGCAATATCCTTGTAGTGTGACAACACAGTATGCATTATGTGTGTAGTGTGACATCACACTATGCATTATCCTTGTAGTGTGACATCGCAGTTTGCATTATCCTTGTAGTGTGACATCTTAGTATACATTATCCTTGTAGTGTGATATCACAGTATGCATTATCCTTGCAGTGTGATATCACAGTATGCATTATCCTTGTAGTCTCACATTACACTATGCAATATCCTTGCAGTGTGACATTACACTGTGCATTATCCTTGTAGTGGGATATCACAGTTTGCATTAACCTTGTTGTGTGACATCTCAGTATGCATTATCCTTCTAGTATGACATTACAGTATACATTATCCTTGTAGTGTGACATCACAGTTTGCATTATCCTTGTAGTGTGACATCTCAGTATACATTATCTTCGTAGTGTGACATTTCAGTATGCATTATCCTTCTAGTGTGTCATTACAGTATGCATTATTCTTGTAGTTTGACATCTCAGTATGCAGTATCCTTGTAGTGTGTCATCACAGTATACATTATCCTTGTAGTATGACATTACACTATGCATTATCCTTGTAGTGTGACATCACAGTTTGCATTAACTTTGTAGTGTGACAATGCAGTATACATATCCTTGTAGTGTGACATTACAGTATGCATTATCCTTGTAGTGTGACATCACAGTATGCATTATCCTTGTAGTATGACATAAAAGTTTGCCATATCCTTGTAGTATGACATCACAGTATACATTATCCTTGCAGTATGACATGTCAGTATGCACTATCCTTGTATTATGAAATTACACTATGCATTTTCCTTTTAGTGTGACATCACAGTATGCATTATACTTGTAGTCTGACATTACACTATGCATTATCCTTGTAGTGTGACAATACACTATGCATTATCCTTGTAGTGTGACATCACAGTTTGCATTATCCTTGTAGTGTGACATCACAGTTTGCATTATCCTTGTAGTGTGACATGTCAGTATGCATTATCCTTGTAGTGTGAAGTTACACTATGCATTATACTTGCAGTGTGACATCACAGTTTGCATTATCCTTGTAGTGTGACATCACAGTTTGCATTATCCGTGTAGTGTGACATCTCAGTATACATTTTCCTTGTAGTGTGACATCTCAGTATGCATTATCCTTCTAGTGTGATATCACAGTTTGCATTATCTGTGTAGTGTGACATCACAGTTTGCATTATCCTTGTAGCGTGACATCTCAGTATGCATTTTCCTTGTAGTGTGACATCACAGTATGCATTATCCTTGTAGTATGACAGCACAGTATGCATTATCCTTGTAGTATGACATGTCACTATGCATTATCCTTGTAGTGTGACATTACACTATGCATTATCCTTGTAGTGTGACATCACAGTTTGCATTATCCTTGTAGTGTGACATCTCAGTATACATTATCCTTGTAGTGTGGCATCACAGTATGCATTTTCCTTGAAGTGTGACATCACAGTATGCATTATCCATGTAGTGTGACATCACAGTATGCATTATCCTTGTAGTGTGACATCACAGTTTGCATTATCCTTGTAGTGTGACATCAAAGTATGCACTATCCTTGTAGTGTGACATCACAGTACGCATTATCCTTGTAGTGTGACATCTCAGTATGCATTATCCTTGTAGTGTGACATCACAGTACGCATTCTCCTTGTAGTGTGACATCTCAATATGCATTATCCTTGTAGTGTGACATCACAGTATGCATTATCCTTGTAGTTTGACATCACAGTTTGCATTATCCTTGTAGTGTGACATCTCAGTATGCATTATCTTTGTAGTGTGACATCACACTATGTATTATCCATGTAGTGTGACATCGCAGTTTGCTTTATCCTTGTAGTGTGACATCTCAGTATACATTATCCTTGTAGTGTGATATCACAGTATGCATTATCCTTGTAGTGTAACATCACACTATGCAATATCCTTGTAGTGTGACATCACAGTTTGCATTATCCTTGTAGTGTGACATCTCAGTATGCATTATCCTTGTAGTGTGATAACACAGTTTGCATTATCCTTGTACTGTGACATCACAGTATGCATATCCTTGTACTGTGACATCACAGTATACATTATACTTGTAGTCTGACATTTCACTATGCATTATCCTTGTAGTGTGACATCACACTATGCATTATCCTTGTAGTGTGACATTACACTATGCATTATCCTTGTAGTGTGACATTACACTATGCATTATCCTTGTAGTGTGACATCACATTTTGCATTATCCTTGTAGTGTGACATCTCAGTATGCATTATCCTTGTAGTGTGACATCAGAGTTTGCATTATCCTTGTAGTGTGACATCACAGTATGCATTATCCTTGTAGTGTGACATTACACTATGCATTATCCTTGTAGTGTGACATCACAGTATGCATTATCCATGTAGTGACATCACAGTATGCATTATCCTTGTAGTGTGACATCACAGTTTGCATTATCCTTGTAGTGTGACATTACAGTATGCATTATCCTTGTAGTGTGACATCTCAGTATGCATTATCTTTGTAGTGTGACATCACACTATGCATTATCCTTGTAGTGTGACATCGCAGTTTGCTTTATCCTTGTAGTGTGACATCTCAGTATACATTATCCTTGTAGTGTGATATCACAGTATGCATTATCCTTGTAGTGTAACATCACACTATGCAATATCCTTGTAGTGTGACATCACAGTTTGCATTATCCTTGTAGTGTGACATCTCAGTATGCATTATCCTTGTAGTGTGATAACACAGTTTGCATTATCCTTGTACTGTGACATCACATTATGCATATTCTTGTAGTGTGACATCACAGTATGCATTATCCTTGTAGTGTGACATCACAGTTTGCATTATTCTTGTAGTGTGACCACAGTATGCATTTTCCTTGTAGTGTGACTTCTCAGTATGCATTATCCTTGTAGTGTGACATCACAGTATGCATTATCCTTGTAGTGTGACATCACAGTATACATTATCCTTGCAGTATGACATCACAGTATACATTATCCTTGCAGTATGACATGTCAGTATGCTCTATCCTTGTAGTGTGAAATTACACTATGCATTTTCCTTGTAGTGTGACATCACAGTATGCATTATACTTGTAGTCTGACATTACACTATGCATTATCTTTGTAGTGTGACATTACACTATGCATTATCCTTGTAGTGTGACATCACATTTTGCATTATCCTTGTAGTGTGACATCTCAGTATGCATTATCCTTGTAGTGTGACATCACAGTATGCATTATCCTTGTAGTGTGACATCACAGTATGCATTATCCTTGTAGTGTGACATCACAGTATGCATTATCCTTGTAGTGTGACATTACACTATGCATTATCCTTGTAGTGTGACATCACAGTATGCATTATCCATGTAGTGTGACATCACAGTATGCATTATCCTTGTAGTGTGACATCACAGTTTGCATTATCGTTGTAGTGTGACAGCACAGTATGCATTATCCTTGTTGCATGACATCACAGTTTGCATGATCCTTGTTGTGTGACATCACAGTATGCATTATCCTTGTTGTGTGACATCACCGTTTGCATTATCCTTGTAGTTTGACATCACAATTTTCATTATCCTTGTAATTCGACATCACGGCATGCATTATCCTTGTAGTGTGACATCACAGTACGTGTTATCCTTGTAGTGTGACATCACAGTTTGCATTATATTTGTAGTGTGACATCACATTATGCATTATCCTTGTAGTTTGACATCACATTATGCATTATCCTTGTAGTTTGACATCACAGTTTGCATTATCCCTATAGTGTGACATCAAAGTTTGCATTATCCTTGTAGTGTGACATCACAGTATGCATTATCCTTGTAGTGTGACATCACAGTATGCATTATCCTTGTTGTGTGACATCACAGTTTGCATTATCCTTGTAGTTTGACATCACAATTTTCATTATCCTTGTAGTTCGACATCACAGTATGCATTACCCTTGTTGTGTGACAAGCACAGTTTGCATTATCCTTGTAGTGTGACATCACAGCATGCATTATCCTTGTAGTGTGACATCACAGCATGCATTATCCTTGTAGTGTGACATCACAGTATGCATTATCTTGTAGTATTAGTTCTCAGTATGCATTATCCTTGTAGTGTGACATTACAGTTTGCATTATCCATGTAATTTGACATCACAGTATACATTATCCTTGTAGTGTGACATTACTGTATGCATTATCCTTGTAGTGTGACATCACAGTATGCATTATCCTTGTAGTGTGACATCACAGTATGCATTATCCTTGTAGTGTGACATTACGGTATGCATTATCCTTGTAGTATGACATCACAGTATATATTATCCTTGTAGTGTGAAATTACACTATGCATTTTACTTGTAGTGTGACATCACATTATGCATTATCCTTGTAGTGTGACATTGCAGTTGCATTATCCTTGTAGTGTGAAATTACTCTATGCATTTTCCTTGTAGTGTGACATCACAGTATACATTATCCTTGTAGTGTGACATCACAGTATGTATTATCCTTGTAGTCTGACATCACAGTTTGCATTATCCTTGTGGTGTGACATTACAGTTGCATTATCCTTGTATTGTGACATCTCAGTATGCATTATCCTTGTAATGTGACATCACAGTATGCATTATCCTTGTAGTGTGACATCTCATTATACATTATCCTTGTAGTGTGACATCTCAGTATACCTTATCCTTATAGTGTGACATCACAGTATGCATTATCCTTGTAGTGTGACATCTCAGTATGCAATATCCTTGTAGTGTCACATCACACTATGCATTATCCTTGTAGTATGACATAACAGTATGCAATATCCTTGTAGTGTGACAACACAGTATGCATTATGTGTGTAGTGTGACATCACACTATGCATTATCCTTGTAGTGTGACATCGCAGTTTGCATTATCCTTGTAGTGTGACATCTTAGTATACATTATCCTTGTAGTGTGATATCACAGTATGCATTATCCTTGCAGTGTGATATCACAGTATGCATTATCCTTGCAGTCTCACATTACACTATGCAATATCCTTGCAGTGTGACATTACACTGTGCATTATCCTTGTAGTGGGATATCACAGTTTGCATTAACCTTGTTGTGTGACATCTCAGTATGCATTATCCTTCTAGTATGACATTACAGTATACATTATCCTTGTAGTGTGACATCACAATTTGCATTATCCTTGTAGTGTGACATCTCAGTATACATTATCTTCGTAGTGTGACATTTCAGTATGCATTATCCTTCTAGTGTGTCATTACAGTATGCATTATTCTTGTAGTTTGACATCTCAGTATGCATTATCCTTGTAGTGTGACATCTCAGTATACATTATCCTTGTAGTATGACATTACACTATGCATTATCCTTGTAGTGTGACATCACAGTTTGCATTAACTTTGTAGTGTGACAATGCAGTATACATATCCTTGTAGTGTGACATTACAGTATGCATTATCCTTGTAGTGTGACATCACAGTATGCATTATCCTTGTAGTATGACATAAAAGCTTGCCATATCCTTGTAGTATGACATCACAGTATACATTATCCTTGCAGTATGACATGTCAGTATGCACTATCCTTGTATTATGAAATTACACTATGCATTTTCCTTTTAGTGTGACATCACAGTATGCATTATACTTGTAGTCTGACATTACACTATGCATTATCCTTGTAGTGTGACAATACACTATGCATTATCCTTGTAGTGTGACATCACAGTTTGCATTATCCTTGTAGTGTGACATCACAGTTTGCATTATCCTTGTAGTGTGACATGTCAGTATGCATTATCCTTGTAGTGTGAAGTTACACTATACATTATACTTGCAGTGTGACATCACAGTTTGCATTATCCTTGTAGTGTGACATCACAGTTTGCATTATCCTTGTAGTGTGACATGTCAGTATGCATTATCCTTGTAGTGTGAAGTTACACTATACATTATACTTGCAGTGTGACATCACAGTTTGCATTATCCTTGTAGTGTGACATCACAGTTTGCATTATCCGTGTAGTGTGACATCTCAGTATACATTTTCCTTGTAGTGTGACATCTCAGTATGCATTATCCTTCTAGTGTGATATCACAGTTTGCATTATCTGTGTAGTGTGACATCACAGTTTGCATTATCGTTGTAGCGTGACATCTCAGTATGCATTTTCCTTGTAGTGTGACATCACAGTATGCATTATCCTTGTAGTATGACAGCACAGTATGCATTATCCTTGTAGTATGACATGTCAGTATGCACTATCCTTGTAGTGTGTAATTACACTATGCATTATCCTTGTAGTGTGACATTACACTATGCATTATGCTTGTAGTGTGACATCACAGTTTGCATTATCCTTGTAGTGTGACATCTCAGTATACATTATCCTTGTAGTGTTGCATCACAGTATGCATTTTCCTTGAAGTGTGAAATCACACTATGCATTATCCATGTAGTGTGACATCACAGTATGCATTATCCTTGTAGTGTGACATCACAGTTTGCATTATCCTTGTAGTGCGACATCAAAGTATGCACTATCCTTGTAGTGTGACATCACAGTACGCATTATCCTTGTAGTGTGACATCTCAGTATGCATTATCCTTGTAGTGTGACATCACAGTACGCATTCTCCTTGTAGTGTGACATCTCAATATGCATTATCCTTGTAGTGTGACATCACAGTATGCATTATCCTTGTAGTTTGACATCACAGTTTGCATTATCCTTGTAGTGTGACATCTCAGTATGCATTATCTTTGTAGTGTGACATCACACTATGTATTATCCATGTAGTGTGACATCGCAGTTTGCTTTATCCTTGTAGTGTGACATCTCAGTATACATTATCCTTGTAGTGTGATATCACAGTATGCATTATCCTTGTAGTGTAACATCACACTATGCAATATCCTTGTAGTGTGACATCACAGTTTGCATTATCCTTGTAGTGTGACATCTCAGTATGCATTATCCTTGTAGTGTGATAACACAGTTTGCATTATCCTTGTACTGTGACATCACAGTATGCATATCCTTGTAGTGTGACATCACAGTATACATTATACTTGTAGTCTGACATTACACTATGCATTATCCTTGTAGTGTGACATCACAGTATACATTATACTTGTAGTCTGACATTACACTATGCATTATCCTTGTAGTGTGACATTACACTATGCATTATCCTTGTAGTGTGACATCAGAGTTTGCATTATCCTTGTAGTGTGACATCACAGTATGCATTATCCTTGTAGTGTGACATTACACTATGCATTATCCTTGTAGTGTGACATCACAGTATGCATTATCCTTGTAGTGTGACATTACACTATGCATTATCCTTGTAGTGTGACATCACAGTATGCATTATCCATGTAGTGACATCACAGTTTGCATTATCCTTGTAGTGTGACAGCACAGTATGCATTATCCTTGTTGCATGACATCACAGTTTGCATGATCCTTGTAGTGTGACATCACAGTTTGCATTATCCTTGTTGTGTGACATCACAGTTTGCATTATCCTTGTAGTTTGACATCACAATTTTCATTATCCTTGTAATTCGACATCACAGTATGCATTAGCCTTGTAGTGTAACATCACACTATGCAATATCCTTGTAGTGTGACATCACAGTTTGCATTATCCTTGTAGTGTGACATCTCAGTATGCATTATCCTTGTAGTGTGATAACACAGTTTGCATTATCCTTGTACTGTGACATCACAGTATGCATATCCTTGTAGTGTGACATCACAGTATACATTATACTTGTAGTCTGACATTACACTATGCATTATCCTTGTAGTGTGACATCACAGTATACATTATACTTGTAGTCTGACATTACACTATGCATTATCCTTGTAGTGTGACATTACACTATGCATTATCCTTGTAGTGTGACATCAGAGTTTGCATTATCCTTGTAGTGTGACATCACAGTATGCATTATCCTTGTAGTGTGACATTACACTATGCATTATCCTTGTAGTGTGACATCACAGTATGCATTATCCTTGTAGTGTGACATTACACTATGCATTATCCTTGTAGTGTGACATCACAGTATGCATTATCCATGTAGTGACATCACAGTTTGCATTATCCTTGTAGTGTGACAGCACAGTATGCATTATCCTTGTTGCATGACATCACAGTTTGCATGATCCTTGTAGTGTGACATCACAGTTTGCATTATCCTTGTTGTGTGACATCACAGTTTGCATTATCCTTGTAGTTTGACATCACAATTTTCATTATCCTTGTAATTCGACATCACAGTATGCATTAGCCTTGTAGTGTGACATGCACAGTTTGCATTATCCTTGTAGTGTGACATCACGGCATGCATTATCCTTGTAGTGTGACATCACAGTACGTGTTATCCTTGTAGTGTGACATCACAGTTTGCATTATAATTGTAGTTTGACATCACAGTTTGCATTATATTTGTAGTGTGACATCACATTATGCATTATCCTTGTAGTTTGACATCACAGTATGCATTATCCTTGTAGTTTGACATCACAGTTTGCATTATCCCTATAGTGTGACATCAAAGTTTGCAATATCCTTGTAGTGTGACATCACAGTATGCATTATCCTTGTTGTGTGACATCACAGTTTGCATTATCCTTGTAGTTTGACATCACAATTTTCATTATCCTTGTAGTTCGACATCACAGTATGCATTATCCTTGTAGTGTGACATTACTGTATGCATTATCCTTGTAGTATGACATCACAGTATGCATTATCCTTGTAGTGTGACATCACAGTATGCATTATCCTTGTAGTGTGACATTACAGTATGCATTATCCTTGTAGTGTGACATCACAGTTTGCATTATCCTTGTGGTGTGACATTACAGTTGCATTATCCTTGTATTGTGACATCTCAGTATGCATTATCCTTGTAATGTGACATCACAGTATGCATTATCCTTGTAGTGTGACATCTCATTATACATTATCCTTGTAGTGTGACATCTCAGTATACCTTATCCTTATAGTGTGACATCACAGTATGCATTATCCTTGCAGTGTGACATCTCAGTATGCATTATCCTTGTAGTGTCACATCACACTATGCATTATCCTTGTAGTATGACATAACAGTATGCAATATCCTTGTAGTGTGACATCACAGTATGCATTATGTGTATAGTGTGACATCACACTATGCATTATCGTTGTAGTGTGACATCGCAGTTTGCATTATCCTTGTAGTGTGACATCGTAGTATACATTATCCTTGTAGTGTGATATCACAGTATGCATTATCCTTGCAGTGTGATATCACAGTATGCATTATCCTTGTAGTCTCACATTACACTATGCAATATCCTTGCAGTGTGACATTACACTGTACATTATCCTTGTAGTGTGATATCACAGTTTGCATTATCCGTGTAGTGTGACATCACAGTTTGCATTAACCTTGTTGTGTGACATCTCAGTATGCATTATCCTTCTCGTATGACATTACAGTATGCATTATTCTTGTAGTTTGATATCTCAGTATGCATTATCCTTGTAGTGTGACATCTCAGTATACATTATCTTCGTAGTGTGACATTACAGTATGCATTATCCTTGTAGTGTGTCATCACAGTATACATTATCCTTGTAGTATGACATGTCAGTATGCACTATCCTTGTATTATGAAATTACACTATGCATTATCCTTGTAGTGTGACATCCCAGTTTGCATTATCCTTGTAGTGTGACATCTCAGTATACATTATCTTCGTAGTGTGACATTTCAGTATGCATTATCCTTCTAGTGTGTCATTACAGTATGCATTATTCTTGTAGTTTGACATCTCAGTATGCATTATCCTTGTAGTGTGACATCTCAGTATACATTATCTTCGTAGTGTGACATTACAGTATGCATTATCCTTGTAGTGTGTCATCACAGTATACATTATCCTTGTAGTATGACATGTCAGTATGCACTATCCTTGTATTATGAAATTACACTATGCATTATCCTTGTAGTGTGACATCACAGTTTGCATTAACTTTGTAGTGTGACAATACAGTATACATATCCTTGTAGTGTGACATTACAGTATGCATTATCCTTGTAGTGTGACATCACAGTATGCATTACCCTTGTAGTATGACATCAAAGTTTGCCATATCCTTGTAGTATGACATCACAGTATACATTATCCTTGCAGTATGACATGTCAGTATGCACTATCCTTGTATTATGAAATTACACTATGCATTTTCCTTTTAGTGTGACATCACAGTATGCATTATACTTGTAGTCTGACATTACACTATGCATTATCCTTGTAGTGTGACAATACACTATGCATTATCCTTGTAGTGTGACATCACAGTTTGCATTATCCGTGTAGTGTGACATCTCAGTATGCATTATCCTTGTAGTGTGACATCACAGTTTGCATTATCCTTGTAGTGTGACATTACACTATGCATTATCCTTGTAGTGTGAAATTACACTATATGTGATGTACAATGTCGGCAAGATATGTTTTCTGTTGCAATGTGCTAACAAATCCTCCATCCTAGGACATTGTAAACTGTCAGTAGTAGGAATTCCTTCCCCCCAGGTTTTATCAACCCTGCCACTTCCTCTGGAAGAGCAGGAATGTTAATTAGCTAGACCATCTTCCTCACACCATTTGGCTTCTCTCAGCTGAAAGAGAAAAAAAAGTGCGGGAACTAAACTCTTTGTTTGAAACCAGGAGTTTGAATAAAACAATAAGGGATTGTCCCGCGAAAACCATACCCAGCAGAAATATAAAAATCATATTTCTGCGATCCGAGCAGACCCAGCTTCGCTGTGGTGCCTGTTGCAAAACTCTCGGATGTCCAGAACCTGAGATAGGATTTGCGCCCAAATGGATGGTCATATCGCATAGATGTTTGATGTTTTCTTGATAGGCTCATTACGCTGGGAAACATGATACCACTGATGAGTCCATACCAGCTTCTCCCATAAAGTTATAGCTAATCTAAGTTTTGTAGCCAAAACATAACTTGGATAAGAGAGGTGGGATCAACCCAGAATGCACCTCTCTGTGATGTCACATAGGAAAGTCTATAAGGCATTCCCTGGCAGAACCAGCTCAGAACAGCTGCAGAGTCCGTGCTGACAAGAACTCAGATGAGCGGAGAAGTGCAGCTCCGCCTCCACCCACCTTAGCCGCATGGTCTGCCTAAGGAACAATATGGAACTGTGAGTGTAATCTCTTTGTTTTCTCCACTTTTATTTTATACCTGTACTGTACATATTTTATGTCTCAATTTCATAGCAACTTTTATCTGTAATCACTGTCCTCTTTCGGAAAATAAATGAAATAATTATTTAGATCTGTCTCTATGCTCTAAGACTCGAACTATACGCCTTTGATAGATAATCGCTACTAATTCAAGGGGTTTGCCACGGACCCTCTTAATTTAACACTGTGAATTAAGTAACCGTGACTGGTGGCAGCGCGTTGTGTACGGCTATTACGGCTTGCTGGCAGTACAGAAGGGTCTTATATTGCTGAATAAGGGTCTGCGGCCACAGCATTGATAATTCCCTTACTGCAGAAGCCTAATTGCCGGTTCACAACAGGCAGCCCGTCCGGCGACCAATTATCCTAGGTGCAGTTCCCTGACTGACCTGAGGGTAAGGGGGGCGCCGGAGAGCTGCGAGTTCCAAGGTGGAACTGAGAAAGTGGGATATACACAAATCCCCGCAGTACTTGGAAGATTGATAGCAGTGGTGGGGCATCCAAATTAAACTCCCCCTGCGGCAAATTGTAGAGCGAAATTAGCTTGCTGGATATTTTTGTCACATGGTGCCAGTGGTGGGATAACTAAGATAAGCCCCACTGCGCCTGTGATAGCCGTGTGCCGGCATTGTGTCACGTCCCTCCGTCCGCTGATACACCGGTGTCAGTGGTGGGATTGTGACATAGTGGTGACACAGGGTCCGCTGTCCGTCGCGTTTTGGTGGCAGCGGGACCCCCGTTAGTCGTCGCCCATAAGTGGACGAACGGCCGTGGGCTGTTCGTCACACTATACATTATACTTGCAGTGTGACATCACAGTTTGCATTATCCTTGTAGTGTGACATCACAGTTTGCATTATCCGTGTAGTGTGACATCTCAGTATACATTTTCCTTGTAGTGTGACATCTCAGTATGCATTATCCTTCTAGTGTGATATCACAGTTTGCATTATCTGTGTAGTGTGACATCACAGTTTGCATTATCCTTGCAGTGTGACATCACAGTTAGTTTGCATTTTCCTTGTAGTGTGACATCACAGTATGCATTATCCTTGTAGTATGACATCACAGTATGCATTATCCTTGTAGTATGACATGTCAGTATACATTATCCTTGTAGTGTGTAATTACACTATGCATTATCCTTGTAGTGTGACATTACACTATGCATTATCCTTGTAGTGTGACATCACAGTTTGCATTATCCTTGTAGTGTGACATCTCAGTATACATTATCCTTGTAGTGTGGCATCACAGTATGCATTATCCTTGAAGTGTGACATCACAGTATGCATTATCCATGTAGTGTGACATCACAGTATGCATTATCCTTGTAGTGTGACATCACAGTTTGCATTATCCTTGTAGTGTGACATCACAGTTTGCATTATCCTTGTAGTGCGACATCAAAGTATGCACTATCCTTGTAGTGTGACATCACAGTTTGCATTATCATTGTAGTGTGACATCACAGCATGCATTATCCTTGTAGTGTGACATCACAGTACGCATTCTCCTTGTAGTGACATCTCAATTTGCATTTTCCTTGTAGTGTGACATTACAGTTTGCATTATCCTTGTAGTGTGACATTAGTTTGCATTATCCTTGTAGTGTGACATGTCAGTATGCACTATCCTTGTAGTGTGACATCACAGTTTGCATTATCCTTGCAGTATGACATGTCAGTATGCACTATCCTTGTAGTGTGAAATTACACTATGCATTTTCCTTGTAGTGTGACATAACAGTATGCAGTATACTTGTAGTCTGACATTACACTATGCATTATCCTTGTAGTGTGACATTACACTATGCATTATCCGTGTAGTGTGACATTACAGTATACATTATCCTTCTAGTGTGACATTACAGTATACATTATCCTTGTAGTGTGACATCACAGTTTGCATTATTCTTGTAGTGTGACATCTCAGTATACATTATCTTCGTAGTGAGACATAACACTATGCATTATACTTCTAGTGTGACATTACAGTGTGCATTATCCCTTTAGTGTGACATCACAGTATGCATTATCCTTGTAGTGTGACAATACACTATGCATTATCCTTGTAGTGTGACATCACAGTTTGCATTATAAGTGTAGTGTGACATCTCAGTATGTATTATCCTTGTAGTGTGACATCACAGTTTGCATTATCCTTGTAGTGTGACATGTCAGTATGCATTATCATTGTAGTGTGAAATTACATTATGCATTATACTTGCAGTGTGACATCACAGTTTGCATTTTCCTTGTAGTGTGATATATCAGTATGCATTATCGTTGTAGTGTGACATCACAGTATGCATTATCCTTCTAGTGTGATATCACAGTTTGCATTATCTGTGAAGTGTGACATCACAGTTTGCATGATCCTTGTAGTGTGACATCTCAGTATACATTATCCTTGTAGTGTGACATCTCAGTATGCATTATCCTTGCAGTTTGACATCACAGTTAGTTTGCATTTTTCTTATAGTGTTACATCACAGTATGTATTTTCCTTGTAGTGTGACATCTCAGTATGCATTATCCTTGTAGTAAGACATCACAGTATGCATTATCCTTGTAGTGTGACAGCACAGTATGCATTATCCTTGTAGTGTGACATCAAAGTATGCATTATCCTTGTAGTATTAGTTCTCAGTATGCATTATCCTTGTAGTGTGACATTACAGTTTGCATTATCCTTGTAGTTTGACATCATAGTATACATTATCCTTGTAGTGTGACATTACTGTATGCATTATCCTTGTAGTGTGACATCACAGTTTGCATTATCCTAGTAGTGTGACATCTCAATATGCATTATCCTTGTAGTGTGACATCACACTATGCATTATCCTTGTAGTGTGACATCACAGTATGCATTATCCGTGTAGTGTGACATCACAGTTTGCATTATCCTTGTAGTGTGACATCACACTATGCATTATCCTTGTAGTGTGACATCTCAGTATACATTATCCTTGTAGTGTGACATCACAGTTTGCATTATCCTTGTGGTGTGACATCTCAGTATACATTATCCTTATAGTGTGACTTCACACTATGCATTATCCTTGTACTGTGACATCTCCGTATACATTATCCTTTAGTGTGACATCACAGTATGCATTATCCTTGTAGTGTGACATCTCAGTATGCATCATCCTTGTAGTGTGACATCTCATTATGCATTATCCTTGTAGTCTGACTTTTCAGTATACATTATCCTTGTAGTGTGACATCACAGTTTGCATTATCCTTGTACTGTGACATCTCAGTATACATTATCTTTGTAGTGTGACATCTCAGTATACATTATCCTTGTAGTGTGACAGCTCAGTATGCATTATTCTTGTAGTGTGACATCACAGTTTGCATTATCCTTCTAGTGTGACATCACAGTATGCATTATCCTTGTAGTGTGATGTCTCAGTATACATTATCCCTGTACTGTGACATCTCAGTATACATTATCATTGTAGTGTGACATCACACTATGCATTATCCATGTATTGTGACATCACAGTATCCATTATCCTTGTAATGTGACATCACTGTATGCATTATCCGTGTAGTATGACATCTCAGTATGCCTTATCATTGTAGTGTTACATCTCAGTATACATTATCCTTGTAGTGTGACATCACAATTTGCATTATCCTTGTAGTGTGACATCTCAGTATACATTATCCTTGTAGTGTGACATCTCAGAATACATTATCCTTGTAGTGTGACAGCTCAGTATGCATTATCCTTGTAGTGTGACATCACAGTTTGCATTATCCTTGTAGTGTGACATTACAGCATGCATTATCCTTGTAGTGTGACATCTCAGTATACATTATCCTTGTGGTGTGACATCACACTATGCATTATCCTTGTAGTGTGACATCTCAGTATACATTATCCTTGTAGTGTGACATCACAGTATGCATTATCCGTGTTGTGTGACATCACAGTATGCATTATCCTTGTAGTGTGACATCACAGTATGCATTATCCACATAGTGTGACATCACAGTATGCATTATCCATGTAGTGTGACATCACAGTTTGCATTATCCTTGTAGTGTGACATCACAGTATGCATTATCCTTGTAGTGTGACATCTCAGTTTGCATTATCCTTGTAGTGTGACATCACAGTATGCATTATCCTTGTAGTATGACATATCAGTATGCACTATCCTTGTAGTGTGACATCACAGTATGCATTATCCTTGTAGTGTGACATCTCAGTAAACATTATCCTTGTAGTGTGACATCTCAGTATACCTTATCCTTGTAGTGTGACATCACACTATGCATTATCCTTGTAGTATGACATTACAGTATGCATTATCCTTGTAGTGTGACATCACAGTATGCATTATCCGTGTAGTGTGACATCACAGTTTGCATTATCCTTGTAGTGTGACATCTCAGTTTGCATTATCCTTTTAGCGCGAAATTACACTATGCATTGTCCTTGTACTGTGACATCACAGTATGCATTATCCTTGTAGTGTGACATCACAGTATGCATTATCCTTGTAGTGTGACATCACAGTTAGTTTGCATTTTCCTTGTAGTGTGACATCACAGTATGCATTATCCTTGTAGTGTGACATTACAGTATGCATTATCCTTGTAGTGTGACATCTCAGTATGCATTATCTTTGTAGTTTGACATCACACTATGCATTATCCTTGTAGTGTGACAACACAGTTTGCATTATCCTTGTAGTGTGACATCACAGTATGCATATCCTTGTAGTGTGGCATCACAGTATGCATTATCCTTGTACTGTGACATCACATTATGCATATCCTTGTAGTGTGACATCACAGTATGCATTATCCTTGTAGTGTGACATCACAGTTTGCACTATCCTTGTAGTGTGACATCACACTATGCATTATCCTTGTAGTGTGACATTACAGTATGCGTTATCCTTGTAGTGTGACATCTTAGTATGCATTATCTTTGTAGTGTGACATCACACTATGCATTATCCTTGTATTGTGACAACAGTTTGCATTATCCTTGTAGTGTGACATCACAGTATACATTATCCTTGTACTGTGACATCACAGTATGCATATCCTTGTAGTGTGACATCACAGTATGCATAATCCTTGTAGTGTGACATCACAGTTTGCATTATTCTTGTAGTGTGACATCACAGTTTACATTATCCTTGTAGTGTGACATCTCAGCAAGCATTATCCTTGTAGTGTGACAGCACAGTACGCGTTATCCTTGTAGTGTGACATCACAGTTTGCATTATAATTGTAGTTTGGCATCACTGTTTGTATTATCTTTATAGTGTGACATCACATTATACATTATCCTTGTAGTTTGACAACATAGTTTGCATGATCCTTGTAGTTTGACATCACAGTTTGCATTATCCTTGTAGTGTGACATCACAGTATGCATTATCCTTGTAGTGTGACATCACAGTATGCATTATCCTTGCAGTGTGACATCACAGTTAGTTTGCATTTTCCTTGTAGTGTGACATCTCAGCATGCATTATCCTTGTAGTTTGACATCACAGTTTGCATTATCCTTGTAGTGTGACATCACGGTATGCATTATCCTTTTAGTGTGATATCACAGTATGCATTATCCTTGTAGTATCACATTACACTATGCAATATCCTTGCAGTGTGTCATTACACTGTACATTATCCTTGTAGTGTGATATCACAGTTTGCATTATCCTTGTAGTGTGACATCTCAGTATGCATTATCCTTCTAGTGTGACATTACAGTATACATTATCCTTGTAGTGTGACATCACAGTTTGCATTATCCTTGTAGTGTGACATCTCAGTATACATTGTCTTCGTAGTGAGACATTACAGTATGCGTTATCCTTCTAGTGTGACATTACAGTATGCATTATCCTTGTAGTGTGACATCTCAGTATGCATTATCCTTGTAGTGTGACATCACAGTTTGCATTATCCTTGTAGTGTGACATCTCAGTATACATTATATTCGTAGTGTCACATTACAGTATCCATTATCCTTGTAGTGTGACATTACAGTATGCATTATCCTTGTAGAGTGACATCACGTTATACATTATCCTTGTAGTATGGCATTACAATATGCATTATCCTTGTAGTGTGACAATGCACTATGCATTATCCTTGTAGTGTGTCATCACAGTATACATTATCCTTGTAGTATGACATTACACTATGCATTATCCTTGTAGTGTGACAAAACAGTTTGCATTAACCTTGTAGTGTGACAATACAGTATACATTATCCATGTAGTGTGACATTACAGTATGCATTATCCTTGTAGTATGACATCAAAGTTTGCCATATCCTTGTAGTGTGACATCACAGTACACATTATCCTTGCAGTATGACATTACACTATGCATTTTCCTTTTAGTGTGACATCACAGTATGCATTATACTTGTTGTCTGACATTACACCATGCATAATCCTTGCAGTGTGACATCACAGTTTGCATTATCTGTGTAGTGTGACATGTCAGTATGCATTATCATTGTAGTGTGACATAACAGTTAGTTTGCATTTTCCTTGTAGTTTGAAATCACAGTATGCATTATCCTTGCATTGTGACATTATACTATGCATTATCCTTGTAGTGTGACATCACAGTTTGCATTATCCTTGTAGTGTGACATCTCAGTATGCATTATCCTTGTTGCGTGACATCACAGTATGCATTATCCTTGCAGTGTGACATCACAGATAGTTTGCATTTTCCTTGTAGTGTGACATCTCAGTATGCATTATCCTTGTAGTCTGACATTACACAATGCATTATCCTTGTAGTGTGACATTACACTATGCATTATCCTTGTAGTGTGATGTCACAGTATGCATTATCCTTGTAGTTTGACATCACAGTATGCATTATTCTTGTAGTATGACATCAAAGTTTGCATTATCCTTGTAGTGTGACATCTCAGTATACATTATCCTTGTAGTGTGACATCACAGTGTGCATTATCCTTGTAGTATGACATCAAAGTTTGCATTATCCTTGTAGTGTGATATCACAGTATGCATTATCCTTGTAGTGTGACATCACAGTATGCATTATCCATGTAGTGTGACATCACAGTATGCATTATCCATGTAGTGTGACATCACAGTATGCATTATCCTTGTAGTGTGACATCACAGTTTGCACTTTCCTTGTAGTGTGACATCTCAGTATGCAATATCCTTGTAGTGTGACATCACACTATGCATTATCCTTGTAGTGTGACATTACAGTATGCATTATCCTTGTAGTGTGACATCTCAGTATGCATTATCTTTGTAGTGTGACATCACACTATGCATTATCCTTGTAGTGTGACAACACAGTTTGCATTATCCTTGTAGTGTGACATCACAGTATACATTATCCTTGTACTGTGACATCACAGTATGCATATCCTTGTAGTGTGGCATCACAGTTTGCATTATCCTTGTAGTTTAACATTACAGTATGCATTATCCTTGTAGTGTGACATTACACTATGAATTATCCTTGTAGTGTGACGTCACAGTATGCATTATCCTTGTAGTTTGACATCACAGTATGCATTATTCTTGTAGTATGACATCAAAGTTTGCATTATCCTTGTAGTGTGACATATCAGTATACATTATCCTTGTAGTGTGACATCACAGTGTGCATTATCCATGTAGTATGACATCAAAGTTTGCATTATCCTTGTAGTGTGATATCACAGTATGCATTATCCTTGTAGTGTGACATCACATTATGCATTATCCATGTAGTTTGACATCACAGTATGCATTATCCTTGTAGTGTGACATCTCAGTATGCAATATCCTTGTAGTGTGACATCACACTATGCATTATCCTTGTAGTGTGACATCAGTTTGCACTATCCTTGTAGTGTGACATCACAGTACGCGTTATCCTTGTAGTGTGACATCACAGTTTGCATTATAATTGTAGTTTGGCATCACTGTTTGTATTATCTTTATAGTGTGACATCACATTATGCATTATCCTTGTAGTTTGACATCATAGTTTGCATGATCCTTGTAGTTTGACATCACAGTATGCATTATCCTTGTAGTGTGACATCACAGTATTCATTATCCTTGCAGTGTGACATCACAGTTAGTTTGCATTTTCCTTGTAGTGTGACATCTCAGCATGCATTATCCTTGCAGTGTGACATTACAGTATGCATTATCCTTGTAGTGTGACATCACGATATGCATTATCCTTGTAGTGTGATATCACAGTATGCATTATCCATGTAGTATCACATTACATTATGCAATATCCTTGCATTGTGTCATTACACTGTACATTATCCTTGTAGTGTGATATCACAGTTTGCATTATCCGTGTAGTGTGACATCACAGTTTGCATTATCCTTGTAGTTTAACATTACACTATGCATTATCCTTGTAGTGTGACATTACACTATGCATTATCCTTGTAGTGTGACGTCACAGTATGCATTATCCTTGTAGTTTGACATCACAGTATGCATTATTCTTGTAGTATGACATCAAAGTTTGCATTATCCTTGTAGTGTGACATCTCAGTATACATTATCCGTGTAGTGTGACATCACAGTTTGCATTATCCTTGCAGTGTGACATCTCAGTATGCATTATCCTTCTAGTGTGACATTACAGTATGCATTATCCTTGTAGTGTGACATCTCAGTATGCATTATCCTTGTAGTGTGACATCACAGTTTGCATTATCCTTGTAGTGTGACATCTCAGTATACATTATATTCGTAGTGTGACATTACAGTATGCATTATCCTTGTAGTGTGACATTATAGTATGCATTATCGTTGTAGAGTGACATCACATTATACATTATCCTTGTAGTATGGCATTACAATATGCATTATCCTTGTAGTGTGACAATGCACTATGCATTATCCTTGTAGTGTGACATCACAGTATGCATTATCCTTGTAGTGTGGCATCTCAGTATATATTATCTTCGTAGTGTGACATTACAGTATGCATTATCCTTGTAGTGTGTCATCACAGTATACATTATCCTTGTAGTATGACATTACACTATGCATTATCCTTGTAGTGTGACATCACAGTTTGCATTAACCTTGTAGTGTGACAATACACTATACATTATCCTTGTAGTGTGAGATTACAATGTGCATTATCCTTGTAGTATGACATCAAAGTTTGCCATATCCTTGTAGTGTGACATCACAGTACACATTATCCTTGCAGTATGACATTACACTATGCATTTTCCTTTTAGTGTGACATCACAGTATGCATTATACTTGTTGTCTGACATTACACCATGCATTATCCTTGCAGTGTGACATCACAGTTTGCATTATCTGTGTAGTGTGACATGTCAGTATGCATTATCATTGTAGTGTGACATCAGTTAGTTTGCATTTTTCTTGTAGTGTGACATCACAGTATGCATTATCCTTGCATTGTGACATTATACTATGCATTATCCTTGTAGTGTGACATCACAGTTTGCATTATCCTTGTAGTGTGACATCTCAGTATGCATTATCCTTGTTGCGTGACATCACAGTATGCATTATCTTTGCAGTGTGACATCACAGATAGTTTGCATTTTCCTTGTAGTGTGACATCTCAGTATGCATTATCCTTGTAGTCTGACATTACACAATGCATTATCCTTGTAATGTGACATGACACTATGCATTATCCTTGTAGTGTGACATCACAGTATGCATTATCCTTGTAGTGTGACATCATAGTATACACTATCCTTGTAGTATGACACTACAGTATGCATTATCCTTGTAGTGTGACATCTCAGTATGCATTATCCTTGTAGTGTGACATCACAGTTTGCATTATCCTTGTAGTTTAACATTACAGTATGCATTATCCTTGTAGTGTGACATTACACTATGCGTTATCCTTGTAGTGTGACGTCACAGTATGCATTATCCTTGTAGTTTGACATCACAATATGCATTATTCTTGTAGTATGACATCAAAGTTTGCATTATCCTTGTAGTGTGACATCTCAGTATACATTATCCTTGTAGTGTGACATCACAGTGTGCATTATCCTTGTAGTGTGACATCTCAGTATGCAATATCCTTGTAGTGTGACATCACAGTATGCATTATCCTTGTAGTTTGACATCACAGTATGCATTATCCTTGTAGTTTGACATCACAATTTTCATTATCCTTGTAGTTCGACATCACAGTATGCATTATCCTTGTAGTGTGACATGCACAGTTTCCATTATCCTTGTAGTGTGACATCACAGCATGCATTATCCTTGTAGTGTGACATCACAGTATGCGTTATCCTTGTAGTGTGACATCACAGTTTGCATTATAATTGTAGTTTGACATCACATTATGCATTATCCTTGTAGTTTTACATCACAGTTTGCATTATCCTTGAAGTGTGACATCACAGTATGCATTACTCTTGTAGTGTGACATCACAGTATGCATTATCCTTGCAGTGTGACATCACAGTTAGTTTGCATTTTCCTTGTAGTGTGACATCTCAGCATGCATTATCCTTGTAGTCTGACATTAGACTATGCATTATTCTTGCAGTGTGACATTACAGTATGCATTATCCTTGTAGTGTGACATCACGGTATGCATTATCCTTGTAGTGTGATATCACAGTATTCATTATCCTTGTAGTATCACTTTACACTATGCAATATCCTTGCAGTGTGTCATTACACTGTACATTATCCTTGTAGTGTGACATCACAGTTTGCATTATCCGTGTAGTGTGACATCACAGTTTGCATTATCCTTGTAGTGTGACATCTCAGTATGCATTATCCTTCTAGTGTGACATTACAGTATACATTATCCTTGTAGTGTGACATCAGAGTTTGCATTATCCTTGTAGTGTGACATCTCAGTATACATTATCTTCGTAGTGAGACATTACAGTATGCATTATCCTTCTAGTGTGACATTACAGTATGCATTATCCTTGTAGTGTGACATCTCAGTATGCATTATCCTTGAAGTGTGACATCACAGTTTGCATTATCCTTGTAGTGTGACATCTCAGTATACATTATATTCGTAGTGTGACATTACAGTATGCATTATCCTTGTAGTGTGACATTACAGTATGCATTATCCTTGTAGAGTGATATCACATTATACATTATCCTTGTACTATGGCATTACAATATGTATTATCCTTGTAGTGTGACATTGCACTATGCATTATCCTTGTAGTGTGACATCACAGTATGCATTATCCTTGTAGTGTGACATCTCAGTATATATTATCTTCGTAGTGTGACATTACAGTATGCATTATCCTTGTAGTGTGTCATCACAGTATACATTATCCTTGTAGTATGACATTACACTATGCATTATCCTTGTAGTGTGACATCACAGTTTGCATTAACCTTGTAGTGTGACAATACAGTATACATTATCCTTGTAGTGTGACATTACAGTATGCATTATCCTTGTAGTATGACATCAAAGTTTGCCATATCCTTGTAGTGTGACATCACAGTACACATTATCCTTGCAGTATGACATTGCACTATGCATTTTCCTTTTAGTGTGACATCACAGTATGCATTATACTTGTTGTCTGACATTACACCATGCATTATCCTTGTAGTGCGACAATACACTATGCATTATCCTTGCAGTGTGACATCACAGTTTGCATTATCCGTGTAGTGTGACATCTCAGTATGCATTATCCTTGTAGTGTGACATCACAGTTTGCATTATCCTTGTAGTGTGACATGTCAGTATGCATTATCATTGTAGTGTGAAATTACACTATGCATTATACTTGCAGTGTGACATCACAGTTTGCATTATCTGTGAAGTGTGACATCACAGTTTGCATTATCCTTGTAGTGTGACATCTCAGTATACATTAACCTTGTAGTGTGACATCACAGTATGCATTATCCTTGTAGTTTGACATCACAGTTTGCATTATCCTTGTAGTGTGACATCACAGTTTGCATTATCCTTGCAGTATGACATGTCAGTATGCACTATTCTTGTAGTGTGAAATTACACTATGCATTTTCCATGCAGTGTGACATCACAGTATGCATTATACTTGTAGTGTGACATTACACTATGCATTATCCTTGTAGTGTGACATTACACTATGCATTATCCTTGTGGTGTGACATCACAGTTTGCATTATCCTTGTAGTGTGACATCACAGTATGAACTATCCTTGTAGTGTGACATCACAGTTTGCATTATCCTTGCAGTATGACATGTCAGTATGCACTATCCTTGTAGTGTGAAATTACACTATGCATTATCCTTGTAGTGTGACATCACAGTATGCATTATCCTTGTAGTGTGACAATACATTTTGAATTATCCTTGTAGTGTGTCATCACAGTATGCATTATCCTTGTAGTGTGACATCACAGTATGCATTATCCTTGTAGTGTGACAATACATTTTGAATTATCCTTGTTGTGTGACGTCACAGTATGCATTATCCTTGTAGTATGACATCAAAGTTTGCATTATCCTTGTAGTGTGACATCTCAGTATACATTATCCTTGTAGTGTGAATTCACAGTATGTATTATCCTTGTAGTGTGACATTACAGTATGCATTATCTTTGTAGTGTGAATTTACAGTATGCATTATCCTTGTAGTGTGACATTACAGTATGCATTATCCTTGTAGTATGACATCTCAGTATGCAGTATCCTTGTAGTGTGAAATTACACTATGCATTTTCCTTGTACTGTGACATTACACTATGCATTATCCTTGTAGTGTGACATTACACTATGCATTTTTCTTGTAGTGTGACATCTCAGTATGCATTATCCTTGTAGTGTGATCACAGTATGAATCATAGAATCGTAGAGTTGGAAGGGACCTCCTGGGCCATCTGGTCCAACCCCCTGCTCAAAGCAGGATTCGCTAAATCATCCCAGTCAGATGTCTGTCCAGCCTCTGTTTGAAGACTTCCATTGAAGGAGAACTCACCACTTCTCGTGGCAGCCTGTTCCACTCATTGATCACTCTAACTGTCAAAAAGTTTTTTCTAATATCTAATCTGTGTCTCTTCCCATTCAGTTTCATCCCATTGCTTCTAGTCTTTCCTTGTGCAAATGAGAATAAAGTTGATCCTTCTACAATGTGACAGCCCTTTAGATATTTGTAGACAGCTATTAAGTCTCCTCTCAGTCTTCTCTTTTGCAAACTAAACATTCCCAAATCCTGCAACCTTTCCTCATAAGACAGGGTTTGCAGACCGGTCACCATTCTGGTCGCTCTTTTCTGAACTTGCTCCAGTTTGTTGATGTCTTTTTTAAAATGTGGTGCCCAAAACTGGACACAATATTCCAGATGAGGTCTGACCAAAGAGGAGTAGAGGGAAATAATGACTTCACGTGATCTAGACTGTATGCTTCTGTTAATACATCCTAGAATTGCATTTGCCTTTTTTGCTGCTGCATCACACTGTTGACTCATATTCAGTCTGTGATCTATTAGTGTACCCAAGTCTTTTTCACATGTGCTGTCACTTAGCCCTATTCCTCCCATTCTATATATGCTTTTTTCATTTTTATTGCCCAGATGTAGTACTTTGCATTTCTCCCTGTTAAAAACCATTCTGTTAGTTGCTGCCCACTTCTCCAGTTTATTTAAATCTTTTTGAATCCTCTCTCTCTCTTCTCTAGTATTAGCTATCCCTCCTAGCTTTGTGTCATCAGCAAATTTAATCAGTTTACCCTCAATTCCTTCATCTAAATCATTGATAAAGATGTTGAACAATACAGGGCCCAGGACAGAGCCCTGTGGTACCCCACTTGAGACATTCTTCCAACTGGATGTGCAGCCATTTACGACCACTCTTTGGGTCCGATCACTAAGCCAGTTATGAATCCACCTAACAGTTGCCTTGTCCATTCCATACTTAGTCATTTTTTCAATAAGGATTGTATGAGAGACTTTGTCAAATGCTTTGCTGAAGTCAAGATATACTATATCTACAGCATTTCCTTGATCCACCCAATCAGTGATACCGTCATAGAAGGAAATTAAGTTAGTCTGACATGACTTATTAGTTAGAAACCCATGCTGACTCTGTTTAATCACTTTATTCTTATCCAGGTATTGACATACATGTTGTTTAATAATTTGTTCAAAGATCTTTCCTGGTATAGAAGTCAGACTCACCGGCCTATAGTTGCCTGGGTCCACCTTCTTCCCCTTTTTGAAGATAGGAACAACATTTGCTCTTCTCCAGTCTTCTGGCACTTCTCCTGTTCTCCAAGAATTTTCAAAGATTATGGAGAGGGGTTCAAAAATTTCTTCTGCTATCTCCTTCAGTACTCTGGGGTGTAATTCATCTGGACCTGGAGACTTGAATTCATTTAGGTTAGCTAAGTGTTTCCTCACTATCTTTCTGTTTATAGATATCCTGGATTCTTCTATTCCCTTAATAGGACAGTGAATAACAGTTGATGTTGCATTTCCTTTCTGAGAGAAAACAGATGCAAAATAGGAATTTAAAAGTTCAGCCTTCTCAACATCCTGTCTTACCATTTCATCATTTTCATCCTGTAAAAATCCTATAGCATCTTTGACTTTTCTTTTACTTTTGACATATCCCCAAAATCCTTTATTATTGCTTTTGACATCTCTTGCAAGCCTCAGTTCATTTTCAGCTTTAGCTAATCTGATTTGTGCCCTGCAGGTTCTGCAGACAGCATTATATTCTTCTTTAGATATGCCTCCCTCTTTCCATTTTATAAACATTTTTTTCTTCCTTTTTAGCATGTGCTTAAGTTCTGTGTTCATCCATCCTGGTTTCCTTAAATGCTTCCTATTCTTCCCTCTTTTCGGAATTGTTAACAACTGTGCTTTGAGAATTTCATTTTTCAAGATTTCCCATCCTTCCTGGACATTTTTGTCTTTAAGGATATCCAGCCATTGGATCCCTCCAATTCTCTTTCTGAATCCCTTAAAATCTGCCTTTCTGAAATCTAACCTTGACGTCTGAGTCTTCACAGGTCTTCCACCTCTAGTAATCCAAAATTCTAAAATAGCATGGTCGCTACCTCCTAGGGTCCCAGCCACTTTTACCTCCTCAACCATTTCCTCCCTGTTTATAAGGATTATATCCAAGGTAGCAGTTCCCCTTGTTTTCTCCCTTACCTTTTGGAAGATAAAGTTGTCAGCAAGAGAGGATAAGAATTTCCTTGACCTGTTAGTTTTGCCTGAGAGAGATTCCCAACAAATGTCTGGATAGTTGAAATCTCCCATGACAACTATGTCATATTTTTTGGAGAACTTGGCCATCTGATGCATAAAGAGTTCATCCATATCTTCAGCTTGCACAGGCGGCCTGTAGTAAATGCCTACAATGGTGTCCTTTCCATTGTTCTGTCCTTGTATTCTTACCCAAACAGTTTCCACAGAACTCCCAGTCTCTGAAGCTTCAATCTCTGTGCAGATATACGCGTTTCGAACATACAATGCGACACCCCCTCCTCGTTTATCAAGTCTGTTTCTTGCAAATAAGTTGTATCCTTCTAGTCTTGTATTCCAATCATGTGTATTGTCCCACCAAGTTTCAGTGATTCCAATAACATCATATTTCTGTTCCTGTGTTAGTAGTTCCAATTCTCCTTGTTTGTTGCCCATGCTTTGTGCATTAGTATAGAAACATTTTAGTTTGTGATTGGTTTCTCTTTCTCCAATAATTTTATTAATTAGATTCTTTCGTCTTTGTTCTTCCTTTCCACTTCTAATAGCAGAGTTCTCAATAGCATTTGTCAGGTGTATGGCTTTTTCTGGTCTTTTGCTTCCCTTCCCATGTTGTTCTAGTTTAAAGCTCTCCTTACAAGTGTAGCAAGGCGACTTCCAAATACATGCTTTCCAGTCTTCGTAAGGTGCACCCCATCTCTAGCAAGTAGTCCATCGTATAAGTAGTTCACTCCGTGATCCAGAAATCCAAATCGTTGCTGACGGCACCATCGACGTAGCCAGTTGTTCACCTGCAGAATCTTATTCCACCTCCTTGTTCCATGGCCATCCACTGGGAGGATGGAAGAGAAGACCACCTGCGCTCCCAGTTCTTTCACTTTCTTGCCTAAGTCTTCAAAGTCTCTGCAGATGATTTCCAGGTCGTTTCTTGCGGTGTCATTTGTCCCCACATGTAGTAGCAGGAATGGGTAGTCATCTGTAGGTCTGAAGAGTCCTGATATCCTGTCAGACACATCTTTAATTTTTGCACCTGGAAGACAGCACATTTCTCTTGTAGTTATATCCGGTCTGCAGATAGCGGCCTCTGTTCCTCTCAGCAGGGAATCCCCCATGACCACCACTCTCCGTTTCTTCTTCACAACATTTTTCTTTCTCCATCCAGGAGGACTCTGAGGGCGTACAAGGTTGCTGTTTGTTGGCAAAGTCTTATCCTGATGTATTTCTTCATTGTTTTCCTGCGTGAGAGCCTGGTACTGGTTTCTGAGCAGTATGGGTGCTGACTGCCTCCTGATCCTCCTGCTTCTCTGGGTCACATGTCTCCATTCCTCTGTTTCTTCAGGTGCACTTCGAATTTCTTCTCTTTCTGTAACATGAAGAGATAATTCTGCTCTGTCCAAGAACTCTTCACCTTCCTTAATGATCTTCAACGTAGCTAACCTCTCTTCGAGATTTTGCAACTTTTCCTCCAACAGGGACACAAGCTTGCATTTGTGGCATGTGAAGTTTGGCTTTTCCACTGGTAAATCTGTGAACATGTAGCAAGAAATGCAGCTCACCAAATGGCTCCTGGCCTCTTCCATCTTGAGATTTCTTGAAAACGATGAAAGATGAGCCAAATTTCGCGCGCCGATAGGCGCGCGGTTTTTCCGATTTCCTCTTTTCAGCTGCAACCGCCAAAACCCAGTGATCGTTGAGCTCGCGGAGACTCTTCACTTATCCCAGAAGGCACTGGGAATATGCAAATGATCTCCTCAAGACTCTTCCCCTGGTTTTCCGATTTCCTCTTTTCAGCTGCAACCGCCAAAACCCAGTGATCGTTGAGCTCGCGGAGACTCTTCACTTATCCCAGAAGGCACTGGGAATATGCAAATGATCTCCTCAAGACTCTTCCCCTGGTTTTCCGATTTCCTCTTTTCAGCTGCAACCGCCAAAACCCAGTGATCGTTGAGCTCGCGGAGACTCTTCACTTATCCCAGAAGGCACTGGGAATATGCAAATGATCTCCTCAAGACTCTTCCCCTGGTTTTCCGATTTCCTCTTTTCAGCTGCAACCGCCAAAACCCAGTGATCGTTGAGCTCGCGGAGACTCTTCACTTATCCCAGAAGGCACTGGGAATATGCAAATGATCTCCTCAAGACTCTTCCCCTGGTTTTCCGATTTCCTCTTTTCAGCTGCAACTGCCAAAACCCAGTGATCGTTGAGCTCGCGGAGACTCTTCACTTATCCCAGAAGGCACTGGGAATATGCAAATGATCTCCTCAAGACTCTTCCCCTGGTTTTCCGATTTCCTCTTTTCAGCTGCAACCGCCAAAACCCAGTGATCGTTGAGCTCGCGGAGACTCTTCACTTATCCCAGAAGGCACTGGGAATATGCAAATGATCTCCTCAAGACTCTTCCCCTGGTTTTCCGATTTCCTCTTTTCAGCTGCAACCGCCAAAACCCAGTGATCGTTGAGCTCGCGGAGACTCTTCACTTATCCCAGAAGGCACTGGGAATATGCAAATGATCTCCTCAAGACTCTTCCCCTGGTTTTCCGATTTCCTCTTTTCAGCTGCAACCGCCAAAACCCAGTGATCGTTGAGCTCGCGGAGACTCTTCACTTATCCCAGAAGGCACTGGGAATATGCAAATGATCTCCTCAAGACTCTTCCCCTGGTTTTCCGATTTCCTCTTTTCAGCTGCAACTGCCAAAACCCAGTGATCGTTGAGCTCGCGGAGACTCTTCACTTATCCCAGAAGGCACTGGGAATATGCAAATGATCTCCTCAAGACTCTTCCCCTGGTTTTCCGATTTCCTCTTTTCAGCTGCAACCGCCAAAACCCAGTGATCGTTGAGCTCGCGGAGACTCTTCACTTATCCCAGAAGGCACTGGGAATATGCAAATGATCTCCTCAAGACTCTTCCCCTGGTTTTCCGATTTCCTCTTTTCAGCTGCAACCGCCAAAACCCAGTGATCGTTGAGCTCGCGGAGACTCTTCACTTATCCCAGAAGGCACTGGGAATATGCAAATGATCTCCTCAAGACTCTTCCCCTGGTTTTCCGATTTCCTCTTTTCAGCTGCAACCGCCAAAACCCAGTGATCGTTGAGCTCGCGGAGACTCTTCACTTATCCCAGAAGGCACTGGGAATATGCAAATGATCTCCTCAAGACTCTTCCCCTGGTTTTCCGATTTCCTCTTTTCAGCTGCAACTGCCAAAACCCAGTGATCGTTGAGCTCGCGGAGACTCTTCACTTATCCCAGAAGGCACTGGGAATATGCAAATGATCTCCTCAAGACTCTTCCCCTGGTTTTCCGATTTCCTCTTTTCAGCTGCAACCGCCAAAACCCAGTGATCGTTGAGCTCGCGGAGACTCTTCACTTATCCCAGAAGGCACTGGGAATATGCAAATGATCTCCTCAAGACTCTTCCCCTGGTTTTCCGATTTCCTCTTTTCAGCTGCAACCGCCAAAACCCAGTGATCGTTGAGCTCGCGGAGACTCTTCACTTATCCCAGAAGGCACTGGGAATATGCAAATGATCTCCTCAAGACTCTTCCCCTGGTTTTCCGATTTCCTCTTTTCAGCTGCAACCGCCAAAACCCAGTGATCGTTGAGCTCGCGGAGACTCTTCACTTATCCCAGAAGGCACTGGGAATATGCAAATGATCTCCTCAAGACTCTTCCCCTGGTTTTCCGATTTCCTCTTTTCAGCTGCAACCGCCAAAACCCAGTGATCGTTGAGCTCGCGGAGACTCTTCACTTATCCCAGAAGGCACTGGGAATATGCAAATGATCTCCTCAAGACTCTTCCCCTGGTTTTCCGATTTCCTCTTTTCAGCTGCAACTGCCAAAACCCAGTGATCGTTGAGCTCGCGGAGACTCTTCACTTATCCCAGAAGGCACTGGGAATATGCAAATGATCTCCTCAAGACTCTTCCCCTGGTTTTCCGATTTCCTCTTTTCAGCTGCAACCGCCAAAACCCAGTGATCGTTGAGCTCGCGGAGACTCTTCACTTATCCCAGAAGGCACTGGGAATATGCAAATGATCTCCTCAAGACTCTTCCCCTGGTTTTCCGATTTCCTCTTTTCAGCTGCAACCGCCAAAACCCAGTGATCGTTGAGCTTGCGGAGACTCTTCACTTATCCCAGAAGGCACTGGGAATATGCAAATGATCTCCTCAAGACTCTTCCCCTGGTTTTCCGATTTCCTCTTTTCAGCTGCAACTGCCAAAACCCAGTGATCGTTGAGCTCGCGGAGACTCTTCACTTATCCCAGAAGGCACTGGGAATATGCAAATGATCTCCTCAAGACTCTTCCCCTGGTTTTCCGATTTCCTCTTTTCAGCTGCAACCGCCAAAACCCAGTGATCGTTGAGCTCGCGGAGACTCTTCACTTATCCCAGAAGGCACTGGGAATATGCAAATGATCTCCTCAAGACTCTTCCCCTGGTTTTCCGATTTCCTCTTTTCAGCTGCAACCGCCAAAACCCAGTGATCGTTGAGCTCGCGGAGACTCTTCACTTATCCCAGAAGGCACTGGGAATATGCAAATGATCTCCTCAAGACTCTTCCCCTGGTTTTCCGATTTCCTCTTTTCAGCTGCAACTGCCAAAACCCAGTGATCGTTGAGCTCGCGGAGACTCTTCACTTATCCCAGAAGGCACTGGGAATATGCAAATGATCTCCTCAAGACTCTTCCCCTGGTTTTCCGATTTCCTCTTTTCAGCTGCAACCGCCAAAACCCAGTGATCGTTGAGCTCGCGGAGACTCTTCACTTATCCCAGAAGGCACTGGGAATATGCAAATGATCTCCTCAAGACTCTTCCCCTGGTTTTCCGATTTCCTCTTTTCAGCTGCAACCGCCAAAACCCAGTGATCGTTGAGCTCGCGGAGACTCTTCACTTATCCCAGAAGGCACTGGGAATATGCAAATGATCTCCTCAAGACTCTTCCCCTGGTTTTCCGATTTCCTCTTTTCAGCTGCAACCGCCAAAACCCAGTGATCGTTGAGCTCGCGGAGACTCTTCACTTATCCCAGAAGGCACTGGGAATATGCAAATGATCTCCTCAAGACTCTTCCCCTGGTTTTCCGATTTCCTCTTTTCAGCTGCAACTGCCAAAACCCAGTGATCGTTGAGCTCGCGGAGACTCTTCACTTATCCCAGAAGGCACTGGGAATATGCAAATGATCTCCTCAAGACTCTTCCCCTGGTTTTCCGATTTCCTCTTTTCAGCTGCAACCGCCAAAACCCAGTGATCGTTGAGCTCGCGGAGACTCTTCACTTATCCCAGAAGGCACTGGGAATATGCAAATGATCTCCTCAAGACTCTTCCCCTGGTTTTCCGATTTCCTCTTTTCAGCTGCAACCGCCAAAACCCAGTGATCGTTGAGCTCGCGGAGACTCTTCACTTATCCCAGAAGGCACTGGGAATATGCAAATGATCTCCTCAAGACTCTTCCCCTGGTTTTCCGATTTCCTCTTTTCAGCTGCAACCGCCAAAACCCAGTGATCGTTGAGCTCGCGGAGACTCTTCACTTATCCCAGAAGGCACTGGGAATATGCAAATGATCTCCTCAAGACTCTTCCCCTGGTTTTCCGATTTCCTCTTTTCAGCTGCAACCGCCAAAACCCAGTGATCGTTGAGCTCGCGGAGACTCTTCACTTATCCCAGAAGGCACTGGGAATATGCAAATGATCTCCTCAAGACTCTTCCCCTGGATGCATTATCCTTGTAGTGTGACATCTCAGTGTGCAATATCCTTTTAGTGTGACATCACACTATGCATTATCCTTATAGTGTGACATTACAGTATGCATTATCCTTGTAGTGTGACATCTCAGTATGCATTTTCTTTGTAGTGTGACATCACACTATGCATTATCCTTATAGTGTGACATCGCAGTTTGCATTATCCGTGTAGTGTGATATCACAGTATGCATTATCCTTGTAGCATGACATTACAATACGCATTATCCTTGTAGTGTGACATCACAGTTTGCATTATTCTTGTAGTGTGACATCTCAGTATGCATTTTACTTGTAGTGTGACATCACAGTTTGCATTATCCTTGTAGTGTGACATCACAGTATACATTATCCTTGTACTGTGACATCAGAATATGCATATCCTTGTAGTGTGACATCACAGTATGCATTATCCTTGTACTGTGACATCACATTATGCATATCCTTGTAGTGTGACATCACAGTATGCATTGTCCTTGTAGTGTGACATCACAGTTTGCATTATCCTTGTAGTGTGACATCTCAGCATGCATTTTCCTTGTAGTGTGACATCACAGTTTGCATTATCCTTGTAATGTGACATCACAGTATACATTATCATTGTACTGTGACATCACAGTATGTATATCCTTGTAGTGTGACATCACAGTATGCATTATCCTTGTACTGTGACATCACATTATGCATATCCTTGTAGTGTGACATCACAGTATGCATTATCCTTGTAGTGTGACATCACAGTTTGCATTATTCTTTTAGTGTGACATCACAGTATGCATTATGCTTGCATTGTGACATCACAGTACACATTATCCTTGCAGTATGACATGTCAGCATGCTCTATCCATGTAGTTTGAAATTACACTATGCATTTTCCTTGTAGTGTGACATCACAGTATGCATTATACTTGTAGTCTGATATTACACTATGCATTATCCTTGTAGTGTGACATTAAACTATGCATTATCCTTGTATTGTGACATCACAGTTTGCATTATCCTTGTAGTGTGACATCTCAGTATGCATTATCCTTGTAGTGTGACATCACAGTATGCATTATCCTTGTAGTGTGACATTACACTATGCATTATCCTTGTAGTGTGACATCACAGTATGCATTATCCTTGTAGTATGACATATCAGTATGCATTATCCTTGTAGTGTGACATCACGGTATACATTATCATTGCAGTATGACATGTCAGTATGCAGTATACTTGTAGTGTGAAATTACACTATGCATTTTCCTTGTAGTGTGACATTACACTATGCATTATCCTTGTAGTGTGACATTACACTATGCATTTTTCTTGTAGTGTGACATCTCAGTATGCATTATCCTTGTAGTGTGATATCACAGTTTGCATTATCCCATTATCCTTGTAGTATGACATCTCAGTGTACATTATCCTTGTAGTGTAATATCACAGTATGCATTATCCTTGTAGTGTGACATCTTAGTGTGCAATATCCTTGTAGTGTGACATCACGTTATGCATTATCCTTGTAGCATGACATTACAATACGCATTATCCTTGTAGTGTGACATCACAGTTTGCATTATCCTTGTAGTGTGAAATCTCAGTATGCATTTTCCTTGTAGTGTGACATCACAGTTTGCATTATCCTTGTAGTGTGACATCACAGTATACATTATCCTTGTACAGTGACATCACAGTATGCATATCCTTGTACTGTGACATCACATTATGCATATCCTTGTAGTGTGACATCACAGTATGCATTATCCTTGTAGTGTGACATCACAGTTTGCATTACCTTGTAGTGTGACATCTCAGTATGCATTTTCCTTTTAGTGTGACATCACAGTTTGCATTATCCTTGTAGTGTGACATCACAGTATACATTATCCTTGTACTGTGACATCACAGTATGCATATCCTTGTAGTGTGACATCACAGTATGCATTATCCTTGTACTGTGACATCACAGTATGCATTATCCTTGTAGTGTGACATCACAGTTTGCATTATTCTTGTAGTGTGACATCACAGTATGCATTATCCTTGTAGTATTAGTTCTCATTATGCATTATCCTTGTAGTGTGACATTACAGTTTGCATTATCCTTGTAGTGTGACATCACAGTATGCATTATCCTTGTTGTGTGACATCACAGTTTGCATTATCCTTGTAGTGTGACATCACAGTATACATTATCCTTGTACTGTGACATCACAGTATGCATTATCTTTGCAGTGTGACATCTTAGTATGCATTATCTTTGTAGAGTGACATGACAGTTTGCATTATCCGTGTAGTGTGACATCACAGTTTGCATTATCCTTGTAGTGTGACATGTCAGTATGCATTATCATTGTAGTGTGAAATTACACTATGCATTATACTTGCAGTGTGACATCACAGTTTGCATTTTCCTTGTAGTGTGACATCTCAGTATGCATTATCCTTGTAGTGTGACATCACAGTATGCATTATCCTTCTAGTGATATCACAGTTTGCATTATCTGTGAAGTGTGACATCACAGTTTGCATTATCCTTGTAGTGTGACATCTCAGTTTACATTAACCTTGTAGTGTGACATCACAGTATGCATTATCCTTGTAGTTTGACATCACGGTATACATTATCATTGCAGTATGACATGTCAGTATGCAGTATCCTTGTAGTGTGAAATTACACTATGCATTTTCCTTGTAGTGTGACATTACACTATGCATTATCCTTGTAGTGTGACATTACACTATGCATTTTTCTTGTAGTGTGACATCTCAGTATGCATTATCCTTGTAGTGTGATATCACAGTTTGCATTATCCTATTATCCTTGTAGTGTGACATCTCAGTGTACATTATCCTTGTAGTGTGATCACAGTATGCATTATCCTTGTAGTGTGACATCTCAGTGTGCAATATCCTTTTAGTGTGACATTACAGTATGCATTATCCTTGTAGTGTGACATCTCAGTATGCATTTTCTTTGTAGTGTGACATCACACTATGCATTATCCTTATAGTGTGACATCGCAGTTTGCATTATCCTTGTAGTGTGATATCTCAGTATGCATTATCCTTGTAGCATGACATTACAATACGCATTATCCTCGTAGTGTGACATCACAGTTTGCATTATCCTTGTAGTGTGACTTCTCAGTATGCATTTTACTTGTAGTGTGACATCACAGTTTGTATTATCCTTGTAGTGTGACATCACAGTATACATTATCCTTGTACTGTGACATCAGAATATGCATATCCTTGTAGTGTGACATCACAGTATGCATTATCATTGTACTGTGACATCACATTATGCATATCCTTGTAGTGTGACATCACAGTATGCATTGTCCTTGTAGTGTGACATCACAGTTTGCATTATCATTGTAGTGTGACATCTCAGTATGCATTTTCCTTGTAGTGTGACATCACAGTTTGCATTATCCTTGTAATGTGACATCACAGTATACATTATCATTGTACTGTGACATCACAGTATGTATATCCTTGTACTGTGACATCACAGTATGCATTATCTTTGCAGTGTGACATCTTAGTATGCATTATCTTTGTAGAGTGACATGACAGTTTGCATTATCCGTGTAGTGTGACATCACAGTTTGCATTATCCTTGTAGTGTGACATGTCAGTATGCATTATCATTGTAGTGTGAAATTACACTATGCATTATACTTGCAGTGTGACATCACAGTTTGCATTTTCCTTGTAGTGTGACATCTCAGTATGCATTATCCTTGTAGTGTGACATCACAGTATGCATTATCCTTCTAGTGATATCACAGTTTGCATTATCTGTGAAGTGTGACATCACAGTTTGCATTATCCTTGTAGTGTGACATCTCAGTTTACATTAACCTTGTAGTGTGACATCACAGTATGCATTATCCTTGTAGTTTGACATCACAGTTTGCATTATCCTTGTAGTGTGACATCACAGTTTGCATTATCCTTGCAGTATGACATGTCAGTATGCACTATCCTTGTAGTGTGAAATTACACTATGCATTTTCCATGCAGTGTGACATCACAGTATGCATTATACTTGTAGTGTGACATTACACTATGCATTATCCTTGTAGTGTGACATTACACTATGCATTATCCTTGTGGTGTGATGTCACAGTATGCATTATCCTTGTAGTATGACATCAAAGTTTGCATTATCCTTGTAGTGTGACATCTCAGTATACATTATCCTTGTAGTGTGAATTCACAGTATGTATTATCCTTGTAGTGTGACATTACAGTATGCATCGTCTTTGTAGTGTGACTTTACAGTATGCATTATCCTTGTAGTGTGACATTACAGTATGCATTATCCTTGTAGTATGACATCTCAGTATGCATTATCCTTGTAGTGTGACATCACGGTATACATTATCATTGCAGTATGACATGTCAGTATGCAGTATCCTTGTAGTGTGAAATTACACTATGCATTTTCCTTGTAGTGTGACATTACACTATGCATTATCCTTGTAGTGTGACATTACACTATGCATTTTTCTTGTAGTGTGACATCTCAGTATGCATTATCCTTGTAGTGTGATATCACAGTTTGCATTATCCTATTATCCTTGTAGTGTGACATCTCAGTGTACATTATCCTTGTAGTGTGATCACAGTATGCATTATCCTTGTAGTGTGACATCTCAGTGTGCAATATCCTTTTAGTGTGACATTACAGTATGCATTATCCTTGTAGTGTGACATCTCAGTATGCATTTTCTTTGTAGTGTGACATCACACTATGCATTATCCTTATAGTGTGACATCGCAGTTTGCATTATCCTTGTAGTGTGATATCACAGTATGCATTATCCTTGCAGCATGACATTACAATACGCATTATCCTCGTAGTGTGACATCACAGTTTGCATTATCCTTGTAGTGTGACTTCTCAGTATGCATTTTACTTGTAGTGTGACATCACAGTTTGTATTATCCTTGTAGTGTGACATCACAGTATACATTATCCTTGTACTGTGACATCAGAATATGCATATCCTTGTAGTGTGACATCACAGTATGCATTATCATTGTACTGTGACATCACATTATGCATATCCTTGTAGTGTGACATCACAGTATGCATTGTCCTTGTAGTGTGACATCACAGTTTGCATTATCATTGTAGTGTGACATCTCAGTATGCATTTTCCTTGTAGTGTGACATCACAGTTTGCATTATCCTTGTAATGTGACATCACAGTATACATTATCATTGTACTGTGACATCACAGTATGTATATCCTTGTAGTGTGACATCACAGTATGCATTATCCTTGTACTGTGACATCACATTATGCATATCCTTGTAGTGTGACATCACAGTATGCATTATCCTTGTAGTGTGACATCACAGTTTGCATTATTCTTTTAGTGTGACATCACAGTATGCATTATGCTTGCAGTGTGACATCTCAGTTTGCATTATCCTTGTAGTGTGACATCACAGTATGCATTATCCTTGTGGTGTGACATCACAGTACACATTATCCTTGCAGTATGACATGTCAGCATGCTCTATCCATGTAGTTTGAAATTACACTATGCATTTTCCTTGTAGTGTGACATCACAGTATGCATTATACTTGTAGTCTGATATTACACTATGCATTATCCTTGTAGTGTGACATTACACTATGCATTATCCTTGTATTGTGACATCACAGTTTGCATTATCCTTGTAGTGTGACATCTCAGTATGCATTATCCTTGTAGTGTGACATCAGAGTTTGCATTATCCTTGTAGTGTGACATCACAGTATGCATTATCCTTGTAGTGTGACATTACACTATGCATTATCCTTGTAGTGTGACATCACAGTATGCATTATCCTTGTAGTATGACATCTCAGTATGCATTATCCTTGTAGTGTGACATCACGGTATACATTATCATTGCAGTATGACATGTCAGTATGCAGTATCCTTGTAGTGTGAAATTACACTATGCATTTTCCTTGTAGTGTGAAATTACACTATGCATTATCCTTGTAGTGTGACATTACACTATGCATTTTTCTTGTAGTGTGACATCTCAGTATGCATTATCCTTGTAGTGTGACATCACAGTTTGCATTATCCCATTATCCTTGTAGTATGACATCTCATTGTACATTATCCTTGTAGTGTAATATCACAGTATGCATTATCCTTGTAGTGTGACATCTTAGTGTGCAATATCCTTGTAGTGTGACATCACGTTATGCATTATCCTTGTCGCATGACATTACAATACGCATTATCCTTGTAGTGTGGCATCACAGTTTGCATTATCCTTGTAGTGTGAAATCTCAGTATGCATTTTCCTTGTAGTGTGACATCACAGTTTGCATTATCCTTGTAGTGTGACATCACAGTATACATTATCCTTGTACTGTGACATCACAGTATGCATATTCTTGTAGTGTGACATCACAGTATGCATTATCCTTGTACTGTGACATCACATTATGCATATCCTTGTAGTGTGACATCACAGTTTGCATTATCATTGTAGTGTGACATCACAGCATGCATTATCCTTGTAGTGTGACATCACAGTACGCATTCTCCTTGTAGTGTGACATCTCAATATGCATTATCCTTGTAGTGTGACATCACAGTATGCATTATCCTTGTAGAGTGACATCACATTATACATTATCCTTGTAGTATGACATTACAATATGCATTATCCTTGTAGTGTGACAATGCACTATGCATTATCCTTGTAGTGTGACATCACAGTATGCATTATCCTTGTAGTGTGACATCTCAGTATATATTATCTTCGTAGTTTGACATTACAGTATGCATTATCCTTGTAGTGTGTCATCACAGTATACATTATCCTTGTAGTATGATATTACACTATGCATTATCCTTGTAGTGTGACATCACAGTTTGCATTATCCTTGTAGTGTGACATTACAGTATGCATTATCCTTGTAGTATGACATCAAAGTTTGCCATATCCTTGTAGTGTGACATCACAGTACACATTATCCTTACAGTATGACATTACACTATGCATTTTCCTTTTAGTGTGACATCACAGTATGCATTATACTTGTTGTCTGACATTACACCATGCATTATCCTTGTAGTGCGACAATACACTATGCATTATCCTTGCAGTGTGACATCACAGTTTGCATTATCCGTGTAGTGTGACATCTCAGTATGCATTATCCTTGTATTGTGACATCACAGTTTGCATTATCCTTGTAGTGTGACATGTCAGTATGCATTATCATTGTAGTGTGAAATTACACTATGCATTATACTTGCAGTGTGACATCACAGTTTGCATTTTCCTTGTAGTGTGACATCTCAGTATGCATTATCCTTGTAGTGTGACATCACAGTATGCATTATCCTTCTAGTGATATCACAGTTTGCATTATCTGTGAAGTGTGACATCACAGTTTGCATTATCCTTGTAGTGTGACATCTCAGTATACATTAACCTTGTAGTGTGACATCACAGTTTGCATTATCCTTGTAGTGTGACATCACAGTTTGCATTATCCTTGCAGTATGACATGTCAGTATGCACTATCCTTGTAGTGTGAAATTACACTATGCATTTTCCATGTAGTGTGACATCACAGTATGCATTATACTTGTAGTGTGACATTACATTATGCATTATCCTTGTAGTGTGACATTACACTATGCATTATCCTTGTGGTGTGACATCTCAGTATTCATTATCCTTGTAGTGTGACATCACAGTATGAACTATCCTTGTAGTGTGACATCACAATTTGCATTATCCTTGCAGTATGACATGTCAGTATGCACTATCCTTGTAGTATGAAATTACACTATGCATTATCCTTGTAGTGTGACATCACAGTATGCATTATCCTTGTAGTGTGACAATACAATTTGAATTATCCTTGTAGTGTGTCATCACAGTATGCTTTATCCTTGTAGTGTGACATTACACTATGCATTATCCTTGTTGTGTGACGTCACAGTATGCATTATCCTTGTAGTATGACATCAAAGTTTGCATTATCCTTGTAGTGTGACATCTCAGTATACATTATCCTTGTAGTGTGAATTCACAGTATGTATTATCCTTGTAGTGTGACATTACAGTATGCATTATCCTTGTAGTGTGACTAGTGTTGAGCATTCCGATACCGCAAGTATCGGGTATCGGCCGATACTTGCTGTATCGGAATTCCGATACCGACTTCCGATATTTTTTCAATATCGGAAGTCGGCATCGGAATCTGAAGTTCAAAGTTGATTGACAGCCTGACGTCATCATGATGCGCGGTGTGTGGGCATCATGATGCGCCGTCATTTCGGGCCTTCCGGGGGTCTCTGCCAGCCTGCCTGGGGGCTGTGCAGGCCTGCCGGGTGGCTGTGTGGACTGCCCGGGGTCTGTACCAGCCTGCCGGGGGGCTGTGCCGGCCTGTCGGTGGTCTGTGCACCCTGTGGGGGTGTGTACCGGCCTGCCGGGGGGCTGTGCCGGCCTGCCGGTGGTCTGTGCACCCTGTGGGGGTCTGTACCGGCCTGCCGGGGGGTTGTGCCGGCCTGCCGGGGGGCTGTGCCGGCCTGCCGGGGGGCTGTGCTGATGTCCGGGGGTCTGTGCAAGCATCGTCCGATGGGACTATAAGTCCCATCTGGCGATGCCTGCTACCATGACAGTGATTGACACATTAGCCAATGATGGGACAGTAGTAGTCCCATCATCCGGCTAATGTGTTAAATGTTGAAAAAAAAAATACTACATACATACTACATACATACTACATACATACTACATACATACTACATACATACTACATATATACTACATGCATGCTACGTACATACTACATACTACATACATACTACATATATACTACATGCATGCTACATACATACTACATACTACATACATACTACATATATACTACATGCATGCTACATACATACTACATACATACATACTACATATATACTACATGCATGCTACATACATACTACATACATACTACATATATACTACATGCATGCTACATACATACTACATACATACTACATATATACTACATGCATGCTACATACATACTACATACATACATACTACATAAATACTACATACATACTACATGCTACATACATACTACATATATACTACATGCATGCTACATACATACTACATATATACTACATACATACTACATGCTACATATATACTACATATATACTACATACATACTACATGCTACATACATACTACATGCTACATACATACTACATGCTACATACATACTACATATATACTACATGCATGCTACATACATACTACATACTACATACATACTACATATATACTACATGCATGCTACATACATACTGCATGCTACATACATACTACATACATACTACATACATACTACATACATACCACATATATACTACATACATACTACATGCATGCTACATACATACTACATGCTACATACATACTACATATATACTACATATATGCTACATACATACTACATACATGCTACATACATGCTACATACATACTGCATGCTACATACATACTACATACATACTACATTCATACTACATACATACTACATTCATACCACATATATACTACATACAATACATTCATACAATACATGCATAGACATACAGTACATATAACAGAGTAACATACTTACCAATACTTGTCACATTGTTCCCCGAAGCCACTGTCTTTTACGGAATAAATATTAACATAACAAACCACAAAAATACTCACCCACGATCCGAAGCAGTCCACGAGTGTGTCCCACGACGATCTTGGGTAAAGAACTGCAGCATCAGCTGTTGCTGCCGTTCTCTACGGGCTGCAGGAATCCAATGACGGAAGGTAGGTATCCTTCCGCACTGTATTCCTCCGCCACTTAAAAAAAGAAAAAAGTCCCTAGTCTCACTTTATGCAATTGCTGCATGGGAAATTCCCACACAGCAATGGCATAAAGTGAGACTAGGGACTTTTTTTTTTTTAAGTGGCGGAGGAATACAGTGCGGAAGGATACCTACCTTCCGTCATTGGATTCCTGCAGCCCGTAGAGAACGGCAGCAACAGCTGATGCTGCAGTTCTTTACCCAAGATCGTCGTGGGACACACTCGTGGACTGCTTCGGATCGTGGGTGAGTATTTTTGTGGTCTGTTATGTTAATATTAATTCCGTAAAAGACAATGGCTTTGGGGAACAATGTGACAAGTATTGGTAAGTATGTTACTCTATGTTATATGTACTGTATGTCTATGTATGTATTGTATGAATGTATTGTATGTATGTAGTATGTATGTAGTATGTATGTAGTATGTATGTAGCATGCAGCATGTATGTAGCATGTATGTAGTATATATGTAGTATGTATGTAGCATGTAGTATGTATGTAGCATGCATGTAGTATATATGTATGTATGTAGCATGTAGTATGTATGTAGCATGTATGTAGTATATATGTGGTATGTATGTAGTATGTATGTAGTATGTATGTAGCATGCATGTAGTATGTATGTAGTATATATGTGGTATGTATGTAGTATATATGTGGTATGTATGTAGTATGTAGTATGTATGTAGCATGCAGTATGTATGTAGCATGCATGTAGTATATATGTAGTATGTATGTAGTATGTATGTAGCATGCATGTAGTATGTATGTAGTATGTATGTACCATGCATGTAGTATATATGTAGTATGTATGTAGTATGTATGTAGCATGCATGTAGTATATATGTAGTATGTATGTAGCATGTAGTATGTATGTAGTATGTATGTAGCATGTAGTATGTATGTAGCATGCATGTAGTATATATGTAGTATGTATGTAGTATGTATGTAGCATGTAGTATGTATGTAGCATGTAGTATGTATGTAGCATGCATGTAGTATATATGTAGTATGTATGTATGTATGTATGTATGTAGTATGTATGTAGCATGCATGTAGTATATATGTAGTATTTTTTTTTTTTAACATTTAACACATTAGCCGGATGATGGGACTACTACTGTCCCATCATTGGCTAATGTGTCAAACACTGTCATGGTAGCAGGCATCGCCCGATGGGACTTGTAGTCCCATCGGACGATGCCTGCACAGACCCCCGAAGCCGGCACAGCCCCCCGGCAGGCCGGCACAGCCCCCCGGCAGGCCGGCACAGCCCCCTGGAGCCTGCACAGACCCCCTGGCAGGCCGGCACAGATCACCGGAGCCTGCACAGACCCCCTGGCAGGCCGGCACAGCCCCCCGGCAGGCCGGCACAGCCCACCGGAGCCTGCACATCCCCCCGGCAGGCCGGCACAGACCACCGGAGCCTGCACAGACCCCCTGGCAGGCCGGCACAGCCCCCCGAAAGGCCCGTACAGACCCCAGAGAGGCTGTACAAGGCAAAAATAGGGTTTATCTTATTCCGATACCGGAAGTCCCATAGACTTGAATGGGACTTCCGGTATCGGAATCGGCGATACCGATACTTTTTTTTTTAAGATCGGCCGATCCATTCCGATCCGATACTTTGAAGTATCGGACGGTATCGCTCAACTCTAAGTGTGACATTATAGTATGCATTATCCTTGCTGTCTGACATCACAGTAGCATTATCCTTGTAGTATGACATCTCAGTATGCATTATCCATGTAGTGTGACATCACAGTATCCATTATCCTTGTAGTGTGACATCACTGTATGCATTATCCGTGTAGTATGACATCTCAGTATGCCTTATCATTGTAGTGTTACATCTCAGTATACATTATCCTTGTAGTGTGACATCACAATTTGCATTATCCTTGTAGTGTGACATCTCAGTATGCATTATCCTTGTAGTGTGACATCTCAGAATACATTATCCTTGTAGTGTGACATCTCAGAATACATTATCCTTGTAGTGTGACAGCTCAGTATGCATTATCCTTGTAGTGTGAAATCACAGTTTGCATTATCCTTGTAGTGTGACATTACAGCATGCATTATCCTTGTAGTGTGACATCTCAGTATACATTATCCTTGTGGTGTGACATCACACTATGAATTATACTTGTAGTGTGACATCTCAGTATACATTATCCTTGTAGTGTGACATCTCAGTATACATTATCCTTGTAGTGTGACATCACACTATGCATTATCCTTGTAGTGTGACATCACAGTATGCATTATCCACATAGTGTGACATCACAGTATGAATTATCCATGTAGTGTGACATCACAGTTTGCATTATCCTTGTACTGTGACATCACAGTATGCATTATCCTTGTAGTGTGACATCACAGTATGCATTATCCTTGTAGTGTGACATCACAGTATGCATTATCCTTGTAGTGTGACATCTCAGTAAACATTATCCTTGTAGTGTGACATCACAGTATGCATTATCCTTGTAGTGTGGCATCACAGTATGCATTATCCTTGTACTGTGACAACACATTATGCATATCCTTGTAGTGTGACATCACAGTATGCATATCCTTGTAGTGTGACATCACAGTATGCATAATCCTTGTAGTGTGACATCACAGTTTGCATTATTCTTGTAGTGTGACATCACAATTTACATTATCCTTGTAGTGTGACATCTCAGTATGCATTATCCTTGTAGTGTGACAACACAGTTTGCATTATCCTTGTAGTGTGACATCACAGTATACATTATCCTTGTACTGTGACATCACAGTATGCATATCCTTGTAGTGTGGCATCACAGTATGCATTATCCTTGTAGTGTGACATCACAGTATGCATTATCCTTGTAGTGTGACATCACAGTTTGCTTTATCCTTGTAGTGCGACAGCACAGTATGCATTATCCTTGTTGCGTGACATCGCAGTTTGCATTATCCTTGTAGTGCGACATCACAGTATGCATTATCCTTGTTGTGTGACATCACAGTTTGCATTATCCTTGTAGTTTGACATCACAATTTTCATTATCCTTGTAGTTCGACATCACAGTATGCATTATCCTTGTAGTGTGACATGCACAGTTTCCATTATCCTTGTAGTGTGACATCACAGCATGCATTATCCTTGTAGTGTGACAGCACAGTACGTGTTATCCTTGTAGTGTGACATCACAGTTTGCATTATAATTGTAGTTTGGCATCACTGTTTGTATTATCTTTATAGTGTGACATCACATTATGCATTATCCTTGTAGTTTGACATCATAGTTTGCATTATACTTGTAGTGTGACATCACAGTTAGTTTGCATTATCCTTGCAGTGACATCACAGTATGCATTATCCATGTAGTGTGACATCACAGTATGCATTATCCTTGTAGTGTGACATCACAGTTTGCACTTTCCTTGTAGTGTGACATCTCAGTATGCAATATCCTTGTAGTGTGACATCACACTATGCATTATCCTTGTAGTGTGACATTACAGTATGCATTATCCTTGTAGTGTGACATCTCAGTATGCATTATCTTTGTAGTGTGACATCACACTATGCATTATCCTTGTAGTGTGACAACACAGTTTGCATTATCCTTGTAGTGGGACATCACAGTATACATTATCCTTGTACTGTGACATCACAGTATGCATATCCTTGTAGTGTGGCATCACAGTTTGCATTATCCTTGTAGTTTAACATTACAGTATGCATTATCCTTGTAGTGTGACATTACACTATGCATTATCCTTCTAGTGTGACATCACAGTATGCATTATCCTTGTAGTTTGACATCACAGTATGCATTACTCTTGTAGTATGACATCAAAGTTTGCATTATCCTTGTAGTGTGACATCACAGTGTGCATTATCCTTGTAGTATGACATCAAAGTTTGCATTATCCTAGTAGTGTGATATCACAGTATGCATTATCCTTGTAGTGTGACATCACATTATGCATTATCCATGTAGTGTGACATCACAGTATGCATTATCCTTGTAGTGTGACATCACAGTTTGCATTATCCTTGTACTGTGACATCACAGTATGCATTATCCTTGTAGTGTGACATCACAGTATGCATTATCCTTGTAGTGTGACATCACAGTATGCATTATCCTTGTAGTGTGACATCACAGTATGCATTATCCTTGTAGTGTGGCATCACAGTAGGCATTATCCTTGTACTATGACAACACATTATGCATATCCTTGTAGTGTGACATCACAGTATGCATAATCCTTGTAGTGTGACATCACAGTTTGCATTATTCTTGTAGTGTGACATCACAATTTACATTATCCTTGTAGTGTGACATCTCAGTATGCATTATCCTTGTAGTGTGACAACAGTTTGCATTATTCTTGTAGTGTGACATCACAGTATACATTATCCTTGTACTGTAACATCACAGTATGCATATCCTTGTAGTGTGGCATCACAGTATGCATTATCCTTGTAGTGTGACATCACAGTATGCATTATCCTTGTAGTGTGACATCACAGTTTGCATTATTCTTGTAGTGTGACATCACAATTTACATTATCCTTGTAGTGTGACATCTCAGTATGCATTATCCTTGTAGTGTGACAACAGTTTGCATTATTCTTGTAGTGTGACATCACAGTATACATTATCCTTGTACTGTGACATCACAGTATGCATATCCTTGTAGTGTGGCATCACAGTATGCATTATCCTTGTAGTGTGACATCACAGTATGCATTATCCTTGTAGTGTGACATCACAGTTTGCATTATCCTTGTAGTGCGACATTACACTATGCATTATCCTTGTAGTGTGACATTACACTATGCATTATCCTTGTATTGTGACATCACAGTTTGCATTATCCTTGTAGTGTGACATCTCAGTATGCATTATCCTTGTAGTGTGACATCACAGTATGCATTATCCTTGTAGTGTGACATCACAGTATGCATTATCCTTGTAGTGTGACATCACAGTATGCATTATCCTTGTAGTGTGACATCACAGTTTGCTTTATCCTTGTAGTGCGACAGCACAGTATGCATTATCCTTGTTGCGTGACATCACAGTTTGCATTATCCTTGTAGTGTGACATCACAGTATGCATTATGCTTGTTGTGTGACATCACAGTTTGCATTATCCTTGTAGTTTGACATCACAATTTTCATTATCCTTGTAGTTCGACATCACAGTATGCATTATCCTTGTAGTGTGACATGCACAGTTTCCATTATCCTTGTAGTTTGACATCACAGCATGCATTATCCTTGTAGTGTGACAGCACAGTACGTGTTATCCTTGTAGTGTGACATCACTGTTTGTATTATCTTTATAGTGTGACATCACATTATGCATTATCCTTGTAGTTTGACATCATAGTTTGCATGATCCTTGTAGTTTGACATCACAGTTTGCATTATCCTTGAAGTGACATCACAGTATGCATTATCCTTGTAGTGTGACATCACAGTATGCATTATCCTTGCAGTGTGACATCACAGTTAGTTTGCATTTTCCTTGTAGTGTGACATCACAGTATGCATTATCCTTGCAGTGTGACATTACAGTATGCATTATCCTTGTAGTGTGACATCACGGTATGCATTATTCTTGTAGTGTGATATCACAGTATGCATTATCCTTGGAGTATCACATTACACTATGCAATATCCTTGCAGTGTGTCATTACACTGTACATTATCCTTGTAGTGTGATATCACAGTTTGCATTATCCGTGTAGTGTGACATCACAGTTTGCATTATCCTTGTAGTGTGACATTACAGTATACATTATCCTTGTAGTGTGACATCACAGTTTGCATTATCCTTGTAGTGTGACATCTCAGTATACATTATCTTCGTAGTGAGACATTACAGTATGCATTATCCTTCTAGTGTGACATTACAGTATGCATTATCCTTGTAGTGTGACATCTCCGTATGCATTATCCTTGTAGTGTGTCATCACAGTTTCCATTATCCTTGTAGTGTGACATCTCAGTATACATTATATTCGTAGTGTGACATTACAGTATGCATTATCCTTGTAGTGTGACATTACAGTATGCATTATCCTTGTAGAGTGACATCACATTATACATTATCCTTGTAGTATGGCATTACAATATGCATTATCCTTGTAGTGTGACAATGCACTATGCATTATCCTTGTAGTGTGACATCACAGCATGCATTATCCTTGTAGTGTGACATCTCAGTATATATTATCTTCATAGTGTGACATTACAGTATGCATTATCCTTGTAGTGTGTCATCACAGTATACATTATCCTTGTAGTATGACATTACACTATGCATTATCCTTGTAGTGTGACATCACAGTTTGCATTAACCTTGTAGTGTGACAATACAGTATACATTATCCTTGTAGTGTGACATTACAGTATGCATTATCCTTGTAGTATGACATTACACTATGCATTTTCCTTTTAGTGTGACATCACAGTATGCATTATACTTGTTGTCTGACATTACACCATGCATTATCCTTGAAGTGTGACATAACAGTTTGCATTATCTGTGTAGTGTGACATGTCAGTATGCATTATCATTGTAGTGTGACATCACAGTTAGTTTGCATTTTCCTTGTAGTGTGACATCACAGTATGCATTATCCTTGCATTGTGACATTATACTATGCATTATCCTTGTAGTGTGACATCACAGTTTGCATTATCCTTGTAGAGTGATATCACAGTTTGCATTATCCGTGTAGTGTGACATCACAGTTTGCATTATCCTTGTAGTGTGACATCTCAGTATGCATTATCCTTGTTGCGTGACATCACAGTATGCATTATCCTTGCAGTGTGACATCACAGGTAGTTTGCATTTTCCTTGTAGTGTGACATCTCAGTATGCATTATCCTTGTAGTCTGACATGACACTATGCATTATCCTTGTAGTGTGACATCACAGTATGCATTATCCTTGTAGTGTGACATCATAGTATACACTATCCTTGTAGTATGACATTACAGTATGCATTATCCTTGTAGTGTGACATCTCAGTATGCATTATCCTTGTAGTGTGACATCACAGTATGCATTATCCTTGTAGTGTGACATCACAGTTTGCATTATCCTTGTAGTGTGTCATCACAGTATACATTATCCTTGTAGTATGACATTACACTATGCATTATCCTTGTAGTGTGACATCACAGTTTGCATTATCCTTGTAGTGTGACATTACAGTATGCATTATCCTTGTAGTATGACATTACACTATGCATTATCCTTGTAGTGTGACATCACAGTTTGCATTATCCTTGTAGTGTGTCATCACAGTATACATTATCCTTGCAGTATGACATTACACTATGCATGTTCCTTTTAGTGTGACATCACATTATGCATTATACTTGTTGTCTGACATTACACCATGCATTATCATTGTAGTGTGAAATTACACTATGCATTATCTGTGAAGTATGACATCACAGTTTGCATTATCCTTGTAGTGTGACATCTCAGTATACATTATCCTTGTAGTTTGACATCACAGTTTGCATTATCCTTGTAGTGTGACATCTAAGTATGCATTATCCTTGTAGAGTAACATCAGAGTTTGCATTATCCTTGTAGTGTGACATCACAGTTTGCATTATCCTTGCAGTTTGACATGTCAGTATGCACTATCCTTGTAGTGTGAAATTACACTATGCATTTTCCATGTATTGTGACATCACAGTATGCATTATACTTGTAGTGTGACATTACATTATGCATTATCCTTGTAGTGTGACATTACACTATGCATTATCCTTGTGGTGTGACATCACAGTTGGCATTATCCTTGTAGTGTGACATCTCAGTATTCATTATCCTTGTAGTGTGACATCACAGTATGAACTATCCTTGTAGTGTGACATCACAATTTGCATTATCCTTGCAGTATGACATGTCAGTATGCACTATCCTTATAGTATGAAATTACACTATGCATTATCCTTGTAGTGTGACATCACAGTATGCATTATCCTTGTAGTGTGACATTACACTATGCATTATCCTTGTTGTGTGACGTCACAGTATGCATTATCCTTGTAGTATGACATCAAAGTTTGCATTATCCTTGTAGTGTGACATCTCAGTATACATTATCCTTGTAGTGTGAATTCACAGTATGTATTATCCTTGTAGTGTGACATTACAGTATGCATTATCCTTGTAGTGTGACATTATAGTATGCATTATCCTTGCTGTCTGACATCACAGTAGCATTATCCTTGTAGTATGACATCTCAGTATGCATTATCCTTGTAGTGTGACATCACGGTATACATTATCATTGCAGTATGACATGTCAGTATGCAGTATCCTTGTAGTGTGAAATTACACTATGCATTTTCCTTGTAGTGTGACATTACACTATGCATTATCCTTGTAGTGTGACATTACACTATGCATTTTTCTTGTAGTGTGACATCTCAGTATGCATTATCCTTGTAGTGTGACATCACAGTTTGCATTATCCTATTATCCTTGTAGTGTGACATCTCAGTGTACATTATCCTTGTAGTGTGATATCACAGTATGCATTATCCTTGTAGTGTGACATCTCAGTATGCATTTTCTTTGTAGTGTGACATCACACTATGCTTTATCCTTATAGTGTGACATCGCAGTTTGCATTATCCTTGTAGTGTGATATCACAGGATGCATTATCCTTGTAGCATGACATTACAAAACGCATTATCCTTGTAGTGTGACATCACAGTTTGCATTATCCTTGTAGTGTGACATCTCAGTATGCATTTTACTTGTAGTGTGACATCACAGTTTGCATTATCCTTGTAGTGTGACATCACAGTATAAATTATCCTTGTACTGTGACATCAGAGTATGCATATCCTTGTAGTGTGACATCACAGTATGCATTATCCTTGTACTGTGACATCACAGTTTGCATTATTCTTGTAGTGTGACATCACAGTATGCATTATCCTTGCAGTGTGACATCTCAGTTTGCATTATCCTTACAGAGTGACATCATAGTATGCATTATCCTTGTGGTGTGACATCACAGTACACATTATCCTTGCAGTATGACATGTCAGCATGCTCTATCCATGTAGTTTGAAATTACACTATGCATTTTCCTTGTAGTGTGACATCACAGTATGCATTATACTTGTAGTCTGATATTACACTATGCATTATCCTTGTAGTGTGACATTACACTATGCATTATCCTTGTATTGAGACATCAAAGTTTGCATTATCCTTGTAGTGTGACATCTCAGTATGCATTATCCTTGTAGTGTGACATCACAGTTTGCATTATCCTTGTGGTGTGACATCTCAGTATACATTATCCTTGTAGTGTGACTTCACACTATGCATTATCCTTGTACTATGACATCACAGTTTGCATTATCCTGGTAGTGTGACATCTCCGTATACATTATCCTTTAGTGTGACATCACAGTATGCATTATCCTTGTTTTGTGACATCTCAGTATGCATTATCCTGGTAGTGTGACATCACAGTATACATTATCCTTTAGTGTTACATCACAGTATGCATTATCCTTGTAGTGTGACATCTCAGTATGCATTATCCTTGTAGTGTGACTTCTCAGTATACATTATACTTGTAGTGTGACATCACAGTTTGCATTATCCTTGTGGTGTGACATCTCGGTATACATAATCCTTGTAGTGTGACATTACACTATACATTATCCTTGTAGTGTGACATCACAGTATACATTATCCTTGTAGTGTGACATTACTGTATGCATTATCCGTGTAGTATGACATCTCAGTATGCCTTATCATTGTAGTGTTACATCTCAGTATACATTATCCTTGTAGTGTGACATCACAATTTGCATAATCCTTATAGTGTGACATCTCAGTATACATTATCCTTGTAGTGTGACATCACAATTTGCATAATCCTTATAGTGTGACATCTCAGTATACATTATCCTTGTAGTGTGACATCTCAGAATACATTATCTTTGTAGTGTGACAGCTCAGTATGCATTATCCTTGTAGTGTGACATCACAGTTTGCATTATCCTTGTAGAGTGACATTACAGCATGCATTATCCTTGTAGTGTGACATCTCAGTATACATTATCCTTGTAGTGTGACATCTCAGTATACATTATACTTGTAGTGTGACATCACACTATGCATTATCCTTGTAGTGTGACATCTCAGTATGCATTATCCGTGTAGTGTGACATCACAGTTTGCATTATCCTTGTAGTGTGACATCTCAGTATACATTATCCTTGTAGTGTGACATCACACTATGCATTATCCGTGTAGTGTGACATCTCAGTATGCATTATCCTTGTAGTGTAACATCACAGTATGCATTGTCCTTGTAGTGTGACATCAAAGTTTGCATTATCCTTGTAGTGTGACATCTCAGTATGCATTATCCTTGTAGTGTGACATCACAGTATGCAATATCCATGTAGTGTGACATCACAGTATGCATTATCCATGTAGTGTGACATCACAGTATGCATTATCCATGTAGTGTGACATCACAGATTGCATTATCCTTGTAGTGTGACATCACAGTATGCATTATCCTTGTAGTGTGACATCTAAGTTTGCATTATCCTTGTAGTGTGACATCACAGTATGTATTATCCTTGTAGTGTGACATCTCAGTAGACATTATCCTTATAGTGTGACATCACAGTATGCATTATCCTTGTAGTGTGACTTTACAGTATGCATTATCCTTGCAGTCTGACATCACAGTATGCATTATCCTTGTAGTATGACATCTCAGTATGCATTATCCTTGTAGTGTGACATCACGGTATACATTATCATTGCAGTGTGACATGTCAGTATGCAGTATCCTTGTAGTGTGAAATTACACTATGCATTTTCCTTGTAGTGTGACATTACACTATGCATTATCCTTGTAGTGTGACATTACACTATGCATTTTTCTTGTAGTGTGACATCTCAGTATGCATTATCCTTGTAGTGTGACATCACAGTTTGCATTATCCTATTATCCTTGTAGTGTGACATCTCAGTGTACATTATCCTTGTAGTGTGATATCACAGTATGCATTATCCTTGTAGTGTGACATCTCAGTGTGCAATATCCTTTTAGTGTGACATCACACAATGCATTATCCTTGTAGTGTGACATCACAGTATGCATTATCCTTGTAGTGTGACATTACACTATGCATTATCCTTGTAGTGTGACATCACAGTATGCATTATCCTTGTAGTATGACATCTCAGTATGCATTATCCTTGTAGTGTGACATCACGGTATACATTATCATTGCAGTATGACATGTCAGTATACAGTATCCTTGTAGTGTGAAATTACACTATGCATTTTCCTTGTAGTGTGACATTACACTATGCATTATCCTTGTAGTGTGACATTACACTATGCATTTTTCTTGTAGTGTGACATCTCAGTATGCATTATCCTTGTAGTGTGACATCACAGTTTGCATTATCCCATTATCCTTGTAGTATGACATCTCAGTGTACATTATCCTTGTAGTGTAATATCACAGTATGCATTATCCTTGTAGTGTGACATCTTAGTGTGCAATATCCTTGTAGTGTGACATCACGTTATGCATTATCCTTGTAGCATGACATTACAATACGCATTATCCTTGTAGTGTGACATCAGTTTGCATTATCCTTGTAGTGTGAAATCTCAGTATGCATTTTCCTTGTAGTGTGACATCACAGTTTGCATTATCCTTGTAGTGTGACATCACAGTATACATTATCCTTGTACTGTGACATCACAGTAAGCATATCCTTGTAGTGTGACATCACAGTATGCATTATCCTTGTACTGTGACATCACATTATGCATATCCTTGTAGTGTGACATCACAGTTTGCATTATCCTTGTACTGTGACATCTCAGTATGCATTTTCCTTGTAGTGTGACATCACAGTTTGCATTATCCTTGTAGTGTGACATCACAGTATACATTATCCTTGTACTGTGACATCACAATATGCATATCCTTGTAGTGTGACATCACAGTATGCATTATCCTTGTAGTGTGACATCACAGTTTATATTATTCTTGTAGTGTGACATCACAGTATGCATTATCTTTGCAGTGTGACATCTCAGTATGCATTATCTTTGTAGAGTGACATCACAGTATGCATTATCCTTGTGGTGTGACATCACAGTATACATTATCCTTGTAGTGTGACATTACTGTATGCATTATCCTTGTAGTATGACATCACAGTATGCATTATCCTGAGGAAGGAGCATAGCGCTCCGAAACGCGCATCGGGTGACGCTGGTACATTTTCTCATCTCCTCTCTCCATTATCGTTTTGGCCAAACTAGGTATGTTATTATACATGTATTGAGAGTTAATGGAGTGCTTCTACATGTTAGCACCGCCCTGTGCCATTTCATCTAATACTATTATCTATTTATTAATGGCATGAGGGTGCTTAGGTGTTTGTTTAAACACTATATAATTTTTTTTTGCTGTGATTTACACTCTATTAGAGATGTTTGAAGTATGTGTCAGCGTCTTGGGCTTTTAGCCAATTTTCACATTTTGGTGTTTTGCCCTTTTCATCTGTATGCTTTTTATAATAAAGAATTTTCTTATGGATATTTCATAATAATTTTGGACTTGTTGTCGCTCTTTTTTTTGTGTGGTTTGTGTTCAACTATGCGATTAGTCCGTATTTTGGTCCATTACTCTGGCATCATATTTACTTAGTATTTGTTCCATGCATTTATATATTATGATATTGGTGCATTTGTTGAATTGTTCTTTCACCTATGCATTATCCTTGTAGTGTGACATCACAGTATGCATTATCCTTGTAGTGTGACATTACAGTATGCATTATCCTTGTAGTATGACATCTCAGTATACATTATCCTTGTAGTGTGAAATTACACTATGCATTTTCCTTGTAGTGTGACATCACAGTATGCATTATCCTTGTAGTGTGACATTACAGTTGCATTATCCTTGTAGTGTGAAATTACTCTATGCATTTTCCTTGTAGTGTGACATCACGGTATACATTATCCTTGTAGTGTGATATCACAGAATGCATTATACTTGCAGTCTGACATTACACTATGCATTATCCTTGTAGTGTGACATCTCAGTCTGCATTATCCTTTTAGCGTGAAATTACTCTATTCATTATACTTGTAGTGTGACATCTCAATATGCATTATCCTTGTAGTGTGACATCACAGTTTGCATTATCCTTGTGGTGTGACATCTCAGTATACATTATCCTTGTAGTGTGACTTCACACTATGCATTATCCTTGTTTTGTGACATCTCAGTATGCATTATCCTGGTAGTGTGACATCACAGTATACATTATCCTTTAGTGTGACATCACAGTATGCATTATCCTTGTAGTGTGACATCTCAGTATGCATTATCCTTGTAGTGTGACTTCTCAGTATACATTATCCTTGTAGTGTGACATCACAGTTTGCATTATCCTTGTGGTGTGACATCTCAGTATACATTATCCTTGTAGTGTGACATTACACTATACATTATCCTTGTAGTGTGACATCACAGTATACATTATCCTTGTAGTGTGACATTACTGTATGCATTATCCGTGTAGTATGACATCTCAGTATGCCTTATCATTGTAGTGTTACATCTCAGTATACATTATCCTTGTAGTGTGACATCACAATTTGCATAATCCTTATAGTGTGACATCTCAGTATACATTATCCTTGTAGTGTGACATCACAATTTGCATAATCCTTATAGTGTGACATCTCAGTATACATTATCCTTGTAGTGTGACATCTCAGAATACATTATCCTTGTAGTGTGACAGCTCAGTATGCATTATCCTTGTAGTGTGACATCACAGTTTGCATTATCCTTGTAGAGTGACATTACAGCATGCATTATCCTTGTAGTGTGACATCTCAGTATACATTATCCTTGTGGTGTGACATCACACTATGCATTATCCTTGTAGTGTGACATCTCAGTATACATTATCCTTGTAGTGTGACATCTCAGTATACATTATACTTGTAGTGTGACATCACACTATGCATTATCCTTGTAGTGTGACATCTCAGTATGCATTATCCTTGTAGTGTGACATCTCAGTATACATTATCCTTGTAGTGTGACATCACACTATGCATTATCCTTGTAGTGTGACATCTCAGTATGCATTATCCTTGTAGTGTGACATCACAGTATGCATTATCCACGTAGTGTGACATCACAGTTTGCATTATCCTTGTAGTGTAACATCACAGTATGCATTGTCCTTGTAGTGTGACATCAAAGTTTGCATTATCCTTGTAGTGTGACATCTCAGTATGCATTATCCTTGTAGTGTGACATCACAGTATGCAATAGCCATGTAGTGTGACATCACAGTATGCATTATCCATGTAGTGTGACATCACAGTATGCATTATCCATGTAGTGTGACATCACAGTTTGCATTATCCTTGTAGTGTGACATCACAGTATGCATTATCCTTGTAGTGTGACATCTAAGTTTGCATTATCCTTGTAGTGTGACATCACAGTATGAATTATCCTTGTAGTGTGACATCTCAGTAGACATTATCCTTATAGTGTGACATCACAGTATGCATTATCCTTGTAGTGTGACTTTACAGTATGCATTATCCTTGCAGTCTGACATCACAGTATGCATTATCCTTGTAGTATGACATCTCAGTATGCATTATCCTTGTAGTGTGACATCACGGTATACATTATCATTGCAGTGTGACATGTCAGTATGCAGTATCCTTGTAGTGTGAAATTACACTATGCATTTTCCTTGTAGTGTGACATTACACTATGCATTATCCTTGTAGTGTGACATTACACTATGCATTTTTCTTGTAGTGTGACATCTCAGTATGCATTATCCTTGTAGTGTGACATCACAGTTTGCATTATCCTATTATCCTTGTAGTGTGACATCTCAGTGTACATTATCCTTGTAGTGTGATATCACAGTATACATTATCCTTGTAGTGTGACATCTCAGTGTGCAATATCCTTTTAGTGTGACATCACACAATGCATTATCCTTGTAGTGTGACATCTCAGTATGCATTTTCTATGTAGTGTGAGATCACACTATGCATTATCCTTGTAGTGTGACATCGCAGTTTGCATTATCCTTGTAGTGTGACATCTCAGTATGCATTTTCCTTGTAGTGTGACATCACAGTTTGCATTATCCTTGTAGTGTGACATCACAGTATACATTATCCTTGTACTGTGACATCACAGTATGCATATCCTTGTAGTGTGACATCACAGTATGCATTATCCTTGTACTGTGACATCACATTATGCATATCCTTGTAGTGTGACATCACAGTATGCATTATCCTTGTAGTGTGACATCACAGTTTGCATTATCCTTGTAGTGTGATATCACAGTATACATTATCATTGTACTGTGACATCACAGTATGCATATCCTTGTAGTGTGACATCACAGTATGCATTATCCTTGTACTGTGACATCACATTATGCATTATCCTTGTAGTGTGACATCACAGTATGCATTATCCTTGTAGTGTGACATCACAGTTTGCATTATTCTTGTAGTGTGACATCACAGTATGCATTATCCTTGCAGTGTGACATCTCAGTATGCATTATCCTTATAGAGTGACATCACAGTATGCATTATCCTTGTGGTGTGACATCACAGTATACATTATCCTTGCAGTATGACATGTCAGCATGCTCTATCCATTTAGTTTGAAATTACACTATGCATTTTCCTTGTAGTGTGACATCACAGTATGCATTATACTTGTAGTCTGACATTACACTATGCATTATCCTTGTAGTGTGACATTACACTATGCATTATCCTTGTATTGTGACATCACAGTTTGCATTATCCTTGTAGTGTGACATCTCAGTATGCATTATCCTTGCAGTGTGACATCAGAATTTGCATTATCCTTGTAGTGTAACATCACAGTATGCATTATCCTTGTAGTGTGACATTACACTATGCATTATCGTTGTAGTGTGACATCACAGTATGCATTAACCTTGCAGTGTGACATCAGAGTTTGAATTATCCTTGTAGTATGACATCTCAGTATGCATTATCCTTGTAGTGTGACATCACGGTATACATTATCATTGCAGTATGACATGTCAGTATGCAGTATCCTTGTAGTGTGACATCACAGTTTGCATTATCCCATTATCCTTGTAGTATGACATCTCAGTGTACATTATCCTTGTAGTGTGATATCACAGTATGCATTATCCTTGTAGTGTGACATCTCAGTGTGCAATATCCTTGTAGTGTGACATCTCAGTATGCATTATCTTTGTAGTGTGACATCACACTATGCATTATCCTTGTAGTGTGACATCGCAGTTTGCATTATCCTTGTAGTGTGATATCACAGTATGCATTATCCTTGTAGCATGACATTACAATATGCATTATCCTTGTAGTGTGACATCACAGTTTGCATTATCCTTGTAGTGTGACATCTCAGTATGCATTTTCCTTGTAGTGTGACATCACAGTTTGCATTATCCTTGTAGTGTGACATCACAGTATACATTATCCTTGTACTGTGACATCACAGTATGCATATCCTTGTAGTGTGACATCACAGTATGCATTATCCTTGTAGTGTGACATCAGTTTGCATTATTCTTGTAGTGTGACATCACAGTATGCATTATCTTTGCAGTGTGACATCTCAGTATGCATTATCTTTGTAGAGTGACATGACAGTATGCATTATCCTTGTGGTGTGACATCACAGTATACATTATCCTTGTAGTGTGACATTACTGTATGCATTATCCTTGTAGTATTAGTTCTCAGTATGCATTATCCTTGTAGTGTGACATTACAGTTTGCATTATCCTTGTAGTTTGACATCACAGTACACATTATCCTTGTAGTGTGACATTACTGTATGCATTATCCTTGTAGTATGACATCACAGTATGCATTATCCTGAGGAAGGAGCATAGCGCTCCGAAACGCGCGTCGGGTGACGCTGGAACATTTCTCATCTCCTCTCTCCATTATTGTTTTGGCCAAACTAGGTATGTTATTATACATGCATTGAGAGTTAATGGAGTGCTTCTACATGTTAGCGCCGCCCTGTGCCATTTCATCTAATACTATTATCTATTTATTAATGACATGAGGGTGCTGAGGTGTTTGTTTAAACACTATATATTTTTTTTTGCTGTGATTTACACTCTATTAGAGATGTTTGAAGTATGTGTCAGCGTCTTGGGCTTTTAGCCAATTTTCACATTGTGGTGCTTTGCCCTTTTCATCTGTATGCTTTTTATAATAAAGAATTTTCTTATGGATATTTCATAATAATTTTGCACATGTTGTCGCTCTTTTTTTTTTGTGTGGTTTGTGTTCAACTATGCGAGTAGTCCGTATTTTGGTCCATTACTCTGGCATCATATTTATTTAGTATTTGTTCCATGCATTTATATATTATGATATTGGTGCATTTGTGGAATTGTTCTCTCACCTATGCATTATCCTTGTAGTGTGACATCACAGTATGCATTATCCTTGTAGTGTGACATTACAGTATGCATTATCCTTGTAGTGTGACATTACAGTATGCATTATCCTTGTAGTATGACATCTCAGTATACATTATCCTTGTAGTGTGAAATTTCACTATGCATTTTCCTTGTAGTGTGACATCACAGTATGCATTATCCTTGTAGTGTGACATTACAGTTGCATTATCCTAGTAGTGTGAAATTACTCTATGCATTTTTCCTTGTAGTGTGACATCACGGTATACATTATCCTTGTAGTGTGATATCACAGAATGCATTATACTTGTAGTCTGACATTACACTATGCATAATCCTTGTAGTCTGACATTAAACTATGCATTATCCTTGTAGTGTGACATCACAGTTTGCATTATCCTTGTAGTGTGACATCTCAGTCTGCATTATCATTTTAGCGTGAAATTACTCTATGCATTATCCTTGTAGTGTGACATCACAGTTTGCATTATCCTTGTGGTGTGACATTTCAGTATACATTATCCTTGTAGTGTGACTTCACACTATGCATTATCCTTGTACTATGACATCACAGTTTGCATTATCCTGGTAGTGTGACATCTCCGTATACATTATCCTTTAGTGTGACATCACAGTATGCATTATCCTTGTAGTGTCACATCACAGTATGCATTATCCTTGCAGTGTGACATTATACTATGCATTATCCTTGTAGTGTGACATCTAAGTTTGCATTATCCTTGTAGTGTGACATCACAGTATGTATTATCCTTGTAGTGTGACATCTCAGTATACATTATCCTTATAGTGTGACATCACAGTATGCATTATGCATCACAGTATGCACTGCGACCAGCTTGGACCGGTGTCTTTCTGTCCTCGTGGAGCTCCATGCCTGGTTTCAGCTGGGGGAGAGTGAAGCTGCTGGCTGCCTGCCAACTTTCCTACAACTTGTACCCATTTCCAGAATGCAGATGATCCCGGGATAGGAAAGCTGGTGGAGTGTGCGGTGCTGGAGATGTTCTGGAGATCTTGTGGTCCAGTTGGAGCTGAAGGGGTGAGCCGGGCAGGTTTGGACTGACTGTTGGCATGTCCCCTGATGTCCCTGTCTTGTTGCACCCATGCCCTCCCCCCCAGCAGTGATGGAAGCACCCTTTATGGAAAGTTGTACATTTAACTTTGCAAAGCTGTGACTGTTCAGTCTTTATAGCTACAAGCTGAGTGTAATCATGGCCACTGCACTCTGTAAACCTACTCTTATGATTTCAAGGGACGATTTATTATTCTGGAATCATCCGCAATTCCTCATGGACTCCCCTTCTTGGAGCATGATTGCTAATTCAACAATTGAGCACATAAAATCCATTACTTCTGTGAAACCTGTGGAGGTGTACTGCAAGAGAGGTAGGAGAGGAGGAGTCCTGGCACGCCTTCGGAGGAGAGGGTTCAGAACAGCTCTTCCTTCACTCCACTTGGCTAATGTCCGTTCCTTATCTAACAAAATGGAGGAACTGAACTTACTTTGTAACATGAGATCTGATATGGCCAATTCAGCTGCTCTTTGTTTTACTGAGACCTGGTTGAATGAGACCATCCCTGATTGTAGTCTGGATCTACCTAGTTTTGTTATCTACAGAGCTGACCGTGATTGTGTAGCTTCAGGTAAACAAAGGGGGGGTGGGGTATGTCTCTACATCAACACTAGCTGGTGCTGTGATGTTAACATACTGGGAAAAGGTTGCTCTCCAGATCTAGAGTACCTTGCACTCAATTGTAGACCATTTTACTCTCCAAGAGAGTTTTCATCTATGGTTCTGGTTGCAGTATATATTCCCCCCCAAGCATCTGTTAAAGCTGCTATTGGTGAATTAGCATGCAAAATATCAGAATGGGAGAAAGGATCTCCAGAAGCATTTGTGATCGTAATGGGGGACTTTAACAAAGGAAAACTCAACCTGGATCTCCCCAAATTTACTCAACATATAAACTGCTTCACGAGAGAGAACAATACGCTTGATCACTGCTGTACGGTCATAAAAGGGGCCTACAGGGCAGTGAGGAGAGCAGCAGTGGGCTTTTCAGATCATTGGCTAATTCATTTAATTCCAGCCTACAGGCAAAGGTTGAAAACATCCAAACCTACAGTTTATACAAAGAAGACATGGTCTGAGGAGGCAAAATTGCAACTACAAGCATGCTTTGAATGCACGGACTGGGAGGTATTCCAGGAAACATGCTCGGGTCTGGATGAATGGGTTGATGCAGTGTCCTCATATATCCGTTTTTGTGAAGACACGTTTATTCCATCCAAATCTGTCCACTTTCGGGGAAACAACAAGCCGTGGTTTACAAATAAAGTCAGGTTGATCCGTAAGAGAAAAGAGGAGGCTTATAAAGCAGGCGATATTACTGAATTCAAGAAACTTAGGAACTCGCTATCTAAAGAGATCAAGTTAGCCAAACACGAGTATGCAAAGATTCTGGAGGAAAGGTTCTCATCAAAAGATAATAGATCTGCATGGAGAGGATTAAGAGAGGTCACCAATTATAAACGCCACCCCACTATAGTGAACCCCAGCAGAAGTCTGGCAGCAGAGTTAAAGGAATTCTACTGCAGATTTGAGGCAAGCTCAGTGGCTATTCATCTCTAAGCTCCTCAGTCTGTTCATATAAAGATCATTCATTGTGCAACACCCAAGTAGTGATCTCCGAGGCAGAGGTGATACGCATCCTGAAGGGACTTAAGGTCAAAAAGGCACCTGGCCCTGATGGTGTATCTCCAATGTGTCTGAAAGTATGTGCTTCCCAGCTTGCCCCTATACTGACAAATATATACAATGTGTCACTGAAAGAGTGCGTTGTACCTCAGTGTTGGAAAAATTCCACAATTATCCCTGTCCCCAAGAAAGTGGGATCCTCTGAGTTGAACGACTATAGACCAGTAGCACTCACATCTGTAGCTATGAAAGTCTTCGAAAGAATTATGATGTCCCACCTGATAAAATTCACGCAGAAGCTATGGGACCCGCTTCAGTTTGCCTATAAGGAGAATCGTTCGGCAAACGACACTGTCAATCTGGCACTGAAGTACATTTTGGATCATACAGATGAACTGCACTCATATGTCCGGATTCTTTTCAGCGTTCAATACCATTGATCCGAATTTACTTCATAAGAAAATGGTAGCTCTTGGAGTCCCTCTTAACTTATGCTTGTGGATTTATAACTTCCTGACAGCCAGGATACAGAGTGTAAAAGTTGGACCATTCACTTCAGACACCTTGGTCACAAACATCGGGGCACCTCAGGGGTGTGTTTTGTCCCCGTTACTGTTTTCTCTCTATACGAATGATTGCATCTCTTCAGCAGACTCAGTAAAAATCTTGAAATTTGCTGATGATATGACACTGATTGGTCTCATCAGGGGAAATGCTGAAGACTTGTATCGGAGTGAGGTGGAAAGAATATGTGACTGGTGTAAAGCCAATAATCTTGTACTCAACACTAAAAAAACTGCTGAGATGGTTGTGGATTTTAGGAAAGATCAACATGAGATACTTCCAATCTACATCCATGACGAAGTGGTTCTTAGGGTCACAGAGACCAAATTCCTTGGTGTTATCATCTCTCATGATCTTAAATGGGGGAAAAACGTGGATGCTGTTATAAGAAAAGCACAACAGAGGATGTTCTTCCTGCGTCAGCTGAAAAGATATGGTTTGTCTAAGAATCTGCTGATCTTATTCTTTAATGCTGTCATCAGATCTGTGATTTGTTCCTCTGATAGTCTGGTATGGGGGAGCCACTGCGCATGACAAACTTCGCTTACAAAGGACTTTCAGAACAGCAGAGAGAATTATAGGTTCCCCCCTGCCTAAAATCCAGGATCTTTATGATAAGAGTATTCGATCCCACGCATTGAAAATTTCATCCGATCCCTCTCACCCGGGACACTCCTCATTCCAACTACTCCCTTCAGGACGTCGCTTCGGAGTCCCCAAATGCAGCACCAACCGCCATATGAACAGCTTCTATCCACTCTCTGTTCAACAATTAAATCGTCATGTGTAGACTATATACTGTATCTGTCTTGTTAGATGTTACTTGTTGTATCTGTTATATATTATGTTGCCTCTTTGCCACAAAGAATTCCTTGTATATATGTAATATGTACTTGGCGATAATAAATTTGATATGATTGATTTGATTTGATTATCCTTATAGTGTGACATCACAGTATGCATTATCCTTGTAGTGTGACATTACAATTGCATTATCCTTGTATTGTGACATCTCAGTATGCATTATCCTTGTAGTGTGACATTACACTATGCATTAACCTTGTAGAGTGACATCACAGTTTGCATTATCCTTGTAGTGTGACATTACAGTTTGCATTATCCTTGTAGTGTGACATTACAGTTTGCATTATCTTTGTAGTGTGACATGTCAGTATGCACTATCCTTGTAGTGTGACATTACAGTTTGCATTATCCTTGCAGTGTGACATCTCAGTATGTATTATTCTTGTAGTGTGACATCAGAGTTTGCATTATCCTTGTAGTGACATCACAGTATGCATTATCCTTGTAGTGTGACATTACACTATGCATTATTCTTGTAGTGTGACATCACAGTATGCATTATCCATGCAGTGTGACATTACAGTATGCATTATCCTTGTAGTGTGACATCACAGTTTGCATTATCCTTGTAGTGCGACAGCACAGTATGCATTATCCTTGTTGTGTGACATCACAGTTTGCATTATCCTTGTAGTGTGACATCACATCATGCATTATCCTTGAAGTGTGACATCACACTACGCATTATCCTTGTAGTGTGACAACTCAATATGCATTATCCTTGTAGTGTGACATCACAGTATGCATTATCCCTATAGTGTGACATCAAAGTTTGCATTATACTTGTAGTGTGACATCACAATTTTCATTATCCTTGTAGTTTGACATCACAGTATGCATTATCCTTGTAGTGTGACATGCACAGTTTGCATTATAATTGTAGTTTGAAATCACAGTTTGCATTATCCTTGTAGTGTGACATCACAGTATGCATTATTCTTTTATTTTGACATCACAGTTTGCATTATCCTTGTAGTTTGACATCAGTTTGCATTATCCTTGAAGTGTGACATCACAGTATGCATTATCCTTGTAGTGTGACATCACAGTATGCATTATCCTTGTAGTGTGACATCACAGTATACATTATCCTTGTAATGTGACATCACAGTATGCATTATCCTTGTAGTGTGACATTACAGTTGCATTATCCTTGTAGCGTGAAATTACTCTATGCATTTTCCTTGTAGTGTGACATCACAGTATGTATTATCCTTGTAGTCTGACATCACACTATGCATTATCCTTGTAGTGTGACATCACAGTTTGCTTTATCCTTGTAGTGTGACATCTCAGTATGCACTATCCTTGTAGTGTAAAATTACACTATGCATTATCCTTGTAGTGTGACATCACAGTATGCATTATCCTTGTAGTGTGACGTCACAGTATGCATTATCCTTGTAGTTTGACATCACAGTATGCATTATCCTTGTAGTATGACATCAAAATTTACATTATCCTTGTAGTGTGACATCTCAGTATACATTATCCTTGTAGTGTGAATTCACAGTATGCATTATCCTTGTAGTGTGATATTACAGTATGCATTATCCTTGTAGTGTGACATTACAGAATGCATTATCCTTGTAGTGTGACATTACAGTATGCATTATCCTTGCAGTCTGACATCAAAGTATGCATTATCCTTGTAGTATGAAATCTGTTTTCAATATCCTTGTAGTGTGACATCTCAGTATGCATTATCCTTGTAGTTTGACATCACAGTTTGAATTATCCCTATAGTGTGACATCAAAGTTTTCATTATCCTTGTAGTGTGACATCACAATTATCATTATTCTTGTAGTTTGACATCACAGTATGCATTATCCTTGTAGTGTGACATGCACAGTTTGCATTATCCTTGTAGTGTGACATCACAGCATGCATTATCCTTGTAGTGTGACATCACAGTATGCATTATCCTTGTAGTGTGACATCACAGTTTGCATTATAATTGTAGTTTGACATCACAGTTTGCATTATCTTTGTAGTGTGACATCAAATTAAGCATTATCCTTGTAGTTTGACATCATAGTTTGCATTATCCTTGTAGTTTGACATCACAGTTTGCATTATCCTTGAAGTGTGACATCACAGTATGCATTATCCTTGTATTTTGACATCACAGTTTGCATTATCCTTGTAGTTTGACATCACAGTTTGCATTATCCTTGAAGTGTGACATCACAGTATACATTATCCTTGTAGTGTGACATCACAGTATGCATTATCCTTGTAGTGTGACATGACAGTATGCATTATCCTTGTAGTGTGACATCACAGTATTCATTATCCTTGTAGTATTAGTTCTCAGTATGCATTATCCTTGTAGTGTGACATTACAGTTTGCATTATCCTTGTAGTTTGACATCACAGTATACATTATTCTTGTAATGTGACATCACAGTATGCATTATCCTTGTAGTGTGACATTACAGTTGCATTAACCTTGTAGTGTGAAATTACTCTATGCATTTTCCTTGTAGTGTGACATCACAGTATGTATTATCCTTGTAGTCTGACATCACAGTTTGCATTATCCTTGTATTGTGACATCACAGTATGCATTATCCTTGTAATGTGACATCACAGTATGCTTTATCCTTGTAGTGTAACATCTCGGTATACATTATCCTTGTAGTCTGACATCTCAATATACCTTATCCTTATAGTGTGACATCACAGTATGCATTATCCTTGTAGTGTGACATCACAGCATGCATTATCCTTGTAGTGTGACATCACACTACGCATTATCCTTGTAGTGTGACAGCTCAATATGCATTATCCTTATTGTGTGACATCACAGTATGCATTATCCTTGTAGTTTGACATCACAGTTTGCATTATCCCTATAGTGTGACATCACAGTTTGCATTATCCTTGTAGTGTGACATCACAATTTTCATTATCCTTGTAGTTCGACATCACAGTATGCATTATCCTTGTAGTGTGACATGCACAGTTTGCATTATCCTTGTAGTGTGACATCACAGCATGCATTATCCTTGTAGTTTGACATCACAGTTTGCATTATCCTTGTATTGTGACATCTCAGTATGCATTATCCTTGTAGTGTGACATCGCAGTTTGCATTATCCTTGTAGTTTGACATCTCAGTATACATTATCCTTGTAGTGTGATATCACAGTATGCATTATCCTTGTAGCATGACATTACAATACGCATTATCCTTGTAGTGTGACATCACAGTTTGCATTATCCTTGTAGTGTGACATCTCAGTATGCATTATCCTTGTAGTGTGACATCACAGTTTGCATTATCGTTGTAGTGTGACATCACAGTATACATTATCCTTGTACTGTGATATCACAGTATGCATATCCTTGTAGTGTGACATCACATTATGCATATCCTTGTAGTGTGACATCACAGTATGCATTATCCTTGTAGTGTGACATCACAGTAAGCATTATCCTTGTAGTGTGACATTACAGTATGCATTATCCTTTTAGTGTGACATCACACTATGCATTATCCTTGTAGTATGACATTACAGTATGCATTATCCTTGTAGTGTGACATCACAGTATGCATTATCCATGTAGTGTGACATCAGTTTGCATTATCCTTGTAGTGTGACATCTCAGTATGCAATATCCTTGTAGTGTGACATCACACTATGCATTATCCTTGTAGTGTGACATTACAGTATGCATTATTTTTGTAGTGTGACATCTCAGTATGCATTATCTTTCTAGTGTGACATCTCAGTATGCATTATTTTTGTAGTGTGACATCTCAGTATGCATTATTTTTGTAGTGTGACATCTCAGTATACATTATCCTTGTAGTGTGACATCTCAGTATGCAATATCCTTGTAGTGTGACATCACAATACGCATTATCCTTGTAGTGTGACATCACAGTTTTCATTATCCTTGTAGTGTGACATCTCAGTATGCATTATCCTTGTAGTGTGACATCACTGTATACATTATCCTTGTACTGTGACATCACTGTATACATTATCCTTGTACTGTGACATCACAGTATGCATATCCTTGTACTGTGACATCACTGTATACATTATCCTTGCAGTGTGACATCTCAGAATGCATTATCCTTGTGGTGTGACATCACAGAATACATTATCCTTGCAGCATGACATGTCAGTATGCTCTATCCTTGTAGTGTGAAATTACACTATGCATTTTCCTTGTAGTGTGACATCACAGTATGCATTATCCTTGTAGTGTGACATTACACTATGCATTATCCTTGTAGTGTGACATCACAGTATGCATTATCCTTGTAGTGTGACATCACAGTTTGCATTATCCTTGTAGTGCGACAGCACGGTATGCATTATCCTTGTTGTGTGACATCACAGTTTGCATTATACTTGTAGTGTGACATCACAGCATGCATTATCCTTGTAGTGTGACATCACACTACGCATTTTCCTTGTAGTGTGACAACTCAATATGCATTATCCTTGTAGTGTGACATCACAGTATGCATTATCCTTGTAGTTTGACATCACAGTTTGCATTATCCCTATAGTGTGACATCAAAGTTTGCATTATACTTGTAGTGTGACTTCACAATTTTCATTATCCTTGTAGTTCGACATCACAGTATGCATTATCCTTGTAGTGTGACATGCACAGTTTGCATTATCCTTGTAGTGTGACATCACTGCATGCATTATCCTTGTAGTGTGACATCACAGTTTGCATTATCCTTGTAGTTTGACATCACAGTTTGCATTATCCTTGAAGTGTGACATCACAGTATGCATTATTCTTGTAGTGTGACATCATAGTATGCATTATCCTTGTAGTGTGACATCACAGTATGCATTATCCTTGTAGTATTAGTTCTCAGTATGCATTATCCTTGTAGTGTGACATTACAGTTTGCATTATCCTTGTAGTTTGACATCACAGTATACATTATCCTTGTAGTGTGACATTACTGTATGCATTATCCTTGTAGTATGACATCTCAGTATACATTATCCTAGTAGTGTGACATTACAGTATGCATTATCCTTGTAGTGTGACATCTCAGTATACATTATCCTTGTAGTGTGAAATTACACTATGCATTTTCCTTGTAGTGTGACATCACAGTATGGATTATCCTTGTAGTGTGACATTACAGTTGCATTATCCTTGTAGTGTGAAATTGCTCTATGCATTTTCCTTGTAGTGTGACATCACAGTGTACATTATCCTTGTAGTGTGACATCACAGAATGTATTATCCTTGTAGTCTGACATCACAGTGTACATTATCCTTGTAGTGTGACATCTCAGTATGCATTATCCTTGCAGTGTGACATCACAGTTTGCATTATCCTTGTAGTGTGACATTACAGTTTGCATTATCCTTGTAGTGTGACATTACAGTATGCATTATCCTTGTAGTGTGACATCACACTATGCATTATCCTTGTAGTATGACATTACAATACGCATTATCCTTGTAGTGTGACATCTCAGTATGCATTATCCTTGTAATGTGACATCACAGTTTGCATTATCCTTGTAGTGTGACATCACAGGTTACATTATCCCTGTACTGTGACATCACAGTATGCATATCCTTGTAGTGTGACATCACATTATGCATATCCTTGTAGTGTGACATCACATTATGCATATCGTTGTAGTGTGACATCACAGTATGCATTATACTTGTAGTGTGACATCACAGTTTGCATTATTCTTGTAGTGTGACATCACAGTATGCATTATCCTTGTAGTATGACATCACAGTATGCATTATCCTTGTAGTGTGACATTACAGTATGCATTATCCTTGTAGTGTGACATCTCAGTATGCATTATCTTTGTAGTGTGACATCTCAGTATGCATTATCCTTGTAATGTGACATCGCAGTTTGCATTATCCTTGTAGTGTGACATCTCAGTATACATTATCCTTGTAGTGTGATATCACAGTATGCATTATCCTTGTAGCATGACATTACAATACGCATTATCCTTGTAGCGTGACATCACAGTATACATTATCCTTGTACTGTGACATCACAGTATGCATATCCTTGTAGTGTGAAATTACACTATGCATTATTCTTGTAGTGTGACATCAGAGTATGCATTATCCTTGTAGTGTGACAATACACTATGCATAATCCTTGTAGTGTGTCATCACAGTATGCATTATCCTTGTAGTGTGACATTACACTATGCATTATTCTTATAGTGTGACGTCACAGTATGCATTATCCTTGTAGTTTGACATCACAGTATGCATTATCCTTGTAGTGTGACATCAAAATTTGCATTATCCTTGCAGTGTGACATCTCAGTATACATTATCCTTGTAGTGTGATATTACAGTATGCATTATCCTTGTAGTATGAAATCTCAGTATGCATTATCCTTGTAGTGTGACATCACGGTATACATTATCATTGCAGTATGACATGTCAGTATGCACTATCCTTGTAGTGTGAAATTACACTATGCATTTTCCTTGTAGTTTGAAATTACACTATGCATTTTCCTTGTAGTGTGACATTACACTATGCATTATCCTTGTAGTGTGACATTACACTGCATTTTTCTTGTAGTGTGACATCTCAGTATGGATTATCCTTGTAGTGTGACATCACAGTTTGCATTATCCCTATAGTGTGACATCAAAGTTTGCATTATCCTTGTAGTGTGACATCACAATTTTCATTATCCTTGTAGTTCGACATCACAGCATGCATTATCCTTGTAGTGTGACATCTCAGTGTACATTATCCTTGTAGTGTGATATCACAGTATCCATTATAATTGTAGTGTGACATCTCAGTGTGCAATATCCTTGTAGTGTGACATCACACTATGCATTATCCTTGTAGTGTGACATATCAGTATGCATTATCCTTGTAGTGTGACATCTCAGTATGCATTTTCCTTGTAGTGTGACATCACAGTATGCATATCCTTGTAGTGTAACATCATAGTATGCATTATCCTTGTACTGTGACATCACATTATGCACATCCTTGTAGTATGACATCACAGTATGCATTATCCTTGTAGTGTGACATCACAGTTTGCATTATTCTTGTAGTGTGACATCACAGTATGCATTATCCTTACAGTGTGACATCTCAGTATGCATTATCCTTGTAGAGTGACATCACAGTATGCATTATCCTTGTGGTGTGACATCACAGTATACATTATACTTGCAGTATGACATGTCAGTATGCTCTATCCATGTAGTGTGAAATTACACTATGCATTTTCCTTGTAGTGTGACATCACAGCATCCATTATACTTGTAGTCTGACATTACACTATGCATTATCCTTGTAGTGTGACATCACAGTTTGCATTATCCTTGTAGTGTGACATCTCAGTTTACATTATCCTTGTAGTGTGGCATCACAGTATGTATTATCCATGTAGTGTGAAATCACAGTATGCATTATCCTTGTAGTGTGACATCACAGTTTGCATTATCCTTGTAGTGCGACATCACAGTATGCACTATCCTTGTAGTGTGACATCACAGTTTGCATTATCCTTGTAGTGCGACATCACAGTATGCACTATCCTTGTAGTGTGACATCACAGTTTGCATTATCCTTGTAGTGTGACATCACAGCATGCATTATCCTTGTAGTGTGACATCACAGTACGCATTATCCTTGTAGTTTGACATCACAGTTTGCATTATCCTTGTAGTGTGACATCACAGTTTGCATTATCCTTGTAGTGTGACATCTCAGTATGCATTTTCCTTGTAGTGTGACATCACAGTTTGCATTATCCTTGTAGTCTGACATCACAGTATACATTATCCTTGTACTGTGACATCACAGTATGCATATCCTTGTAGTGTAACATCACAGTATGCTTTATCCTTGTACTGTGACATCACATTATGCATATCCTTGTAGTATGACATCACAGTATGCATTATCCTTGTAGTGTGACATCACAGTTTGCATTATTCTTGTAGTGTGACATCTCAGTATGCATTATCCTTGTGGTGTGACATCACAGTATACACTATCCTTTCAGTATGACATGTCAGTATGCTCTATCCATGTAGTGTGAAATTACACTATGCATTTTCCTTGTAGTGTGACATCACAGCATCCATTATCCTTGTAGTGTGACATTACACTATGCATTATCCTTGTAGTGTGACATCACAGTTTGCATTATCCTTGTAGTGTGACATCAAACTATGCACTATCCTTGTAGTGTGACATCACAGTTTGCATTATCCTTGTAGTGTGACATCACAGTTTGCAATATCCTTGCAGTGCGACATCACAGTATGCACTATCCTTGTAGTGTGACATCACAGTTTGCATTATCCTTCTAGTGCGACATCACAGTATGCACTATCCTTGTAGTGTGACATCACAGTTTGCATTATCCTTGTAGTGTGACATCACAGCATGCATTATCCTTGTAGTGTGGCAGCACAGTACGCATTATCCTTGTAGTGTGACATCACAGTATGCATTATCCTTGTAGTTTGACATCACAGTTTGCATTATCCTTGTAGTGTGAAATCTAAGTATGCATTATCCTTGTAGTGTGACATCACAGTTTGCATTATCCTTGTAGTGTGACATTCCAGTTTGCATTATCCTTGCAGTATGACATGTCAGTATGCAATATCCTTGTAGTGTGAAATTACACTATGCATTATCCTTGTAGTGTGACATTACACTATGCATTATCCTTGTAGTGTGACATCAAAGTATGCACTATCCTTGTAGTGTGACATCACAGTTTGCATTATCCTTGTAGTGTGAAATCACAGTATGCATTATCCTTGTAGTGTGACATCACAGTTTGCATTATCCTTGTAGTGCGACATCACAGTATGCACTATCCTTGTAGTGTGACATCTAAGTATGCATTATCCTTGTAGTGTGACATCACAGTTTGCATTATCCTTGTAGTGTGACATCACAGTTTGCATTATCCGTGTAGTGTGACATCACAGTTTGCATTACCCTTGTAGTGTGACTTCTCAGTATGCATTATCCTTCTAGTGTGACATTACAGTATACATTATCCTTGTAGTATGACATCACAGTTTGCAATATCCTTGTAGTGTGTCATCTCAGTATACATTATCTTCGTAGTGTGACATTACAGTATGCATTTTCCTTCTAGTGTGTCATTACAGTATGCATTATTCTTGTAGTGTGACATCTCAGTATGCATTATTCTTGTAGTATGACATCAAAGTTTGCATTATCCTTGTAGTGTGACATCTCAGTATACATTATCCTTGTAGTGTGAATTCACAGTATGCATTATCCTTGTAGTGTGACATTACAGTATGTATTATCCTTGCAGTCTGACATCACAGTATGCATTATCCCTGTAGTATGACATCTCAGTATGCATTATCCTTGTAGTGTGACATCACGGTATACATTATCATTGCAGTATGACATATCAGTATGCAGTATCCTTGTAGTGTGAAATTACACTATGCATTGTCCTTGTAGTGTGACATCACAGTATGCATTATCCTTGTAGTGTGACATCACAGTATGCATTATCCTTGTAGTTTGACATCACAGTTAGTTTGCATTTTCCTTGCAGTGTGATATCAAAGTTTGCATTATCCTTGTAGTGTGACATCTCAGTATGCATTATCCTTGTAGTCTGACATTACACAATGCATTATCCTTGTAGTGTGACATCACATTATGCATTATCCTTGTAGTGTGACATCACAGTTTTTCTACTCCTCTCATGAGCCCAAACAAGACTCTAAAAGGATGAGTTTGCAACTACTTTACTTTTGGAGAAAATTCAAAACATTCATTATTCAATAGGGCCCAAAATATCAAAAACCAGCGGTTTGAATGAACACTCACATTTCTTGGTAGAATCGTGCAGGACTGAAATTTTTGATGTTTTTCTACTCCTCTCATGAGCCCAAACAAGACTCTAAAAGGATGAGTTTGCGGAAAAGCATTTTGAAAAAATTTCCACTAAAATTATTATCGAACATATATAAGTGTCCAGTTCCGGAGGAATGGTACAGTTTTAAAATTAATACAGTAGGGGATATATGGGATGGACAAGATTTTTTACCTTTTAATGAGATTACAAATAAATTTCATGTCCCGTTTACACACTTTACCTCTTACCTAATTTTGAAAGACCTACTGCGGAAATTTTTAGGTAGTAAAGCCTTGAATTCGGATATTCTGGCCTCCATGTTTGCAAATATCACTCTTAAGTCGACTTGGAGTCTTAAAAATATATATTCCTATCTCAATGATGACACGGAATTCACTAAAAATGTATATATTCAAAGATGGGAAAGGGATTTTAACACTAGATTTGACGAAGACCAATGGGGGAAGGCCATAAGGTTCTCGAATTCATCTACTGTTTCTGCGATCTTACAAGAGTCTTTCTTCAAAACATTAATTAGATGGCACTACACCCCGATTTAGGTTAGACCACATAGATAATAAATATTCCCCTCTATGCTGGAGGAATTGTGGTTTACCAGGTAACTTATACCACATTTTCTGGAGCTGTTCTAAATTGAAGAGCTTGTGGAAAGAAGTCATGAATCACATAGATACTCTCTCTGACAACGCTGTGAAGGTCACCCCACAAATGGCACTACTTTCTTTGGGTACCGAGGAAATCAATCCTGACGTAAGATTTGTAATGATACATATTTTCTTGGTGACCAAAAACACTATAGCTTTCTGGTGGCTAAAAATCGATTTACCCTCCTTTGCTGATATTTTAGGCAAATTACGGATTCATAATTCTATAGAAAAAAGATTTGCATTTATCAATGGTACTCTCCATAAATATCATACTAAGTGGGAAATTTGGAATTTGAAATTTTCTTAATTTAGGTTATTTGACATTTTTTATTGTAAATTGAATAAGACAATGGTAGCTCCTTTTTTGAGAGGATTGCTTTTAAGTGATGTACAATACTTGTTTCTTATTTACGCTCTCTGTATTAAATAATTTTATTTAATGTGTGATGTAACACGTAGAGTAGAGTTCTCTACTTTTTACTTTGTCCACTTACCCTTTCCCTTCTTATATTTCTGAAACTTTAATAAAAATATTTAAACAAAAGGATGAGTTTGCAACTACTTTACTTTTGGAGAAAATTCAAAACATTCATTATTCAATAGAGCCCAATAGCAAAAATCAGCGTTTTGAATGAAGAATCACATTTCTTGGTAGAATCATGCAGGATTGAAATTTTTGATGGTTTTTTACTCCTCTCAACAGCCCAAGCAAGATTCTAAAAGGATGAGTTTGCAACTACTTTACTTTTGGAGGAAATTCAAAACATTCATTATTCAATAGGGCCCAAACTATCAAAAACCAGCGGTTTGAATGAACACTCACATTTCTTGGTAGAATCATGCAGGACTGAAATTTTTGATGTTTTTCTACTCCTCTCATGAGCCCAAACAAGTTTCTAAAAGGATGAGTTTGCAACTACTTTACTTTTGGAGAAAATTCAAAATATTCATTATTCAATAGAGCCCAAAAGCAAAAAGCAGTGTTTTGAATGAACAAATACATTTCTTGGTAGAATCATGCAGGATTGAAATTTTTGATCTTTTTTTACTCCACTCAACAGCCCAAACAAGTTTCTAAAAGGATGAGTTTGCAACTACATTATTTTTGGAGAAAATTCAAAACATTCATTATTCAATAGGGCCCAAAAGCAAAAAGCAGTGTTTTCAATGAGCAATCACATTTCTTGGTAGAATCATGCAGGATTGAAATTTTTGATCTTTCTTTACTCCACTCAACAGCCCAAACAAATTTCTAAAAGGATGAGTTTGCAACAACTTTACTTTTGGAGAAAATTCAAAAAACATTCATTATTCAATAGGGCCCAAAATATCAACAACCAGCGGTTTGAATGAACACTCACATTTCTTGGTAGAATCATGCAGGATTGAAATTTTTGATGTTTTTCTACTCCTCTCATGAGCCCAAACAAGACTCTAAAAGGATGAGTTTGCAACTACTTTACTTTTGGAGAAAATTCAAAACATTCATTATTCAATAGAGCCCAATAGGAAAAACCATCGTTTTGAATGAAGAATCACATTTCTTGGTAGAATCATGCAGGATTGACATTTTTGATGATTTTTTACTCCACTCAACAGCCCAAACAAGTTTCTAAAAGGATGAGTTTGCTACTACTTTACGTTTGGAGAAAATTCAAAACATTCATTATTCAATAGGGCCCAAAAACAAAAAGCAGTGTTTTGAATGAACACTCACATTTCTTGGTAAAATCATGCAGGATTGAAATTTTTGATGGTTTTTTACTCCTCTCAACAGCCCAAGCAAGATTCTAAAAGGATGAGTTTGCAACTACTTTACGTTTGGAGAAAATTCAAAACATTCATTATTCAATAGGGCCCAAAATATCAACAACCAGCGGTTTGAATGAACACTCACATTTCTTGGTAGAATCATGCAGGATTGAAATTTTTGATCTTTTCTTACTCCACTCAACAGCCCAAACAAGTTTCTAAAAGGATGAGTTTGCAACTACTTTACTTTTGGAGAAAATTAAAAACATTCATTATTCAATAGAGCTGAATAGCAAAAATCAGGTTTTGAATGAAGAATCACATTTAGTTGGTAGAATCATGCAGGATTTACATTTTTGATGGTTTTTTACTCCTCTCAACAGCCCAAACAAGTTTCTAAAAGGATGAGTTTGCAACTACTTTACTTTTGGAGAAAATTCAAAACATTCATTATTCAATAGGGCCCAAAATATCAACAACCAGCGGTTTGAATGAACACTCACATTTCTTGGTAGAATCATGCAGGATTGAAATTTTTGATCTTTTTTAACTCCACTCAACAGCCCAAACAAGTTTCTAAAAGGATGAGTTTGCAACTACTTTACTTTTGGAGAAAATTCAAAACATTCATTATTCAATAGAGCCCAAAAGCAAAAAGCAGTGTTTTGAATGAACAATCATATTTTTTGGTAGAATCATGCAGGATTGAAATTTTTGATCTTTTTTTACTCCTCTCAACAGCCCAAGCAAGATTCTAAAAGGATGAGTTTGCAACTACTTTACGTTTGGAGAAAATTCAAAACATTCATTATTCAATAGGGCCCAAAATATCAACAACCAGCGGTTTGAATGAACACTCACATTTCTTGGTAGAATCGTGCAGGATTGAAATTTTTGATCTTTTTTTACTCCACTCAACAGCCCAAACAAGTTTCTAAAAGGATGAGTTTGCAACTACTTTACTTTTGGAGAAAATTCAAAACATTCATTATTCATTAGAGCCGAATAGCAAAAATCAGGTTTTGAATGAAGAATCACATTTAGTTGGTAGAATCATGCAGGATTGATATTTTTGATGGTTTTTTACTCCTCTCAACAGCCCAAACAAGTTTCTAAAAGGATGAGTTTGCAACTACTTTACTTTTGGAGAAAATTCAAAACATTCATTATTCAATAGAGCCCAAAAGCAAAAAGCAGTGTTTTGAATGAGCAATCACATTTCTTGGTAGAATCATGCAGGATTGAAATTTTTGATCTTTCTTTACTCCACTCAACAGCCCAAACAAGTTTCTAAAAAGATGAGTTTGCAACTACTTTACTTTTGGAGAAAATTCAAAACATTCATTATTCAATAGAGACCAATAGCAAAAATAAGCGTTTTGAATGAAGAATCACATTTCTTGGTAGAATCAAGCAGGATTGACATTTTTGATGGTTTTTTACTCCTCTCAATAGCCCAAACAAGTTTCTAAAAGGATGAGTTTGCAACTACTTTACTTTTGGAGAAAATTCAAAACATTCATTATTCAATAGGGCCCAAAATATCAACAACCAGCGGTTTGAATGAACACTCACATTTCTTGGTAGAATCATGCAGGATTGAAATTTTTGATCTTTTCTTACTCCACTCAACAGCCCAAACAAGTTTCTAAAAGGATGATTTTGCAACTACTTTACTTTTGGAGAAAATTCAAAACATTCATTATTCAATAGGGCCCAGCGGCCCTAGCGTATCAAAAACCAGCGGTTTGAATGAACACTCACATTTCTTGGTAAAATCGTGCAGGACTGAAATTTTTGATGTTTTTCTACTCCTCTCAACAGCCCAAACAAGTTTCTAAAAGGATGAGTTTGCAACTACTTTACTTTTGGAGAAAATTCAAAACATTCATTATTCAATAGGGCCCAAAATATCAAAAAACAGCGATTTGAATGAACACTCACATTTCTTGGTAGAATCGTGCAGGACTGAAATATTTGATGTTTTTCTACTCCTCTCAACAGCCCAAACAAGTTTCTAAAAGGATGAGTTTGCAACTACTTTACTTTTGGAGAAAATTCAAAACATTCATGAGAGGAGTAAAAAACCATCAAAAATGTCAATCCTGCATGATTCTACCAAGAAATGTGATTCTTCATTCAAAACGCTGGTTTTTGCTATTGGGCTCTATTGAATAATGAATGTTTTGAATTTTCTCCAAAAGTAAATTAGTTGCAAACTCATCCTTTTAGAAACTTGGTTGGGCTGTTGAGTGGAGTAAAGAAAGATGAAAAATTTCAATCCTGCATGATTCTACCAAGAAATGTGATTCTTCATTCAAAACCTGATTTTTGCTATTGTGCTCTATTGAATAATGAATGTTTTGAATTTTCTCCAAAAGTAAAGTAGTTGCAAACTCATCCTTTTAGAAACTTGGTTGGGCTGTTGAGTGGAGTAAAGAAAGATGAAAAATTTCAATCCTGCATGATTCTTCCAAGAAATGTGATTCTTCATTCAAAACGCTGGTTTTTGCTATTGGGCTCTATAATTTCACACTACATGGATAATGCATATTGAGATGTCACACTACAAGGATAATGCATAGTGTGATGTCACACTACAAGGATAATGCATGCTGTGATGTCACACTGCATGGATAATGCATACTGTGATGTCACACTACAAGGATATGCATAATGTGATGTCACACTACAAGGATATGCATACTGTGATGTCACACTACAAGGATAATGCATAGTGTAATTTCACACTACAAGGATAGTGCATACTGACATGTCATAGTGCAAGGATAATGCAAACTGTGATGTCACACTACAAGGATAGTGCATACTGACATGTCACACTACAAGGATAATGCAAACTGTAATGTCACACTACAAGGATAATGCAAACTGTAATGTCACACTACAAGGATAATGCAAACTGTGATGTTACTCTACAAGGTTAATGCATAGCGTAATGTCACACTACAAGGAACATGGAAAATGCATAGTGTAATTTCACACTACATGGATAGTGCATACTGACATGTCATACTGCAAGGATAATGCATACTTAGATGTCACACTACAAGGATAATGCAAACTGTGATGTCAAACTACAAGGATAATGCATACTGTGATGTCACACTACAAGGATAATGCATATTGAGATGTCACACTACAAGGAGAATGCGTACTGTGATGTCACACTACAAGGATAATTCATGCTGTGATGTCACACTACAAGGATAATGCAAACTGTGATGTCACACTACAAGGATAGTGCATACTTTGATGTCATCCAAGGTCTCATCCTTTTAGAGTCTTGTTTGGGCTCATGAGAGGAGTAGAAAAACATCAAAAATTTCAGTCGTGCATGATTCTACCAAGAAATGTGAGTGTTCATTCAAACCGCTTGTTTTTGATAGTTTGGGCCCTATTGAATAATGAATGTTTTGAATTTTCTCCAAAAGTAAAGTAGTTGCAAACTCATCCTTTTAGAAACGTGTTTGGGCTGTTGAGAGGAGTTAAAAACCATCAAAAATTTCAATCCTGCATGATTCTACCAAGAAATGTGATTCTTCATTCAAAACCTGATTTTTGCTGTTGGGCTCTATTGAATAATGAATGTTTTGAATTTTCTCCAAAAGTAAAGTAGTTGCAAACTCATGCTTTTAGAGACTTGTTTGGGCTCATGAGAGGAGTAGAAAAACATCAAAAATTTCAGTCGTGCATGATTCTACCAAGAAATGTGTGTTCATTGAAACTGCTGGTTTTTGATAGTTTGGGCCCTATTGAATAATGAATGTTTTGAATTTTCTCCAAAAGTAAAGTAGTTGCAAACTCATCCTTTTAGAAACTTGTTTGGGCTGTTGAGAGGAGTAAAAAACCATCAAAAATTTCAATCCTGCATGATTCTACCAAGAAATGTGAATCTTCATTCAAAACCTGATTTTTGCTATTGGGCTCTATTGAATAATGAATGTTTTGAATTTTCTCCAAAAGTAAAGTAGTTGCAAACTTATGCTTTTATAGACTTGTTTCGGCTCATGAGAGGAGTAGAAAAACATCAAAAATTTTAGTCCTGCATGATTCTACCAAGAAATGTGTGTTAATTGAAACCGCTGGTTTTGATAGTTTGGGCCCTATTGAATAATGAATGTTTTGAATTTTCTCCAAAAGTAAAGTAGTTGCAAACTCATCCTTTTAGAAACTTGTTTGGGCTGTTGAGAGGAGTAAAAAACCATCAAAAATTTCAATCCTGCTTGATTCTACCAAGAAATGTACTACAAGGATAAAGCATACTGTGATGTCACATTACAAGGATAATGTATACTGTGATGTCACTACAAGGATAATGCAAACTGTGATGTCAGGCTACAAGGATAATACATACTGTGATATCACACTACAAGGAAAATGCATAGAGTAATTTCACACTACAAGGATAATGCAACTGTAATGTCACACTACAAGGATAATGCATACTGTGATGTCACACTACAAGGAAAATGCATAGTGTAATTTCACACTACAAGATTAATGTATACTGAGATGTCATACTACAAGGATAATCCATACTGTAATGTCACACTACTAGGATAATGCATACTGTGATGTCATACTGCAAGGATAATGCATACAGTAATGTCACATTACAAGGATAATGTATACTGTGATGTCAAACTACAAGGATAATGCAAACTGTAATGTCACACTACAAGGATAATGCAAACTGCGATGTCACACTACAAGGATAATGCATACTGAGATGTCACATTACAAGGATAATGCATACTGTAATGTCACACTACAAGGATAATGCATATCGTGATGTCACACTACAAGGATATTGCACACTGAGATGTCACACTACAAGGATAATGCATACTGTGATATCACACTACAAGGATAATGTACACTGAGATGTCACACTACAAGGATAATAGGATAATGCAAACTGTGATGTCACACTACAAGGATAATCCATACTGAGATGTCACACTACAAGAAAAATGCATAGTGTAATGTCACACTACAAAGATAATGCAAACTGTGATGTCACTCTACAAGGTTAATGCAAACTGTGATGTCAGACTACAAGTATAATGCATACTGTGATGTCACACTACATGGAAAATGCATAGTGTGATTTCACACTACAAGGATAGTGCATACTGACATGTCACACTACAAGGATAATGCAAACTGTGATGTCAAACTACAAGGATAATGCATACTGTGATGTCACACTACAAGGATAATGCATGCTGTGATGTCACACTACAAGGATAATGCAAACTGTGATGTCACACTACAAGGATAGTGCATACTGTGATGTCACACTACATGGATAATTCATACTGTGATGTCACACTTCAAGGATAATGCATACTGTGATGCCACACTACAAGGATAATGTATACTGTGATGTCATACTACAAGGATAATGCATACTGTGATGTCACACTACAAGGAAAATGCAAACTAACTGTGATGTCACACTGCAAGGATAATGCATACTGAGATGTCACGCTACAAGGATAATGTATACTGAGATGTCACACTACACAGATAATGCAAACTGTGATATCACACTAGAAGGATAATGCATACTGAGATGTCACACTACAAGGAAAATGCATACTGAGATCTCACACTACACGGATAATGCAAACTGTGATGTCACACTACAAGGATAATGCAAACTGTGATGTCACACTGCAAGTATAGTGTATAGTGTAATTTCACACTACAAGGATAATGCATACTGACATGTCACACTACAAGGATAATGCAAACTGTGATGTCACACTACAAGGATAATGCATTCTGAGATGTCACACTACACGGATAATGCAAACTGTGATGTCACACTACAAGGATAATGCAAACTGTGATGTCACACTACAAGGATAATGCATAGTGTAATGTCAGACTACAAGTATAATGCATACTGTGATGTCACACTAAAAGGAAAATGCATAGTGTAATTTCATACTACAAGGATAGTGCATACTGACATGTCATACTGCAAGGATAATGTATACTGTGATGTCATACTACAAGGATATGGCAAACTTTGATGTCATACTACAAGGATAATGCATACTGTAATGTCACACTACAATGATATGTATACTGTATTGTCACACTACAAAGTTAATGCAAACTGTGATGTCACACTACAAGGATAATGCATAGTGTAATGTCACACTACGAAGATAATGTTTACTGAGATGTCACACTACAAGGATAATGCATACTGAGATGTCAAACTGCAAGGATAATGCATACTGTAATGACACACTAGAAGGATAATGCATACTGTAATGTCACACTACGAAGATAATGTATACTGAGATGTCACACTACAAGGATAATGCAAACTGTGATGTCACACTACAAGGATAATGCAAACTGTGATGTCACACTACAAGGATAATGTATACTGTAATGTCATACTAGAAGGATAATGCATACTGAGATGTCACACAACAAGGTTAATGCAAACTGTGATGTCACACTACACAGTGTGGGGTACAGCACGCAAGCATCCCATAAGCAAAGCATCACAGAAGATAAGCATCCAGCAAAATGGCAGTTATACATGGCATGGAATTAACATTCATCTTCTCTCTTCACACAGGTAATCAACTGAGCCACCCTGCATGTATTTACTCCATTCACTGCCAGCAAGCAGCCTGAATGATACAACTTCCCACCTCTGCTGCCTCTATTTCTCTGCTGTAATATATCCAAATGGTAATCAACTGAGCCACCCTGCATGTATTTACTCCATTCACTGCCAGCAAGCAGCCTGAATGATACAACTTCCCACCTCTGCTGCCTCTATTTCTCTGCTGTAATATATCCAAATGGTACAACTCCATACTTTTGCTGCTTGACCATTTTGCTGCATATTTAAATGTGCTTGCTAAAGCTTTGGTATAATTCATTTGTTGCACTGTATGTAATACTTACTGCTTTAGATCTGTGACTGGGGCCTTTCTAGATTTTATCAGGTGGAAGGTGCTATAGCATTTTGCCACATCTTGATCTAGTGCCTTTGATCATCTAACCATCCCCTGGTGTGCTGGCCCCAGCTGCCAAATTATACCCAACCATCTCCCACAATCCCTCTCTCCTGACCCTGTAGTGTGGCCTATATATGTAGTAGTTGCTAAGGGGAAGCACGCAGTGTGGGGTACAGCACGCAAGCATCCCATAAGCAAAGCATCACAGAAAATAAGCATCCAGCAAAACGGCAGTTAGTCAGGGCAGGAGTCAGGTAACCCACACCTTGCCTTCCCCTTTAACCATGTGCTTTATTTTTATCCTCCTGTGTTCCTTTGCCATCCACATTCATCACCTTATCCCCCCTCCATCACGACTCATACACATCAGCCCCTCTATACTTCCCTCTCCCATGTACAGCTCCCACACACTCCTCACCTTCCTGAGAAACCTCAGCCCATCTTGCCCAAACACATCGCAGAAAAAAACTACTTACAATTCCAACAACTATTGGCTCTTTATCTTCCTTCTCCTACTGATTTCAGGGGACATCTCCCCCAACCCTGGTCCACCATCCCCCAACCTCGACCCCTACCCTACCTCATATCAAAACCACAATAATCTGATTAACATTACTTGCACTCCCTCATCTCAATCTTTTAATTGTGCCCTCTGGAATCCACGGTCTGCTTGTAACAAGCTTCCTTTCCTACACAACTACTTTCTGAACAACTCTCTTAGGCCGGTTTCACATTAGCGCATTTTCAGCGCGCGCACGGCCGGGGGTAGTTCCGCCCCCGATCCGGCTCTCTGCCCGGCGTGCCCGCCCCTTGCTTGTAGCGCCGCCTACTAGCGGACAGCGGCGCCTGCGATCGGCGCACCCTATCTTTAGCATAGGGTGCGCAGATCGTGCGCAGGCCGTGCGCTAGTTGCGCTTTGACCTGTGCTGCACACTTTTGATGGTGCGCCATGCGCGCCAAAATACGAAAAGTTTGATTTTGGCGCGCACGGCGCACCGTCAAAAGTGCGCAGCACAGGTCAAAGCGCAACTAGCGCACGGCCTGCGCACGATCTGCGCACCCTATGCTAAAGATAGGGTGCGCCGATCGCAGGCGCCGCTGTCCGCTAGTAGGCAGCGCTACAAGCAAGGGGCGGGCACGCCGGGCAGAGAGCCGGATCGGGGGCGGAGCTACCCCCGGCCGTGCGCGCGCTGAAAATGCGCTAATGTGAAACCGGCCTCAATCTGTTGGCCCTCACTGAAACCTGGATTCAGGATTCTGACACTGTCTCTCCTGCTGCCATTTCCTACAGTGGCTTACAATTCTCTCACTCCCCGAGACCCACAAACAGACCTGGTGGTGGAGTTGGCATACTCCTGTCCCCACAATGCACTTTCCAGGTCATCCCCCCAGTCCCATCACTCTTATTCCCTTCTTTTGAGGTCCACACCATCAGGCTCTTCCGTCCCCTCTCCCTCAGGGTAGCGGTCATATACCGGCCCCCAGGCTCACCCACCCTCTTCCTTGACCACTTTTCAGCCTGGCTGCCACACTTCATGTCCTCAGAACTACCAACCCTCATCCTGGGAGACTTCAACATCCCCATTAACAGCCCTAATTCCACATCTGCATCCCAGCTTCTATCACGAACCACCTCTCTAGGCCTCTCACAGCTTTCAACCTCTGAGACACATAAGGACGGTAACACCCTTGATCTGGTCTTCTGCCGGCTCTGTTCAATCTCCCACCTAAACAACTCACTGCTTCCACTCTCTGACCACAACATTCTCTACTTCACGCTCACAAATCCTCACCCACCCCAGCTCATTCTTACCTACCACACAGTCAGAAATCTACAAGCTATTAACCCTCAGACACTTTCAGATTCCCTACACTCATCTCTGTCCCCAATCTCCTCTCTTTCCTGTCCTAATCTGGCTGTTCATCACTACAATGACACTCTTAGAAGCACCCTTGACCAAGTAGCTCCCCTCACCCTCAGAACCTCCAAACACAGAGTAAAAGAGCCCTGGCTCACATCGCAAACTCAACTTCTCCAGCGATGCTCCAGGAGTGCTGAACGCCTATGGAGAAAAACCCGCACACCAGAAGACTTCATCCACTTCAAATTTATGTTAAGAACCTATAACGCTGCCCTTCACCTTGCCAAACAGACCTACTTCACCACCCTGATCTCCTCACTAGCCAACAACCCCAAGAAACTTTTTGACACTTTTCACTCCCTCCTCAGGCCAAAAGCACAAGCCCCTATCACAGACATTTGTGCTGATGACCTGGCCTCCCACTTTACAGAAAAAATAGATAATATCCGTCAAGAAATCTGCTCCCAACCACCAAGTGCTGTGACTCCCATCCCTTCCTACATCTCCCCTGGCTCACTCTCCACATTTGATCCCATAACAGAAGAAGTCTCCAGACTCCTCTCTTCTTCTCGTCTGACTACATGCACTACCGACCCCATTCCCTCACATCTCCTACAGTCTCTCTCTCCAGTCATCACAACCCACCTAACTACAATCTTTAATCTCTCCCTCTCCTCGGGCATTTTCCCATCCTCCTTCAAACACGCCATCGTTACTCCACTACTAAAGAAACCTGCTCTCGACCCATCCTGCACAAACAACTACAGACCAGTCTCCAATCTCCCCTTCATCTCTAAACTTTTTTGGAACGCCTAGTTCACTCCCGCCTTACCCGTTACCTCTCCATTCACTCCCTTCTAGACCCTTCACAGTCCGGCTTCCGCCCCCTACATTCTACTGAAACTGCACTCATCAAAGTGACCAATGACCTTCTGACAGCAAAACGTAACGGTGACCACTCTCTGCTCATTCTTCTTGACCTATCTGCAGCTTTTGATACTGTTGACCACCATCTCCTACTCTCTAGGCTCCTGTCACTAGGCATTAAGGACACTGCACTCTCCTGGTTCTCTTCCTATCTCTCTGACCGCTCCTTCAGTGTTTTGTTCTCTGGCTCCACGTCATCTCCTCTTCCTCTTGCTGTCGGGGTACCTCAGGGCTCAGTCCTTGGCCCCCTTCTTTTCTCTCTCTACACGGCCCCAATTGGACAGACCATCAGCAGATTTGGCTTTCAGTACCATCTTTATGCTGATGACACACAACTATACACGTCTTCCCCCGACCTTACCCCCGCTGTACTACAGAACGCCAGTGACTGTCTGTCCGCAGTCTCCAATATCATGTCCGCTCTCTATCTGAAACTCAACCTCTCCAAAACTGAACTACTTCTGCTCCCGCCGTCTACTAACCTCCCTAAATCTGACATTTCCTTCTCCGTGGGTGGTACCACAATAACACCCCGGCAGCAGGTGCGCTGTCTGGGTGTTATGTTTGACACCAATCTCTCCTTTACATCTCATATACAATCCCTTGCCCGCTCTTGCCGCTTACACCTAAAGAACATCTCTAGAATCCGCCCTTTTCTCACTATGGAAACAGCAAAAACCCTCACTGTTGCATTGATCCACTCTCGCCTGGATTACTGCAACGCTCTATTAATTGGCCTCCCCGTCACTCGACTATCCCCTCTCCAGTCCATACTCAATGCAGCAGCCAGGATCGTCCATCTGGGTAATCGGTACTCGGACGCGTCCGCTCTTCGCCAGTCCTTACATTGGCTGCCCATTCATTATAGGATCCAATTCAAAGTACTTGTTCTCACCCACAAAGCTCTCCACAGTGCGGCACCCCCTTACATCTCTTCTCTCATTTCTGTCTATCGGCCTAGCCGATCGCTGCGCTCTGCAAACGACTTTCGACTAACCTCTGCACTAATCCGTACCTCCCACTCCCGACTCCAAGACTTCTCCCGTGCTGCTCCTATCCTCTGGAATGCTCTACCCCAAGAAATCAGGACTATCCACAATTTTCATAGTTTTAGGCGCTCCCTCAAAACACACCTGTTCAGAGCGGCCTATCACATTCACTAATCAAAGTCATTCTCTGTGTAAGTGTGCGTGTGTAGCCCATTCACTATCTCCATCCATCCTTCACTCCTGCAAGATGGCTGGACCTTCATTGTAAATACACCATTGCAAATACACACCTGTACTCTGTATCTCCCTCACCTCATTGTAGATTGTACGCTCTCACGAGCAGGGTCGTCTTATTTCGTCTTATTTTGCTTTAATTATTGTATTGTTAGCGTTGTTACTTATGACTTGTGTTTTGAAACTGTTAAACTGTAAAGCGCTGCGGAATATTTTGGCGCTATATAAATAAAGATTATTATTATTATTACACGGATAATGCAAACTGTGATATCACACTACAAGGATAATGCGTATTGTAATGTCATGCTACAAGGATAATGCATACTGTGATATCACACTACAAGGATAATGTATACTAAGATGTCACACTACAAGGATAATGCAAACTGCGATGTCACACAACAAGGATAATGCATAGTGTGATGTCACACTACACACATAATGCATAGTGTGATGTGACACTACAAGGATAATGCATACTGAGATGTCAAACTACAAGGATAATGCATACTGTGATGTCACACTATAAGGATAATGCATACTGTGATGTCACATTACAAGGATAATGCATACTGAGATGTCACAATACAAGGATAATGCAACTGTAATGTCACACCACAAGGATAATGCATAGTGTGATGTGACACTATAAGGATAATGCATACTGTGATGTCACACTACAAGGATAATGTATACTGTGATGTCATACTACAAGGATAATGCATACTGTGATGTCAGACTACAAGGATAATACATACTGTGATGTCACACTACAAGGAAAATGCATAGAGTAATTTCACACTACAAGGATAATGCAACTGTAATGTCACACTACAAGGATAATGCATAATGTTTTGTCACACTACAAGTAAAATGCATAGTGTAATTTCACACTACAAGGATAATGCAAACTGTGATGTCATACTACAAGGATAATACATACTGTGATGTCACACTACAAGGATAATGTATACTGTGATGTCATACTACAAGGATAATGCATACTGTAATGTTACACTACAAGGATAATGCATACTGTGATGTCACACTACAAGGATAATGCATACTGTGATGTCATACTACAAGGATAATGCATACAGTAATGTCACACTACAAGGATAATGTATACTGTGATGTCAAACTACAAGGATAATGCAAACTGTAATGTCACACTACAAGGATAATGCATACTGAGAACTAATACTACAAGGATAATGCATACTGTGATGTCACACTACAAGGATAATGCATACTGTGATGTCACACTACAAGGATAATGCATGCTGTGTTGTCACACTACAAGGATAATGCAAACTGTGCATGTCACACAACAAGGATAATGCATACTATGATGTCGAACTATAAGGATAATGAAAATTGTGATGTCACACAACAAGGATAATGCATACTGTGATGACACACAACAAGGATAATGCAAACTTTGATGTCACACTATAGGGATAATGCAAACTGTGATGTCACACTACAAAGATAATGCAAACTGTGATGTCAAACTACAATTATAATGCAAACTGTGATGTCACACTACAAGGATAATGCATGCTGTGATGTCACACTACAAGGATAATGCAAACTGTGCATGTCACACTGCAAGGATAATGCATACTGTGATGTCGAACTACAAGGATAATGAAAATTGTGATGTCAAACTACAAGGATAATGCATACTGTGATGTCACACTACAAGGATAATGCAAACTGTGATGTCACACTACAAGGATAATGCATACTGTGATGTCACACTACAAGGATAATGCATTGTGTAATGTCACACTACAAGGATAATGCATACTGTGATGTCACACTACAAGGATAATGCATACTGTGATGTCACACTACAAGTATATGCATAATGTGATGTCACAGTACAAGTATAATGCATACTGTGATGTCACACTACAAGGATATGCATACTGTGATGTCACAGTACAAGGATAATGCAAACTGTGTTGTCACACTACAAGGATAATGCATATTGTAATGTCATGCTACAAGGATAATGCATACTGTAATGTCACACTACGAAGAGAATGTATGCTGAGATGTCACACTACAAGGATAAATCAAACTGCGATGTCACACTACAAGGATATTGCAAAGTGTAAATGTCACACTACAAGGATAATGCAAACTGTGATGTCACACAGTTTCTAAAAGGATGAGTTTGCAACTACTTTACTTTTGGAGAAAATTCAAAACATTCATTATTCAATAGGGCCCAAACTATCAAAAACCAGCGGTTTGAATGAACACACATTTCTTGGTAGAATCGTGCAGGACTGAAATTTTTGATGTTTTTCTACTCCTCTCATGAGCCCAAACAAGTCTCTAAAAGGATGAGTTTGCAACTACTTTACTTTTGGAGAAAATTCAAAACATTCATTATTCAATAGAGCCCAACAGCAAAAATCAGGTTTTGAATTAAGAATCACATTTCTTGGTAGAATCATGCAGGATTGAAATTTTTGATGGTTTTTTACTCCTCTCAACAGCCCAAACAAGTTTCTAAAAGGATGAGTTTGCAGGACTGAAATTTTTGATATTTTTCTACTCCTCTCATGAGCCCAAACAAGTCTCTAAAAGGGTGAGTTTGCAACTACTTTACTTTTGGAGAAAATTCAAAACATTCATTATTCAATAGAGCCCAATAGCAAAAATCAGGTTTTGAATGAAGAATCACATTTCTTGGTAGAATCATGCAGGATTGAAATTTTTGATGGCTTTTTACTCCTCTCAACAGCCCAAACAAGTTTCTAAAAGGATGAGTTTGCAACTACTTTACTTTTGGAGAAAATTCAAAACATTCATTATTCAATAGGGCCCAAAATATCAAAAACCAGCGGTTTGAATGAACACACATTTCTTGGTAGAATCGTGCAGGACTGAAATTTTTGATATTTTTCTACTCCTCTCATGAGCCCAAATAAGTCTCTAAAAGGATGAGTTTGCAACTACTTTACTTTTGGAGAAAATTCAAAACATTCATTATTCAATAGAGCCCAATAGCAAAAACCAGCGTTTTGAATGAAGAATCACATTTCTTGGTAGAATCATGCAGGATTGAAATTTTTGATGGTTTTTTACTCCTCTCAACAGCCCAAACAAGTTTCTAAAAGGATGAGTTTGCAACTACTTTACTTTTGGAGAAAATTCAAAACATTCATTATTCAATAGGGCCCAAACTTTCAAAAACCAGCGGTTTGAATGAACACTCACATTTCTTGGTAGAATCATGCAGGACTGAAATTTTTGATGTTTTTCTACTGCTCTCATGAGTCCAAACAAGTCTCTAAAAGGATGAGTTTGCAACTACTTTACTTTTGGAGAAAATTCAAAACATTCATTATTCAATAGAGCCCAATAGCAAAAATCAGGTTTTGAATGAAGAATCACATTTCTTGGTAGAATCATGCAGGATTGAAATTTTTGATGGTTTTTTACTCCTCTCAACAGCCCAAACAAGTTTCTAAAAGGATGAGTTTGCAACTACTTTGCTTTTGGAGAAAATTCAAAACATTCATTATTCAATAGGGCCCAAAATATTAAAAAACAGCGGTTTGAATGAACACACATTTCTTGGTAGAATCGTGCAGGTCTGAAATTTTTGATATTTTTCTACTCCTCTCATGAACCCAAATAAGTCTCTAAAAGAATGAGTTTGCAACTACTTTACTTTTGGAGAAAATTCAAAACATTCATTATTCAATAGAGCCCAATAGCAAAAATCAGGTTTTGAATGAAGAATCACATTTCTTGGTAGAATTATGCAGGATTGAAATTTTTGATGTTGTTTTACTCCTCTCAACAGCCCAAACAAGTTTCTAAAAGGATGAGTTTGCAACTACTTTACTTTTGGAGAAAATTCAAAACATTCATTATTCAATAGGGCCCAAACTATCAAAAAACAGCGGTTTGAATGAACACACATTTCTTGGTAGAATCATGCAGGACTGAAATTTTTGATGTTTTTCTACTCCTCTCATGAGCCCAAACAAGTCTCTAAAAGCATGAGTTTGCAACTGCTTTACTTTTGGAGAAAAATCAAAACATTCATTATTCAATAGAGCCCAATAGCAAAAATCAGGTTTTGAATGAAGAATCACATTTCTTGGTAGAATCATGCAGGATTGAAATTTTTGATGGTTTTTTACTCCTCTCAACAGCCCAAACAAGTTTCTAAAAGGATGAGTTTGCAACTACTTTACTTTTGGAGAAAATTCAAAACATTCATTATTCAATAGGGCCCAAAATATCAAAAACCAGCGGTTTGAATGAACACACATTTCTTGGTAGAATCATGCAGGACTGAAATTTTTGATGTTTTTCTACTCCTCTCATGAGCCCAAACAAGTCTCTAAAAAGCATGAGTTTGCAACTACTTTACTTTTGGAGAAAATTCAAAACATATATTATTCAATAGAGCCCAATAGCAAAAATCAGGTTTTGAATGAAGAATCACATTTCTTGGTAGAATCATGCAGGATTGAAATTTTTGATGGTTTTTTACTCCTCTCAACAGCCCAAACAAGTTTCTAAAAGGATGAGTTTGCAACTACTTTACTTTTGGAGAAAAATCAAAACATTCATTATTCAATAGGGCCCAAAATATCAAAAACCAGCGGTTTGAATGAACACACATTTCTTGGTAGAATCATGCAGGACTGAAACTTTTGATGTTTTTCTACTCCTCTCATGAGCCCAAACAAGTCTCTAAAAGCATGAGTTTGCAACTACTTTACTTTTGGAGAAAATTCAAAACATTCATTATTCAATAGAGCCCAATAGCAAAAATCAGGTTTTGAATGAAGAATCACATTTCTTGGTAGAATCATGCAGGATTGAAATTTTTGATGGTTTTTTACTCCTCTCAACAGCCCAAACAAGTTTCTAAAAGGATGAGTTTGCAACTACTTTGCTTTTGGAGAAAATTCAAAACATTCATTATTCAATAGGGCCCAAAATATCAAAAAACAGCGGTTTGAATGAACACACATTTCTTGGTAGAATCGTGCAGGTCTGAAATTTTTGATATTTTTCTACTCCTCTCATGAACCCAAATAAGTCTCTAAAAGGATGAGTTTGCAACTACTTTACTTTTGGAGAAAATTCAAAACATTCATTATTCAATAGAGCCCAATAGCAAAAACCAGCTTTTTGAATGAAGAATCACATTTCTTGGTAGAATCATGCAGGACTGAAATTTTTGATGGTTTTTTTACTCCTCTCAACAGCCCAAACAAGTTTCTAAAAGGATGAGTTTGCAACTACTTTACTTTTGGAGAAAATTCAAAACATTCATTATTCAATGGGGCCCAAAATATCAAAAACCAGCGGTTTGAATGAACACACATTTCTTGGTAGAATCATGCAGGACTGAAATTTTTGATGTTTTTCTACTGCTCTCATGAGCCCAAACAAGTCTCTAAAAGAATGAGTTTGCAACTACTTTACTTTTGGAGAAAATTCAAAACATTCATTACTCAATAGAGCCCAATAGCAAAAATCAGGTTTTGAATGAAGAATCACATTTCGTGGTAGAATCATGCAGGATTGAAATTTTTGATGGTGTTTTACTCCTCTCAACAGCCCAAACAAGTTTCTAAAAGGATGAGTTTGCAACTACTTTACTTTTGGAGAAAATTCAAAACATTCATTATTCAATAGGGCCCAAAATATCAAAAACCAGCGGTTTGAATGAACACTCACATTTCTTGGTAGAATCGTGCAGGACTGAAATTTTTAATGTTTTTCTACTCCTCTCATGAGCCCAAACAAGACTCTAAAAGGATGAGTTTGCAACTACTTTACTTTTGGAGAAAATTCAAAACATTCATTATTCAATAGAGCCCAATAGCAAAAACCTGCG